>NC_090376.1:102445587-102763236 GCF_036365525.1 Heterodontus francisci
CACCAGTCTCATTTAATGCACCTTGGGGTATTTTACTATGTTAAAGGCACTATATAAATGTGAGAGGATAAGACCCATGGTCCTGATGGATTACATCCACCAGTATTAAAAGAAGTTAAGCAAGATATAGCAGAGGCACAATTATATATCTATAAAAAATATTTAGAAACGAGAACAGGGCCAGTGGACTGATAGACAGCTTATGTCATTCTTATATATAGAGATAGAACAAGCTCAGGGAACCATAGACCAATTAGCTTAATATCGGTGGTAGGAAAGGTAATGGAATCTTCACTCAAAGTTGTAATAGGAAAATATCTAAAAAATGAAAATATAATAGAATAGTCAGCACGGATTCCAAAAGGGAAGATATTGCTTGACCAATGCTATTGAATTCTTTGATGTAGTAACAGAAGGGGTATAAGGGTAAAGTAGTGGTAATGTAACATATTTGGATTTCCAAAAAGCCTTCAATAAGGTACCACATGCTAGACTCAGGTCTAAGGTCAGAACATGTGAAGTTAGAGGACAAGTAGCAGGATGTATAGCAAGCTGGCTACAAAACAGGGAACAGAGAGAAGAGATTAACGGTAGTTAGTCAGATTGGCAAAAGATGAGAAGTGGTCTTCCACAAGGATCAGTGCTGGGACCACTGTTGTTCACCATATTCCTAAATAATTTGGACTCAGGAATCAGAAGTACAATTTCAAAATTTGCAGTTGACACCAAATTGGAGGATATAGTTCATACAGAGGAGGCCTGTGACAAAACACAGGAAAACATTAATAAACTTGCAGAATGGGCATGTAATTGGTAAATGAATTTCAATATAGGTAAGTGTGAGGTGGTATATTTTTGGTAGGAAGAATAAGGAGGCAACATACTCCCTGGAAAATCAATGTCTAAATAGGGTGGAGAAACAGAGAAATCTGGGGGTACAGATGCACTAAAAGTAGCGACACAGGTTAATGCCAGAAAAAAGCAAACACAACACTGCAGTTTGCTTCTAGAAAGATAGAATTGAAAAGCAGATAAGTTATATTAAATTTATTCGAATCTTGGTCAGACAACACTAGGAGCATTGAGAACAGTTCTGGTCTCCATATTATAACAAAGATATAGAGGCACTGGAAAAGGTGCAAAAAAGATTTACTAGAACAATATCAGACTGTGAGGTTATACCTATCAGGAAAAAGTTGAACAAGCTAAGTCTCTTTTCTCTAGAAAAGAGAAGACTGAAGGATGACAGGATAGAGTTCTTTAAGATTATGAAAGGGTTTGATAGTGTAGACATAGAGAAGATGTTTCTAGTTCCAGACAAGACCAGAACTAGGGACCATAAATATAAGATAGTCACTAATAAATCCAATAGGGAATTCAGGAGAAATGTATTTACTGAGAATGTATTTAGATTATGGAACTCTCTACTACAAGGAGTAGCTGAGGAAAATAGTATAGATGCATTTAAGGGGAAGCTAGCGAAGCATATGAGGAATAGAAGGATATGTTAATGGGGTTAGATGAAGGAGCGTCATGTGCAGAATAAACACTAACATAGACCAAAAACTGAACTGGACCAGCCATGTAAATACAGTGACTACAAGAGCAGGTCAAAAGCTGGGAATTCTGCGGCAAGTAACACACTCCTGACTCCCCAATACCTGGCAATCATTTACAATGCACAAGTCAGGAGTGTGATGGTATACTCTCCTCTTGCCTGGAGGTGCAGCTCCAACAACACTCAAAAAGCTCGACATCATCCAGGATAAAGCAGCCTGCTTGATTGGCACCCCATCCACCACCTTCAACGTTCACTCCCTTCATCACTGATGCACAGTAGCAGCAGTGTGTACCATCTACAAGATGCACTGCAGCAACTCATCAAGGCTCCTTCGACAGCACCTTCCAAACCCATGACCTCCACCACCTAGAAGGACAAGGGCAGCAGATGCATGAGAACAGCAACAGCTGCAAGTTCCCTCCAAGCCACACACCATCTTAACATGGAACTATATCGCCTTCCTTCACTGTCGCTGGGTCAAGATCCTGGAACAGCACTGTAAATGTACCTATCCCACGTGGACTGCAGCAGTTCAAGAAAGGGCAATTAAGGATGGGCAATAAATGTAAGCCAAGCAAGCAATGCCTACATCCCATGAACGAAAAAAAAAGGATCTTTTGGGTCATATGGCCTGTTTCTGTGCTTTACAATACTTTGTAAATTTGATTTTCATCCACCAATACCTGTTCTGGGAGGTTTTCCTGCATGTGCCATTTTTGAGCAGTTTGAACTGACAGTGCAGAGTTATATTGTTTGCTTCCACTGATTTCTAATCAGAGAAGGCACTGCTCTGTGTATTCATACTTAAACATTTGTGCAAAGTATTGCTCACTGCCCTTCAATTACTAGTGACTTTTTTTACAGTGAGGAAAGAGCTGAATTCCTCAAGAGGTCTTTTCGAACTTTAAATCTCTGTTCTTTCTGTCAATATTTTAGCAAAAATGTTGGAAACAAAGGTTAAACTTTGAAGTGGTTTGGAAGATTGCCTGAATCATTTTTTTTAAATGACAGCTGCATCAGTTCAGAGCTCGAATGGTGTGAGACTGCCTCCTTCAGGTGCCCTTCAGCCCTAACACAATATTTGCTTTGTTTTCATTTCATCACTGTAAAACTGCAAAATTTACTGTACTTCTTGTGCTTTTGAAATGTAGGAAACACATCGCATTGCTGCAATACGTGCAATATAATAGCACTGTTATATCACAAACATCTGTTTGAGACTGGGTAGCTGTTTAGAGTGAGAGGAGCCCAGCAGACCCAAGTTATACTTCCCTCTGGCCAGGGAAACTGGTCTTTGCTCATATGCATACAACAAACTCCGTTCAGCTGGCATCTGATTGCTAAAGGATTTTCCTGAAAAAAGAAATTACATGACAACCAGAACTCAATGTTAGAAAGTTTAATAATTAATTCAGCCATTGGACTGCTGAGAACCTTTCATGCCTCACACTAATTGTCATTATGCTATACAGTCAATGCAAAGCTGAAATGGTGTGAGTTGATTGAGTTACTTCAATTTACATTGCACTGTTTGCATTGATTGTGAAGTCAAAATTGCTTTGCATCTGCACAGTGGCCCATTACAGACCTATTAGATATGAGTACTACACTATTATCCTATATGACATTTTTTAAAAAAGACTTCAAAAATACTGAAATCATATTTTGCAGGCACAATAGTAGATTGGTTTAGCAGATGTAAGGAGCTTTTAGTGGCAGATCTGTATCTGTAAGCACAAATAGAATTTTTGTTCCATTGAAGCACAATGGAATGGTTTAAAAGTTCGTTAAACTCAATACATCACTGTCTGATTTGTGTTTTTTTTTGGTTATTATATTGAAAGAGTAACCTTTATTCTTTTTTTCCACAGAAATTGTGCGGTCAATTTGATACAAAAGGGGAAACGCCGCATGCATCCTTTATCCCTTTCTGTCCCTTCACAGCAAAGCCCTTTGACTGTTTAACTAGACAGCGAAACACATAATCACTCTCAGCAACAGAATGGATTTTATTGATCGACCACACTGCTACTTCTCTCTGTCTATAATAGCGTCCTCAAAGGCCTCTTCCGCGTTTCTAGAAGGTAACATTTCACTTCAAAAAAAGAGCAGCAGGTGTCTGCGGTCCGGATTTTAAACCATCTGCCAGCGAAAATCTAGGAACAGAGAGGATTCCAGGACTGTTAAGAAATTATCGCCATCATTTACAGAGAGGGAGATTTGCCATTGAAAGCGTATTACATCTGGCAGGGTAGTTTAGTATTGTCCTTGTGAAATATATTTTACTCATTAAAATCTTATCATTTGTAGCCTTTTGCACATCAACTGTGCCTTTTGTCAGTTTTGTTTTCGGCTTTTGGCGCATACCTCGTCAGTATTAGTGACTGTCTCAGCATAGAAAAAAATGGTGGCTAAAGTTGAATGTGCAATGCAAATGAATTCTGCATTTTAAATATTTAACAGTATCTTTAAAAATAGAAATACAGAACAGGAGGGAAAAGGCACGCAATAAGGGATTGATATCAGGCGACTACATCAAACAGAATGTGTGGGCTTGAATAGCAGAGTAATAACAACTGCAACTGTCCCCAGCACCTCGCAGCCCTTTGCTCTCCAGGAAAGCAACCAGCGATGGCACATGCCTGGCGGTGGGTCGGCAAAATTAAAATATGTTTTGCTTATAGGTGAACGTTTTAGAAGAAATGTATTAACCTCAAAAGCAGCCATGCCTGAACTCAAAATATATGGATAATAAAAGCAAAATGCTGCAGATGCTGGAAAAATATATGGAATCGTTGCACACACCAAGTCACAAAAGTTTTTTTTTGATCTCTCTTATAAGGCATCGATAAAGCAAACTAAATTAGGCTGCTTGGCGACTGTTCGCATCATGGGTCTGATTGTTCTTGCCCTTTGCTTGCACTTGTTGGGTAATTTGCAACTTCTGCTAATGGAACATCAGTAGTGGTCAGCTGCATCTTCCACTAGCGCTCCTGGGTCACAGACGCTGCTCAGTGATGGATGCAGAGCTACTTGTGAGTGATTCCAGCCTTTCTCAGTCTTTGCAGACAGCCAGTCACAATGGAACAAAAAGGGAGAAAAACGCTGTTTGTAGAGACTGTCAATGTGGTTAATAATGGTATAGATACAAATTAGTGAGAAGATTCTTGTAGAGAAATGTTGCCAAGGATTTTCAAGACCGTGCGTTCTATTTGAGTGTTCTTGTTTTGCTCTTCCCTTCTCACTGTAGAATCATACAGTACAGGAAGCCTTTCGGGCCTGTGCAGGCTCTTTGAAAGAACTATCCACTTTTTTCCACTCCCTCCCTCTTCCCCCCCCCCCCCCCCCCCCATAGCCCTGTAAATTATTCCCTTTTAAGTCTATATCCAATTCCCTTTCGAAAATTACTATTGAATCTATTTCCACTATCCTTTCTGGCACTGTATTCTAGATCATAATAAGTCGCTGCATAAAAATAATTCTCCTCTGCTTATCCTTCATTCCTCCCCCAAATATCTTAAATCTGTGTCCTCTGGTCGACTGTTAGTTGAAGCAACTTCTTATCTACTTTATCAAAACAGGAACATAGGACGTGGGAGCAGGGGTAGGCCATTTGGCCCTTTGAGCCACTCGATGCATTTCCATTCGATATTCAATAAGATCACAGCTGATCTGGTTGTGGTCTCAACTGCACTTTCCTGTCTGCCCCCATAACCCTTCACCCCTCAAAATCTATCTAACACAGCCTTGAATATATTCAATGACCCAGCCGCTATTGCTTACTGAAGAAGAGAATTCCACAGACTAACAACCCTCTGGGAGAAAAATTTCTCCATCTCCGTCTTAAAAAGGAGACCTCTTATTCTTAATCTGTGTCCCCTAGTTTTAAGTCTCCCACACAAGAGAAAACATCTTCCCCGGTATACACTCTATCAAGTCCCCTTAGGATCTTATATGTTTCAATAAGTCACCTCTCATTCTTCTAAACTCCAATGGGTGTAGGCCCATTTTTAAAAAATAATCTTGAACTCCTCTATTAAATCTCCCCTTTTGACTCTCTACACAGAACAATCCCAGTTTCTCAAGTCTCTCCACATAACTGAACTCACTTATCTCTGGTGCCATTCTAGTAAATCTCCTCTGCATTCTTTCTAAGGACTCCCAAGATTGTAATTTCAAAAGATTAGGAAAAGAAATGAAAAATAAGTGAGAATTTGTCTTTCCTTGGAATTTTGTTTAAAATGCCAGGCAACCTATCCCTGCTCGCTTGAATGACCTGACAAAAGTGTGTGGAACACCCCGTATTGTAATTTTCTGTTTACCTCCAATCATATGCTAAAAGCTTTGCCGATGATGCATACAAGTGCAATATTTTCCATTCATGTTTTTCACATCTTATCATTTCTGCACCTCACATTTGAACTTATCTATTTCTTATACTTACCTCTAGTTTGGACCAATTTTCTTGTCATTACTGTAGTATTCACTATTCATGGGGCATAATGATACTGAAAGAGGGTCGGACACCCTTAATGCCAGGTCTGTATCTCTGGTTCATGGCATTTATTTCTAATGGGAAAAAAGGTCAGTTAAAGGGTGCTCCTGCCTGAAACAGGTGGATGGGATGAGATCTTTTACATGCACCGACGAGAGCAGACAAGCCCTTGGTTTCACCAGAACACATATCCTGTCTGCAATAACTCCTTTCCCCACCTTCCTGATCAATCTGTTACTGTCCCTCAGCTCAGCTCTGCAAATATACCAGAGGATTTCCTAAGCCCAACAACCAAACCCTCATCCTGCACCATTACCCGCACTGCCCCCCCCCCCCCAGTCGCCACCAATTGGCAAACTGTCTATCAGTGCTCACCTAGCACTGTCAGTTCACTTATTTCATTTTACGAAAGCTCAGCCCTTCAGTGAACTTTTCAGGGCAGACAGAGTCGACCCGCACCCACCTAACCCATGCTCCATATCAATATTTATCCTGCTATGTCCTGCATAGCCTCCAGCTCTCTGGAAGCAATGTCTTGGGAGATTAACTAATGCTATTATAGCTATGTGTGCACTCCCTGTCTGTCATGTGCCATTTCATATGCTCATTTGTATGTCATGCTTTGGTTCTCATACTTCAAACATCACACTTGACATAGGTAAGTTATATCCAAATTTCTTATGGCTAATTCGGTTGAATGTTGCATTTGCAACTTCAGTGCTGCTATTTCTATGATTCTTAGTGAGTGCCCTGAGAGAAATAGGAGTGAGAAAGGAAGACAGCAGAGTTCTTCCCAAAGTACAGTGGTGTATTGTCCATTGTTTACAGCTAGAATTTCATTTAGGTATGTTTGTACATGCATCTGAGTTGGTTTACTGACAAGGCAGCATAAATAAACCAACTGGGATTCAGACCACACAGACAGATTTTGAGGCCTCCCATATGGCAGAAGTAGGGAGGTAGCGCCCCAGAAATCGTGGGGAATAAATGACTGCCCCATTCCTGCTGTGACCACTTTTCTGGAATCCTTGGAATAGGCAATCTATACAACTGTCTGAAGCAAGTGAACAGCTAACTTACAACAACCCCAATTGTATTTATATAGCACCTTTAATGTAGTAAAGTATTTCAAGATATTTTGCAGGAGCATTATCAAACAAAAATTGACACTGAGCCACATAAGGAGCTGTTAGGACAGTTGACCAAAATCTTGGTCAGAAGATATGTTTTAAGTAGTGTCTTAAAGGAGGGCAGAGAGGTAGAGAGAGAGAGAGGTTTATGGAGGCAATTGGAGAGCATTGAGTGATGAAAATTGGGGATGCGCCAGAATTGGAGAAGTGCAGATATTTTAGAAGGTTGTAGGTCTGGAGGAGTTTACAGAGATCGGGCTGGATGAGGCCATGGAGGGATTTGGAAACAAGGATTTGAAAACTCTGCAAGCTCTGCAGTATTACAACTGGTGATCCAGCCAAGGAGGAGCCCAAAGATAAGTACTTATTTATCATTGTGAGGTCCGGAAAACAATGATGAGGATGAAAGGAATGGCATCTAAAGCTAGCGCTTTCTGGATAATTAAAGAGGGCTATGAGGAAAGCGCAGGAGAGTGGGACAAATTGGATAGCTCTTTCAAAGAGCTGGCACAGTTATAATGGGCTGAATGGCCTTCTATGCTGCATGATTCTCTGAAAACTGTACAGAGAGAAAATCTACCCCACATGTGATTTTAAAAATTGCTTATTTCACTGGTTCATTCGGATTTTATGAAAATGCAATGAGCAAAGCTTTTAATACTCTTAAAAAAGATTAAAACTGAATAGTGACCAGCAGGTTATTTATGTTTCTGGTTTCATTATACATGCTTACATACAAGTTGATTAACTTGAGAATGTGATTAGTACCTTGGTTAAACTTGTGATTAAGCTGCATAGTAAATCTGTAGTTCCTTATTGAATTAATTCTCTAATTAACTTTATTGTGGCAGGACTTTGATTACTATCCACACTTTAGTTAATACCATTCAATTAAACACGAATCCTCAGCCTAACACATTTTTCTCAGACCAATTTAATCTTCTGGCCTCACTAGAATTCTAGTACATTCACCCGGAGCAACGAAGCACTAAATGGACAAAATTGTTATGCATGTGAGTGAATGGGGCTGGTGGTGACAGAGAACTGCAAACACCGACTGATAGAAACACTCAGGACCTGGGGAGGCATCGCAAATACTCCTTAAATCATCATTGAAAAGTCATTAGAAATCTGGCAGGGACCTCTGGACAGATTGCTAAGCAGTAGCACAAAGCACCAGGAATCCTTAAATAATGATGGGAACGAACTGGAAGAAATGACGGTGGAGCTAAAAACAGATTTGTTACTTGACAACCAAAGCTTCATTTTTTTTTTACTATTTGCATACTGGTAAAAGTTTTATTCATGAGTTGTTAAGCATTTTGTGTGGTAAATCAGTTTCTCCCTATGACCTTGGCCTGCTACATTTTCCTGCCAGATGGTATTAAGAGGGATCTTTAAATCTGTCCCAAATCAACTGATGTGATATGGGAGATTGGGGTAATGCAACCATGAATAGAATGAAATAAGCAGTTTTAATAGTTTTATGTTGAATATACTTCTATTGCTGCAAGTCCACACCAATCTACAGATATCTATTATGACACTTTATGTCCTGGAAGCCTGTTTGGCTGCTTGATGTTAAGATGTTTGTGGAAGAGAAGCACAAAACCATATTTATTGCATGCCAGTGGATAATGATTTTATTTTATTATTGAGAAACCAAGATGAATGGCCAAGGCCCACATGGCAGTACATTACCAAAGGTGAAAACAATAGGTTAGAGTATCAAGTAAATCATGAAGTAGTAATTAGATGGCACCAAGCTTGCGTTTCAAAATCCTGTAGACTTTAGGCAAGGCCTCGGATTTGTCAACGGAAGCACAGGGTAGTAACCTGCTGCTCTGGTGCTTCGCCCAGTGAGAATGGGGGGAGGAGGCTGAGGCTTTTATTGGTCCAAAAATTCAAGTGGCCAAAAAAATTAACCTGCCCCCCATTCCCAAAATTCGTAATGAAGTGCCAGCATCAGGAAAGGAAATCAATGGCTCTTAGATCAATGCTGCTTGTTGAATTGCATCTTTGGGCCTTTTGAAGGCCCATACGCAACCCATACCTGCTCACAGAAGGAGTTAAAACTGCTGGGTGTAAGAGGGGAAAGCTGGACGCATTCCAAAGGTGGTCCAGAAATGGCTCCGGCTGCATTCCCAAATCACTGCTGGGATGCAGGGATGCAGGCAGAAGAAGCCATTTCCGCAATTTCCCCCTTCCCAGGTTGGATTTTTCAACTTAACATAAATGATATGATCAACACTCTAATTGGTGGTAACAGTGAGTTTTTCTCAAAGGGAGAAGCAAGAGATTCTTAAGTCCAGCTACATCACAATTCTGCCTCCCTGAACAGGTTAGCAGAATTTCTAGCCTATTAGTTACAAATGAGAAACACTCTGGAGAATTTTGGAAAGCCATAAAGTCCTATTAAAGACAATAAGAAGAATTCTTAAAATGAATGATCATAATTCCAGGTAATACTCCACATTGGTGGCTTACTGACAATGGGGGAAATGTTACTTTGTGCATTTGGTGCATGTTTTCATTAAAAAGAACACATTTCCCACTTTGGTACATCTAGCAAATGGAGCACATCTTCCCTCTTTCTGGCAGCATTAAGAACTAAGAACAAAAGATAGATGTGAAAGAATGCTTCTAGCATTGGTCATGTGTTTTATACTAAAAAAAATTAATATGTACGATTTTTATGTCTTTAGCTAGGCAAATGTTCTGTCTGGGAAATGCCATGAAAGTCAACCTGCAGCAAGCATTATTTTTCTGCATTTATTTCGAGAGTGATTGCATCATCAATACTTTGGGGGAAAATTTGGGTTTTACTGTAGAACCTGATGTCGAGTCCACTGGTAAATTTGCAAAATATGTTGGTTCAGCTCAGAATCATGGTGCAGTTCAAATTTAGTTTATTATTTGCAAAAGAACATATTTCAGACACTGGAGCCATTCAGCTCCCAGCCACTAAGGAATAATTGCCCTCGTGCCTGATATGGCAACACATGAACATTTGCTGTTAGCATCCGATGGCAAACAATGTGGCAAAATGTGGATGATTTATTCCATTAGTAAAACAAACTGACCCATCCACTGCATACTTGTTATCTGAGGCACTCTCTGCATTCCATGTCACAGCCTAATTGCATGATATTTAATCAAATACAGCATTAATATTTATGGGAAAGCAGAAAGGGTGCAGGTGAGGCTGTAAACGGCCAAGGAATCTGTCAAGGCCGTGGACATAATGGCAGGACCCCGGTAAGGTAGGGAACACAAGTGACAGGAGGCCACAGTTCGGGAATCTTGGGGACAGTCCTTGACAATTGATAGGTCAGAGAGGCCTGCGATCGGGGCTGGGGGGGGGAAGAGGTGCCTCGCAGGAGTGGGAGGACAAAGGCTTCCTTGAGGGGATGGGCAGAAGACCTCCTGCTCCTTCTGGCCCGCAAGAAGTGCTGTAGAGGCATAATGTTGTGAAGCCTTTCAGCGCTGGGTTTCCTGACAGCTGCAACAGTAAATTTTAAATTGATCTCCCAATTAGATTGCGGGAGCCTGGTTTACATATGTTAATTAAATATGTTAATTCTGTCCTCGGACACCCCAATATTCACTGCTGTAAAAAAGCTGGTCTGCAAATGCATGGCATGTTGGAGTCGTGTTGGCCATACTTAACTCTTTAATATTCTCCTCCCCAGCCATCTCCCACCCATCATTGAGGGAGTTAATATTGACGCCATGGTCTTTGTTTGACTTGGAGGTTGTGTTAGGAGGTTTGTGTTAGGAGGTTTCTAAAATATGCTGTCATGTATGCAATTTCCCCCATCGAGTAATTTAACAAAGTTGTGCTTCCAGCATGGAGCCTTACCCACCAGAAGTGTATTTCAAGAATATTGCCAGAACCTCCTATGATTTTCTACCCAGCACCCATGTCTAAACTCCCAGCAGGCAAGGCTCCATGCCAAGGACATAGTCAGAAAATGACCCTTCCTGAGTCATCCTGCTTCTCTCCAACGGGAAATATGACACCTGCACCATAGGCTGCCTATTGTTTTATAATATGAACATGGCATGCCACTCTGCAGTGATTTGCAGTAGATAAAATTGATATTCCAGCAGTTTGAAATCATATAACATAACGTTCAGATCAAACCTCATGTTACAATTTAATTCAGTTCAATTCAGATGTTATGTTGCAATTCAGTTCAAATCACATGGTACAGTGCCATTTAGTTCCAATTATGTAGGTTGATATCCTTCTGTTTATCCTGACATGGAATCCTGGAAAAATAACTACTGAAAATGAAATAAATTTATCCCATGACTCCAATGTGTATTTGATTACAAGTTGTGGAAAGAAAGAATGTTTCAATATTGAAGACATTCAGCAGTCTTACCAAAGGTACAGACACAAATTATTCTTTTCAAACTTTGCAGAATGTGTGCTGGTTTTCATCCTTTGATTAAATACTTCACGTGACATGATGAGTGATAACTATTTATTCAAAGATATGCCAAAAAGGAATGTGGACAAGATAGAGTGTAACTCTGGATTGTAGAAAAAGCATGCTTTCTGGACTGGAATTCTAAATTTCTCCATTGGAATTACTATTGATCAAAAATGCTCACCAGACTTAGTCCCTACTTGAAAGAATTTATCTGATTGCAAGCAATCAAATTCGCAAATGCTACCATGAAGTTTACAGTACCTCAGTTGAATGTCCTGAATAACCCTGTTGACATAGTGGTTCCTTTGACAATGAAAAACTGGATAAAGGAGCATTGCTATAATAATTTAGGTGGTTTACTCTAGAACCTGCAGAACTCAGAAATAGCCTCTCAAAATACAGCCGCAAATATTTTCTTAATTCTCTACATGCTATTTTGGAAATAAAGATGCATATCATTGTAAGAGCAGTTGTTAGGAAGACTACTCTAACTCTGGGATAACACTCTCACTGACATAATTGTTGAATCTGGTAATAAAGACATCTATTTTATGATCCTTATGACTGCCGAAATTGGTCCAATTTAAAGAGGATTCAGGAACAGACAAACCTGACAGTGTATCTACATAAGTCTTTGAAGGTGCCAGGACAAGTGCTGTTAGCATCCGATGGCATCCGAAAGGCTGTTAAAAAGGCATATGGGATCCTTGGCTTTATAAATATAGTTCCAGAGTATAAAAACAAAGAAGCTATGCTAAACCTTTTTATAAAACACTGGTTAGGCCCCAGCTGGAGCACTGGTCAATGCTGGGCACCACAGTTTAGGAAGGATGTCAAGGCCTTAGAATGGATGCAGAGGAAGTTTACTAAAATGGTACCAGGGATGAGAGACTTCAGTTACATGGGGACACTAGAGAAACTGGGATTGTTCTGACAGCAGAGAAGGTTAAGGGGAGATTTGATACAGGTATTCAGAATCATGAAGGGCTTTGATGGAGTAAATAAGGATAACCTGTTTTCCTGGCAAAGAGTCGGTAACCGAAGGGCATGAGAGGAAAAAAATATATAGAAACATAGGAAATATAAGATGAACTAGGCCATTTGGCCCCTTATGCCAGCTGTTATGATCTGAAATACACTGGCTGAAAAGGATGGTAGAAACAGATTCAATAATAATTTTCAAAAAGAATTTTGATAATTACTTGGAAGGGGAAAAAAAATACTAGGCTACAGGGAAAGCTCAGAACAGTGAAAGAGTCAGCATAGGCATGATGGGCCAAATGGCCTCCTTCTGTGCAGTATCATTCTATGATTCTGTGTAGACTAACTAAGCAGGTGTGTTTCATGGATACATGCCCTATTCTATAAATGGCAAAAATAAGTACTTTTATTCGTTTTGGGAAACTATATTACAGTGATATCATTGAACTCCTCCTTTAATTGATTTTGTTTTAGAAAGGACTGATGAACATGAACAGGATAATGCACTCACTGTTCCTGCTCCATTTCAGTTCAATACACCACAAATTACAATTTATAAAATCAAATGGCTGGTTTACAATGCATCCATGCTTCAAACTTTGAAGCTGTTGTTTTCTATTTTTATTAAAGAATGGAAACAGAGCATATCTTATCCTCCAAAGGACAAAGGCAAGGAGCACAAAACATGTTTGTTGTTATTAATGTTAATTTCAATTTCTTTCCATTTTAAATAATATTTAATGAATGACCTGACCCATAATTTACATTTGACAAGATAGTGTGAGTGGATATAGATGGGCTCCATATTTCTGCAGGCCTGAAGGCACATTCCAATTGTTAGTCTAGCAGAGTTTAGTTCAGATTGTGGACACACCCAGCCCATGGGGCCTTTTTTCAGGGGACAGAACCTGTCTACCCCCAAACTAGGGACACCCAGATCAGGAGTTATTCATTCCTAGACTGGAGGTATAGCAGCAGACACAAAAGAGCCATACCAGCTACTGCAGGGGCACAAGAGGTACTGCAGCATATTTCTGGGGCCAGCCTGGTACAACACCCCTCTCCCAGGTGGGTCGCCTTCACCAGATTGTACAGCCTCCTTGGACTGATGAGACACCTGAGATTAACCCCTAATTGACACAAATCAAAACAGAATATTCTGGAAATACTCAGGAGATCTGTTTCTTCTACAGACCATGCAACATTTCCCACATAATTGACACTATCCAACCCAGTTAATTTGCTGAGGGAGGTTAGTGAAGCATAAGTAAAAATTGCAGGTACATAAAACTCTGAAAATTCTCTGTGACCCCAAAAAGCAATCACTGCAAACCTCAGAACATTAATCCAGCCTTACAACCCAGATTTACAGCTCTGATTAATTGCATTTCACAAGAGACGCATCCATAATCTCAGCAGTGCTTGAATCCTTGTGTTCAACAGATTATTACCTATGTCTGTTCTTATAGACCGATTGGAGACACCAGCAGCAGCAGTGGAGAATAAAGGAGAGAGAGAATGGGGGAGCAGTGCGGACCTGATTGTCGCACAAGCAGTAGTGACGGAAAATAGAAGAGCAAGAGCAGGGAGTAGCACTCCCTGTATTTCCAAAAAAAAAATCCATCAGAGGACAGCAGGTAGGTGATTGATTGGTGAGTTTTAAGGTTTCTTTTCTTGTAACTAAGGCAGTGGTTTAAACTAGGACTGGGAAACTATCAAGTACAGTATTAAATTTGTAGTTGAGCTAGTTAAACTAATAAAATCTCAATCAGGGTAAGTATATCAGTAAGTGAATTTTTATTAAGAATATTAACACAGAACCTGTCTAGAGGCATTAATTAAAATTGATAGTTTACACATGGTAGTAATTAGATTCTAAAAGATGGAATTAAGATTTTTTTTTCATATCATGGATGGGCAGCTGGGACCTGTTAATTGTAAGTCCTACACCATGTGGGAACTTCAGGACACTTCATGTGTCTTGGGGAACCACATGTGTCTTGGGGAACCACATGTGTCGGAAGTGTCTCCAGCTGCTTGAGTTCGAGCTCAGGATTTCTGAGTTTGAGGGGCAGCTGGAGTCACTGTGGAGCATCAGGGAGGATGAGAGTTTCCTGGATCATACGTTCCAGGAGGTGGTCACCCCACAAGCAGTAAGAGTTCAGGATAATTGATGGACAGCCATCCAGCAGAGTAGGAAGAAGCAGGAAGCACAGAAGTCTTCAGGGTATGTGCCACTCTCAAACTGGTGCTCAGCTTTAGAGGCTGCTGGGAGTGACAACACCTTGAAGGAGTAGAGTCCAGACCATGGCACCAATGGACAAGGGACTGCACAGGAGGGAACAGCAAAGAGTGAAAATGTAGTCATTGTAAGTGATTCCATAGTTAGGGGGACAGACAGGCCACCCTGGTATGCATCATCACAGAAAGTGATGAAAACCAACATGTGATATAGCAGTTGGAGTCATGTTAGTTCTCAGCATGTGTATTACAGAGCTCTTTTGTAAATCTGTTACTTTTCAATAAAGAACTCTTCATTCAACTTACTATTCAGCCTAAGATTGTTTGGTACCTTATTGATGAGAAATTAATAACACAATATGGTGGCAGTGGAACAAATCAGAGTACCAATAGTGCAGAGAGATTCAATGTGCCAGTAATGGTGTTCTCGTTGGATAGCGATCTTGAGCAAGACATCAGGAATGGCAGTTTCCTCCGTGGTAATCCATTAAGGTTCGGACAACAATACATATTGTTAGAGGAAGTGGCAGTGGCACAGTACTGTCAGATTCGACAATCATCTGCAGAAATCAATGCTCAGGGAGAGTGTAAGTACAGGAAGGGGGCTGTTTGCTTGGATGGTGGCCAGTAAAAGCAGTAATCACGAGGAATCAGGCTCGTGAAAAGTGAACAGATACGGTTCAAGTCAGGGCTACTGTACAGCACCATCATGGTTTTCCTGCAAGAACTGCTTCATGGACAGAGTCTCTTCAATCACAGACTGAAAGCCTGTGTGGCAGGCACAGCAGACCTGCATACTTTTTTTTTCCTTCAGGGAATGTTTTAAAAATATAAAGAAGCCATCAATGGGGAAAACTCCTGCAAAGATTGCACCATAGAAAAACAAATATCCATTGATGAACTGGGAAGTTCAAGATCTCCTCAAACAGTGCATGGAGTTATACTTTTTGGATCTTGCTGTCACAGAGCTTGACGAGCAAGCAATCAAGATCAAAATCGCAATTGGTAACGAAGGGCTCCATCCCATCAACACCTTTGAACTATCCAAGCCCGGCGAAACTTTGTACTACATTAGAAGACCAGTTGAAGGTCAAGGTTAATCTTAGGGTCCATCGTCTGGAACAGATGGCATACAGTCAGCAGTTCAAAGATACCTTTGATTAATTTGTTATCAGATGCCACGAGAAAGGAAAAGTCTGTGATTTTTCGGGTGCAGAATTATCTGAGAGGATAATGGAGTTAGTAATTGCATCTACCCCAATAGAAGCATTTCAAAAAGACCTGCTGGACAAAGAAAAAGGATATGGCTCCAAAAGTTTCCTAAGGAAAGGCAGGAAGTACGAAGCCAGAACTGCAAACGGGCAGTTCATACTAGCGCTTGGAGCAACAATAGGCAAGGTAACCAAGACACATCTACAGGGAAAGGTGTGTGACAAGTGTGGTCTGATGCACCAGCCAAGAAATTATCCTGCTTACAGGGATACTTAAAAGGTGTGTGGTGAGAAGGGGCACTGGACAAGACTGTTCAGAAGATCTGGCAATGGAGAAGTAGCCAGAAACCAGGGCAAGCCACAACTCGAGAAGAAACAGACACTGCCTAGTGGGCAAAACAGGAATGAATTCACCAAATGCCAGTTCAGCTGCAAGCATGTCCATGAGACAGACAAGGACGCTTACAACAAAAAAGGAACTGAAGTTGAACAAGTCTTCCACATGGTAACAGTTGCAAACCAGATGGATGCAGTTACACAACAGGAAACATCCATGACAAACAATATCATATGCCCAGAAAAAAGTTGCTAGAACAAGTTGCGATTAAAGGTTAATATGGGGTAAGTGCAAACATCCTGCCACTGAGAACACGAAAGAATATGTACCTGGCAAGATGGGAAGCCTTGATACAACCTACAAGAGTCAGACTCACTACATACAATTGTTCACCAATCAACTGCGTGGCAGCACTAATGTTGGAGTGTAGTTATGGAAATTCTGCATGGTCAACACAAGTCTCCTATACTGTTGACACAAACGGTCCAAAGGTAGCAGGACTATCAGCATATAGTGAACTCTGGATTGTGACAATCCACGAGATCAGCAGTGTGCCAAGGATACACAATCGAGATAGATGTGACCCCATTGAGTCCATTCAGGATTTGCAAAGAAGATACCCAGACAGATTTAACACTGTGGGCAGTTTCAAAGGAGATGCTGACCTTCATTTGAGAAACGATGTAGTTCCTTCCATAGATCCACTAAGAAAATGCAATGTCCGCATCAAGGACATGCTGAAAGTTGAGCTGGATATTATGGAACAGCAAGGAATTACTTGACATTTTCAGCAACACACAGATTAGTGCAGCCCCAATACAGCAGTGATCAAAAAGGGCAGCACAATCAGAGTATGTCTAGACCCTAGAAGGTTAAACCAAGGATTAAAGAGATGTCCTCATAAAATCCCTACTTTGGAAGAGTTAACTCCAAGGTATGCCAGAGACAAATTTTATTCGAAGCTGGATGTAAAACATGGATACTGGTTGGTCCATCTTTCTGAATTTTTAGAACTCCATTTGGAAGATTTTTTTTTTGCACTTACTATTTGGTTTGTCAATAAGCTAAGATCTATTTCAAAAGGACGTGGGTCGTATCACTGAAAATGTTCTTGGGTGTGTCTGCATTGCAGATGACATAACTTTCATGGGTAGCACTAAAGAGGAGCAAGACAGGAATCTTCATATCTTAATGGAAACAGCTAGAAAAGAAGACCTTTTTTTAAAAAAATTTTAACCATGTACCTGTCTTGAACCTGTTTTTCATGTTTTTTTCTTTTGGGCAGAGCTGTTCATTATTCTGCCATTAACACTCTCTCTGGACTAATGCTTTATCATTTATCACAACTATTAGCACTCCCTTTTCCATTTATTCTGTGATATCTCTGTTGTTAACTCTCCTGCCCTCTGCCCTATCACACACCTTTCCTTTTGCTCTTCTTCCCCCTCCCCCTTTCACTTGCTCAAAGCCCATGACATTTCTAACTTTTGCCAGTTCTTATGAAAGGTCACAGACCTGAAACATTAACTCTGCTTCTATCTCACCAGATGCTGCCAGACCTGTTGAGTATTTCCAGCACTTTCTGTTTTTATTCAAGAAGGCCTTGCATTCAACAGCAAGAAATGTGTCATTAATATAAACCACATCAACTTTTTTGTCTCAGTCTACTCTGATACAGGCTTAAGACCAGATTCCAGCAAGATAGAGGATATTCAGTCCATGCCTAGTCTGCAAGACAAGGAAGATTTACAGAGATGTTTCGGTTTATTCACCTTTTTAGCTCCGTACACCTCAAATCTTTCCGTGAAGGCATCAGCTCTACATGAACTCCTCAAGAAGAATATGCCATTCCTGTGGCATAGGATCATCAGCATGCTTTCGATTTGTTGAACAAGTTACTGACGACAGAAGCATGTTTGCAGTATTATGATCCAAAGAAAGAGACCATATTTTAGGTAGATGCTTTGCAAAAAAGTCTTGGAGCATGTATATTATGAAATGGTAAACCAATTGCTTTCAATTCCAAGAGTTTGTTGCCCACTATTTGAATATAGAACAGGAAACATTAGCGCTGTTTTTTGATAATACAAGGTTTCACACATATCTTTTTGGTAAATGTTTTCTAGTTGAGACAGATCACAAACCGTTGGTAATGATTTGGCAAAAACCACTCACTGGCACGCCACCTTGACTACAAAGGCGATTAATTAAGGTGCAAGGGTATGACTATGAGGTTAGATATAAGCCTGAAAAGCTAATGGTTGCATCTGACACACTAAACAGATTACCCAATCTCAGGCAACAAGAAGACATTCCGCTCGACGTCCAAGTAGACAAAATCAACATAGAGTTGGAAGATGTGTGCCAGAGAGCCCTGATGCATTTTGGGCAGAGCAAACATGAAGAGCTGCAGGAAGAGATTTCCAAACATCCTGTTCTAAAGGCATTATGGCAGCTTATTATCAAGGGAAGGCCTGACACAATACAAAATGTTCCCAGTCACGCAGGCCCCCACCTGCCAAGAAAATTAACTTTGTCATATGAATGAGAGTGGGCCACTAATGTTGGAGTGTAGTTATGGAAATTCTGCATGGTTACCACAAGTCTTCTACATTGTTGACACAACAGGTCCAGTGGTAGCAGGACTACCAGCATATAGTGAACTCTGGATTGTGGCAATTGATTTTAAACTGTTACTGGAGTGAGAAGGGACTTGTTAAAAAAAATCACCAGACACTTGGCTGGAAAAACATTTTTGCAAGCTAACAGACAGTGCTAGGAGGGACAAAGGGGATAATCCCTGCTCCAATTTAACCCACAATGGACTTTGAGCACCAGGTATTATGTGTAAGAAGAGACATTCCAGGGTCGGCTAAGACAAGAGAATCCATAAACAGACATGGTCAGACCAGCTAGTCACATGACTAACCTGTTTGGCAACCTGGGTTTTTCTGAATTGTTCAAAGAGTTTAAACAGAAAAAGACTGTTTGCTCCTGGAGTGAGAAGACATCTCCTGTCTGCTCCCATCTCTTTCTCACAAACCTCGGGATCCACTGAGGACACGTGAAATTCAAGAGAGAAAAGTCGCCTACATTGAACAAGGTTTAAGAAGAATACTGGTCCCCAACGAAAAGCAAGAACTACCTACAATCAAGGACTTTACAGCGAGCTCGAAGAACAGTAACTAAAACCTCTTCAGAAATTACTTCAAACTTTTCCACTTTATTTCTTCTGCTCTTTTCTGTCTCTATCTCCATGTGTGTATCGCGTATGCATGCTAGCGTGGGCGCGCTGTGTATCTGTAGGCGTTAACCGAATTAGAGTTTAAGTTTAATAAAGTTCAACCTTTTTTCTTTAAACCTAACAAAACCTGTTTGGCTAGTTTCTTATCCTTATAATTGGAAGTTAGTGACCAAGGATTCACTAAGGGGGAGATAAAAAAAACAATGTGTTTAAAATTAAACCCTGTTATGATAAGACCAAGTGAAGGCTGAGAGGGAACCCTAGACCCCTTTCTCACCTAAGCATAACATTCCCACAGACCTCAGAGATTTTTGGCCATATCAAGAAGAGTTGGGAATATCCAGCATCATTATTTTTAAAGAAAGACAAGTGTTAATTCGACAAACGCTCCATCTTGACATTCTTTCACAGTTGCATCAAGGTTAATGGGTGTTGAGAAGTCCAGAAGATTTTCAAGTGAGACAGTTTATTGGCCAGGAATCGACAGTGACAGTGAGTGAGCAGTAAGAATGTGTAATGCATGCCAAGAGCATCAATCAAACCAACACAAAGAGCCACTTCATCCTCAATATGTTCCGTCACATCCTTGGTCAAGGTTAGTCGCCGACCTGTTCTCCATCAAAGGCAATGATTATCGATTGATAATTGACTACTTCTCCAAGTTCCCCATCATCCATTAATTGGGTGACAAATCAAGTGCATCAGTAGCAAATACTATGAGTGCAATCTTGAGCTTATTAGGTTCCCTGGAGTAGGTCCACAATACCGCAAGCCATTTCAAGACATGTGTGTGAAGTGGGCTGTGAATCTTGTAGCATTGTCATCGCATTACCCTAGGTCAAATGGCCTAGCAGGAAGAATGGTATGTACAGTCAAATCATTGATTGTGAAGTGCAGAAAAACTAACCAAGATCTCCACATAGCCATATTGCACTTTTGGAAGTCACATCAAGACAACTCTTTTGAGTCATCAAGTAATGAAATCTTCGTCAATCCAAGACAAACTATTGGCAAAACAAGAAAGGATGAAAGTTGCACATGATAAGCATGCAGGTGTGGAAATACCACCTTTACAGATTGGACAGAAGGTCAGAGTGATCCATCCACAACAGAAGACATGGTTCCCTGTGGAAGTGTCCAAAATCTGCAATGAGCCAAGGTCATCCAAAGTAATCACCCCAAATGAAGTGACATTAAGAAGGAACAGATGTCAACTGTGAGAACTAGCTAACAACATTGTGCCTGACTACCAACTGCATCGAGAACACATTCACATTTGAGTCCGAAGAATGTGACTAAGAAAAGTGACAGATACAATGCTCAAGCATGGGATGACTGTCAGCACACGCTTACAAATCAAGTGAAAAAAGTTCACAATTCTGGTTTACAACAGTTGCAAGATCAGGTCGACTCAGTAGACCACCTATGCATTTCAGAGACACTTAATTAATGAACGTAAGAGTCAATACATGTGTAAATATTGTTCACAGCTGTCCTGTTTTATTATATATATGGCTTATAATTTGCGGCATTCTCAGTTTAAGAAAGGGGGTGTTGTGATATCACTTTAACTGCTTGAGTGTAGTAGGTATCATCACAGGAAGTGACGTCAACCATCTGTGATATAGCAGTTGGAGTAGTGTTAGTCTACAGTCAGCATGTGCATTACAGAGCTCTCATGTAAATCTGTTAGTTTTTAATAAAGAACTCTTCATTCAATTTACCATTCAGCCTAAGATTGTTTGGTACCTTATTCTGAGAAAGCAATAACACAACAGTACTGGGTAAAGGACATCATAGAGAGAGTGCAGAAGGGGAAGGGAGTGAGCCAAAACTTGTGGTACACATTGGTAACAACGACCAAGAGCAGGTACTGAGTTCCTACGGTCAGATTTTCAGGAGTTACAGAGGAAGTTAAAAATAAGATCTCGAAGGTAATAATCTGTGGATTAATCCCAGTGCAACGTGCTAGTGAGAGTAGAAATAGGAAGATAGGTAGGATCAATGCGAAGTTTGAGGCATCGTGCAGGAGGGGAGGGCTTCAGAATCTTGGGACATTGGGACCAGTTCTGGGACAGAAGACACCTATTCAAAAGGGACGGGTTGCACCTCAGCAGGATTGGGACCGACATCCTCATGGGAAGGTTCACTAGTGTGGTTGAGGAGGGTTTAAAATAAATTGGCAGGGCCAGCATATAGAAGTAGAAAAGAGGAATAAGGTACATAAAGAAGTGCGAGTGTTGGATAGTAGTAGAGAAGGAAGTAGTACCATATTAGATAGAAGCAGACTAAGAACGACTACATAGAATACAAAGACAGGTTTACAATGCATGTATGTGAATGCACAAAGTGTGGTAAATAAGGTTGGTGAGCTACCAACACAAATAGCAGTGTGAGAAATGATGTAGTGGCAATAACAGAAATGTGGCTTAAAAATGGTGCTTAATATTCAAGGATACAAAATGTTCAGAAAAGAAAGGGAAGGAAGAAAGGGAGATGGGGTGGCAGTACTGAATAGAGAAAACATTGTAGTGTTGGAAAGAGAGGATGTCCTTGAGAGGAAAAGGACAGAATCTATTTGGTTAGAGTTGAGCCGCATTAAGGGGTGCTCACATTACTGGGGGTATTCTATAGACCTCCAAATAGTAAGAGAGAGATAGTGGAGCAAATCTACAGGGAAGTCACAGAGATGTGCAAGAACTATAGAGTGGTGACATTGGAAACATTAATTACCCAAATATCGATTGGGATAATATTAGAGTAAAGAAGGGGGATGATTTTCTGAAATGTGTTCAGGAGAATTTCCTTGACCAGTTTGTTCTCAGTCCAACTAGGAAGGAGGCATTGCTGAATCTGGTGCTGGGGAATGAGGTGGACCATGTGGCCAAAGTGTCTGTGGGGGGGGCACTTGGTTAAGAGTGATCATTGTATCATTAGCTAGTGGAGAAGAGCAAGGAACAATCTACAGTAGAGCTTCTAAATTGGAAGAGGGCTAACTTCAAAGGGATGAGATAGGATCTAGCCAGAGTAAAATGGAACCGAAGATTAACAGGAAAACCTGTAATAGAACAATGCATGATTTTTAAGGAAAAGATGCTTCAGGTGCAGGCTAGGTACATTCCAACAAGGGCAAAAGGTAGGGGAACCAAAAACAGGGCTCTTTGGATGATGAGGAAGATAGAGATTATGATGAAATAAAAAAAGAGGGTGTATGATGCATATCAGGTGAATTCTTCAAGTGAGAACCAGGCCAAATACAATAAGTTGAGAGGATAACTGAAAAGGAAAATTAGATTGGCAAAGAGAAAATATAAGAATAGAATGGTATTTAACATAAAAGGGAATCCAAAAATCTTCTACCAGCATGTAAATAGTAAACGGGTAGTAAGAGGCAGCATGGGTCCTATTAGGGACAAAAAGGGTGACATATACTCAGCTGCGCAGGGCAAGTACTTTGTATCAGTATTTACCAAGGAAGAGGATGTTGATAAAATATCGGTAGAAGCAAATATGGTGGAGATAATGGATGCGATGAAAAGTGATAGGCAGGATGTAATCGAAAAGCTGACAATGCTTGGATTGGATATGTCACCTGGTCTGGATGGCTTGCATCCAAGGTTGCTAAAGGAAGTGGGGGTGGAGATAACGGAAGGGCTTGCCATAATCTTCCAATCTTCCCTGGATACGGGGGCGGTACCAATCGATTGGAAAGTGGCAAATGTGACACCCTTATTCAAGAAGGGGTATAAGGATATTCCGAGTAACTGTAGGCCAGTCAGTTTAACATCAGTGGTGAACAAGGTTTTGGAAGCATTAATCAGGAAGAAAAAAAATCAACAGGCACTTCAAGAGGTTTGAATTAATTAAGGAGAGCCAGCATGGATTTGTAAAAGGCCGATCATGCTTGACTAATCTAATTGATTTTTTTTTGATGAACAGAGAAGGTTGTTAAAGGAAAAGCAATGGATGTTGTCTATATAGATTTTAAGAAAATGTTGACAAAGTACCACATAAAGGATGGCTGGCAGTGGTGTTCCCCAAGGTTCAGTGCTGGGACGATGCTATATATATATATTAAACGACACGGATATTGGAATACAGAGTAAAATTTCAAAATTTGCAGATGATACCAAGCTTGGAGATGTGGTGGACAGTTACAAGGATACCAATAGACTGCAACTGGACATAAATAGGCTAGCAGAATTGGCAAACAAGTGGCAAATGGAATTTTAATACAGAGACATGTAAGGTGATGCATTTTGGCAGGAGGAGTCGGTAGAGGCAATATAGACTTACTGGGCCCTGCAAAAGCAGCTTTTGTGGTGAGCGGGGTGACTTAATTAGGCGTGAGGTGATATTTTGATTTCCCAACGGCGGGTTTAATTTTAAAGATTACGTCAGTGGCGTGTTTGTGGTGGGTTCCAACTTTTCATACATTTGCATACCATGAATACTCATTATCTTATAATTATTTGAAATTAAATCCTACCTGCCAGATTAAGTCAGCAGCACACAGGAATCTCGTGACATCTGGTTTATGTTTGTTTAAAGGTGGCATGCACCAGTATACTTTGTGCAGTTGTGTCTGAGATCAGTGGTTTTCTTTCTTGAATTCTTTGGTGCAAGGCAGGACAACATTGGAATGGATGTTTGTCTCCAGGCTCAGGACAATCAAGGGTGATTCTTTTTTAGGGGAGGCAGGGGAGCTGGAGGTGGGTGCGGTGGGGTTCATAGGAGGGGGTATCGGGTGGCTAAAGGTGAGGAGGAGGGAAGCCAGGAAGGGCAGAGGGTGGAGTATCGGGTGCCTGGAGGTGCAGAGGAGGCAATGGTTGAGCATTCAGGATGTGGACTTGGTGGTGCTGTTGGTGTCATGGGGGGTGGTGTAGTTGGAGCGGATAATGTATGTGAGGGTCATGATGGGCCTAAAGGGAGGGGTGAGTGCTGTGCACGTCGGGGGTCCTGTGGGGCCAACTCAGGGTGCTGGCTGGCAGAGGGAGCAGTCACAGTCACAGGGGGCAGTGGGATTTGGTAGGGGGGTAGTTCCAGAGTCACAGTTGGGTATTGGATGGAATCGTAGGGAGAGGCACGGGATTGGGCGACTACATTAAGATGGATGACTGGACATCTTGATGGCGATGGGTGTAAACACAGAGGGAGGAATGGCATGTAAACGTCAATAATAAAGTCATGGTAATGGGAAGAGGTTCAAGGGTCACAGAGGGAAGGGTCAAAGTAATGTTTGGTGGGTCAAGGGTGATGGGGAAAGGCTGGAAGGTGGGAGGAAGAGATGGGTGGAAGGTGGAGGATCTTGCCTCGAATATGGTGTGCACCATTTTTCAAACGGAGAAGAAAATCATGTGGGTATGCTAGGATTGCAGATCGAAGTGGGAGGAAGCCAGTGTTGGGTGGGTGGAGTTGTGGCTGTGCACAATGGGAGGTGCAGAGAACCTACCTGCTCAGGAGTTCAATGGTTGATCATCATGGTTGAATAAAGTTTAAGTTTAATGCTTGCTTCATTCAAACAGTAGCAAAGCTGCAATGACATGGGTCTCAGATACCCAATATCCTTGCTACCTCGGGAACAGGAGCAGAGGATGCGACTGAGGAGGGGTCTTGCCACACTGACATCAGCAGGCATCACAAGAGGGGCAGGCTGCTCAGAATGATGCCCTCTAGGGAATTCATCTGTCATGCAGACCCCGCACCTGCCAAGACTAAGGCACATTAATTTTGTCATATGAACATTGGTTTGAAAACTGTTGTTGAAGAAAAGACTTGTTTTAAAAAAAAAATCACCAGGCCCTTGGCTGAAAATATATATGCATATTAACAGATAGTGCTTGTGGAGAAAAGGGATTGCTTCCCTTATCCAATGGACTTTGAACACCAGACATTGAAGGTGAGGAAGCTCAAATTTCAGGATGACTGCTGGGATGGCCGAATCCACAAACAAACATGGTCAGACAAGCTGGTCACATGACTAGCCTGCTTGGCAATCTGTTTTTCCAGAATTGTACAAACAGTTTTGAACTGAGAGACTGCTGTATGCTCCTGGACTGAAGAAGACCTCCCGGGTCTGGCTCTCCCTCTCTTTCTCATGGAACTCCAAATCCACTGAAGACACATGAACCCCAAGAGAGAAAAGTCTCCTACAGCGAACAAAGTTTAAGAAGAATACTGGGCCCCAACGATCAAGGACTCTACAGTGAGCTCGAAAATCCGTAACAAAAACCATCTTCAGAGACAGCGTCAAACTTTTCCACTTTATTTCTTCCACTCTGTTCTGTCTCTATTGCATGTGTTTATCACGTATGCATGCTAGATTGGGCGCATTGTGTATCCTTAGGCGTTAACTGAATTAGAGTTTAAGTTTAATAAATTTCAACCTTTTTTCTTTAAACCTAAGAAAACCTGTTTGGCTAGTTTCTTTGCCTTATAATTGGAAGTTAGTGAACAAGGGTTCATTAAGGGAAAGCTAAAAAAAAGGCTGTTTAAAATTAAACACTGTTACAGTAAGACCCGATGAAGGCTGAGAGGGAACCCTAACCTCTTTCACACTGGATCATAACACATCATAGAGGACATGCACTGGCAGACCAGCACATCCTCAGGACAAGGACAAACTATCTTAAGATGTCAGAGAGGCAGTGTCAGAGACGTGTATGGACGTCACATGAAATGGTCACCGAAATTTGTGGGATCATTCAGCAGGACCTGCAACCACGTGGTTTGGGTGGGAACCCCATGCAAGTTGCCCTCAAGGTGACTGCAGCACTTAATTTTTTTGCAAGCGATGCTTTCCAGGCTCAATAGGTGACATATGTGGCATCTGACAGGCTGCCACTCACAGGCTCAAAAAAGAGGTGACCAATGCCCTATTCTGTAGTGCCAATGATTTCATCTATTTTTCAGGAGACAAGGACAGCTAGGCAGCAAGGCCAATGGCCTTTGTGCCATCGCTCATTTCCTGTGACTGCAAAGGGGAACCACATTTTTTAAAATGTATTCTTTCATGGGATATGGGCATCGCTCGTAAGGCCAGCATTTGTTACCCATCCCTAATTGCCCTTGACAACTGAGTGGTTGGCTTTCAGAGGGCAGTTAAGAGTCAACCACACTGCTGTGGGTCTGGAGGCACATGTAGGCCTGACCAGGTAAGACAGCGGATTTCCTTCCCTAAAAGACATTAGTGAACCAGATGGGTTTTTGCAACTATCGATGATAGTTTCATTGCAACATTACTAAGACTAGCTTTCAATTCCAGATTTTTATTAATTAAATAAATTTATTAATTGAATTTAAATTCCACCAGCTGCTATGGTGGAATTTGAACCCATATCCCCAGGACATTAGTCTAGGCCTCTGGTTCAGTGGCACTACGACTATGCCACTGTCTCCCTCAACTGCACTCAGGTGGCCATTAGATCCCCCGGGACCAGCCAGCTGCATTCGTGAATTGCAAAGGCTTTCAGTCTTTGAATGTTTAACTGGTTGTGACCACAGGCGAAAACTGATGCAGTTTTGTGCTCATTTCCCAGAGATCTGTCATGATGCATACATTTTGCAAAACATAAAAGCAGATTGTAAGAGCCTTTCATAGGTACATAAAAAGGAAGAGAGTAGCTAAAGTAACCGTTGGTCCCTTAGAAGCAGAGACGGGTGGAATTATTATGGTGAATGAGGAAATGGTAGAGGCATTGAACAAATATTTTGTGTCTGTCTTCACAGTAGAGGGCACAAGTTTCATACCAGAAATAGACAGTAATCTAGGGGCTAAAAAGAATGAGGAAATTAAGAAAATTAATAACAGCAGAGAAAAAGTATCAGAGAAACCTATGGGACTAAAATCCAACAAATCCTCAGGACCTGATTGCCTACACCTTAGGGTTCTAAAAGAGATAGCTGCAGAGATAGTAGATGTGCTAGCTATGATTTTCCAAAATTCCTTAACTTTTGGAATGGTCCTATCAGATTGGAAGCTGGCAAATGTTACACTGCTTTTCAAGAAAGGAGGGAGAGAGAAAACAATGAACTGCAGGCCAGTTAGCTTAACATCAGTCATTGGGAAAATACTGGAATCTATTATTAAGGAAGTCTTTACAATGCACTTAGAAAACCACTGATAATTAGAACAAGTCAACATGGTTTTACTAAAGGGAAATCCTGTTTGACAAATTTATTAGAGTTTTTTGAAAATATAACTAGTAGGGTAGATAAAGGGAAACCAGTAGATGTAGCATACCTAGATTTCCAAAAGGCATTCGATAAGGTGCCACACAAAGGGTTACTAGGCATGATAAGGGTTCATTGAGTTGGAGATAATATATTAGCATGGATAGAGGATAGGTTAATGGACAGGAAGCAAAGAGTGGGAATAAACGCGGCATTTTCAAGTTGGCAGGCAGTGAATAGTGGAATGTCGCAAGGATCTGAACTGGGGCCTCAGCTATTTACAATCTATATTAATGACTTAGACGAAGAGACAGAGAGTAATGTATGTAAGTTTACTGATGATACAAAAGTAAGTGGAAAAGTAAGTTGTGGGGAGGGCCCAGAGAGACTGCAAAGAAATAGACAGGTTAAGTGAGTGGGCAACAAGATGGCAGATGGAATATAATGTAGGGAAGTGTAAAGTTATTCACTTTGGTCATAAAAATAGAAAAGCGAAATATTTTTAAAAGGTGTGAAACTTGGAAGTGTTAATGTTCAAACAGACTTGGGTGTGCTTGTACAAAGAACGTAGAAAATTAGCATGCAGGTTCAGCAAGCAATTAGGAAGGCAACTGGCATGTTGGCCTTTATTGCAAGGGGATTAGCGTACAGAAATAAGGAAGTCTTGCCACAGTTGTGCAGGATTTTGGTGATACCACATCTGGAGTACTGTGTGCGGTTTTGATCTCCACATTTAAAAAAGGAATATTTGCATTGCAAGTGGCACAGCGAAGGTTCACTAAATTGGTCCCTGGAATGAAAGGGTTGTCCTATGATTAGAGGCTGAGTAAATTGGGCCTATACTCTCTGGAGTTTAGAAGGATGAGAGGCAATTTCATTGAAACATACAGGATTCTGAAATGGCTGGATAGGGTAGACACTGAGAGATTGTTTCCACTGGTCGGGGAATCTAAAACACCGGGGCACCATCTCAGGCTAAGGGGCCAATTATTTAGCACCGAGATGAGGAGAAATTACTTCACTCAAAGGGTTGTGAATCTTTGGAATTCTCTACACCAGAAGGTTGTGGATGCTTCATCAATGAATACATTTAAGGCTGGGATAGACATATTTTTGGTCTCTCAGGGAATTAAGGGCTATGACGATCAGGTGGGAAAGTGGAGTTGAAGCCTAAGATCAGCCACGATTGTATTGAATGGTGGAGCAGGCGTGATGGTCCATATGGTCTACTCCTGCTCCTATTTCTTGTGTTCTGGTTTGTGCTGGAGGGCACCACCCAACCTGTCAAGGCAACAGAAGTGCATCTTCAAGATACCAATGGTCTGTTCAATGCCACGTCGTGTTAGTAAAAACTCCTTTGCAAGTCACAGAAGGGAGGGCCTGCTGAGCTGACATATGAAGGTATGTCGCTACGACTGACTATTACAAAACTGCAAACTACAACTAGCAGTCAGTTAACACTGAAGGCTCAAACCTCAAGATTAAACCAAGAATGGCAATGCCCGCCCCTCCTTTGTAAGCATCAAAGCGTTCCAGCCATGAGGCATGTTATTATATTTAGCTTCTTAATTCGGCAAATTTCAAAGAAATACAAGAATGCATCAAAGGATAAAGTAAATAAATGGACTGATAAATATTTACATGTGCAACAATTTCACTTTGACACCCCTGCCACCATCGTGCTTATAATTCTTTAATTTTACTCTTTCTGCCACTACGTTTTGGTGCAACCATGACATTAGCAGTTGAGGTGGAGGCAGTCTGCACATTGTGCCGCCCCATTGCCCTGGATGAACGTAGCGGGTGAACTCTGGAGGTATGGGGCCTGGAGGGCTCCATCCTACTGCGGGGTCTCCAGCACTGGTGCAGGAGCACCCTCCCCCCCCTTGGGTTTGCCTGCAGGAGGTAAGGGGGTCAATGTTGGGTGGAGTGGGGGGGGAGAGGAAACACTGCTTACCCTGGGGGTGTCCTGAGAAGAAGACCCTGGGGTAGCTGGCACACAAACATCCTCCATCTGGGTGCATGATGGCACCTGCCTGTCTCCCTTAGGGGAAGTGGCATCTGGAAGGACGTCCAGGTTCCTTGTCCCCCTCTCACTTAGCCACTGCTGCACAGAGCACATGTTACACTGATGAAATGCAGGTCAGAGCGTATATGGTCGAGTGCTCAACCTGGCTCTCCATGGTCGTCGCCAACCTCTCTATGGAGGAAGCCATACGCTTACATGCCTGGAACATGGCAAATGTCATGGCTTGCATGGATTCCTCATTGCACGTGTAAAGCTGTGCATGACCTCTGGCATCTCCGACACATTTCCCCATGCATTCTCTGCAGTTCCAGCAGACTTCTTATGGCCTGGACCAGAGGATCATCATGAGCATGAGGTTCAGCAGCAGCCTGGTCCCCAGCCGTCGTCCGAGTGTCAGAGGACCCGGCTGGCACATGCTGCTTCAGCTGCTGGGATGTGTCTGTGTCATGCTCACCAGACTTTGACCCTAATCATACACACTAACCCCCCACAGACCATAAGGGTCAAACTGTGCTGGCAGAGGTTGCAGAAGAGGCAGGTGATGGTGAGCCCTCTGGGGTATTGACTTCATCTTCCCCAGAGGCAGAGCCAACCTTTTGTGAGTGTGAGTCCCATCATGTGAGTGTGAGAACCTGCAGTGGAGGACAAACAGAAGCACATTAAGCATCATCACAGCTTGAGCTCATCATGTTTTCACACGATCCTCCTGTGTGTCCATATGGCACTAACAGTAAGATTGAAACTTTATCCTTACTGTCCTCACTGTCCACAAATACTCTTACTCCCTCCTCTCCAGCAATTTGCACCACCTCCTCCTCTGCTGAGGTCAGGATTCTCAAATCGGCTATACCACTCTGTCTTATTGCGCTCCCTTTTATTGTGGGCCTGCTTGTCCTGCATGAGAAAGTGCTGAGTTAATGACATGTCAAGTGACGCATAACATCTCTGGTCTACATGCATCAACATCACTTATTCTGGCCTGTCAGTCGCACGCTGCATCGAAGCACTACTAGATAACAGCCTAGTATATTCTCTGGACACAATTGCAATGTGGCACCAAGGCTGATCATGCATTCAGATGCATGACATGACTGCTCATTGACAGACTTGAAGTTTTACAGAGCCCACTAGATATTGTCATGCCCAGTAAAGACATATCATATTCCTACTTTTTAAGATATGAACTTCATTAAATGTGGACTCTTTGAAATTGACTTCTTTTAAAAAGGGGACAATGTGCTGCAAAATGACTGCTGAGGGTCAGATGACCTGGCCTGTGTATTCAAAAATTGCCTCACTGTCTCAAAAGGACAAAAAGATACATTCCAGACTAAGAGGTGTCTGCTACCTCCAAACTGAAATCTTAATAACCAGAAATCTGCAGCATCTCAACAAATTCAAGACTACAAACACCCAGGCCTGTAACTTTAAAAGAGACTGTCCTATTGAGAAGATTCAAGGGTTTACTGTATATCACGAACATCTACCACACCTTGAACTCTTACCCTTCTATCTATCTTCTCTTGAGAGTGCATGTGTGAGTGAATGTGTGTGTGAGTGGTGTTGCAAAAATTTTGGTGAATGAATATTGTTCAATAATAGTTAATCTACTGTTTTAAACCTGCAAAAAATACTGTCACTGTCTGTTTATTTACACAAGTAAAACACTGTGGGGCTAATTCATCATTTTAAACAAAACACAATTGTGGTCAGTTGGGAGGTGAACAGTGGGAACCACCCAAACCCCTTACCACCTGTCCATAACAATACCATTTGTAAAACTTTGGACGCATCACTTACCCTCACCGATCTGAGCAGGTCATTAGCACGTTTCCAACACTGCACCTAGGTTCTTCTTAGAACCTCACAGTTCGAGACCTCCTCCGCCATCTCCATCTGGGCACCTTGGTCAAGCAGAAGGGTCTTCTGATGTCATCTGCAGGGAAGAGGACCACCTGCCTCTCCCTGACGGCCTGGAGGAGCACCTGCAGGGAGGTATCACTGAACGGTGGGTCTGATCTCTGCCTGCTGGCTGACATTCTGCTGGTGGTGGTGATGATGGAAAAATGACAAATAAATAAAAATGAGGTGGTGATGGTGTGGGAGAGGTTCAAAAATGAAGAAGGGAAAGAAAATAGAATGATTGAAGGGATAATGGTGTGGGAGAGGTGGAAAAACAGATGAAGGAGGGTAGAATGATTGAAGGGAAAGAAGCTAGAAATTTCTGTGTCATGGAGAAAATCGGCAAAACTGCTGAACCTCATTGATTACAATGCAGAATGAGTTATAACCCTGCCGTTAAAGGGGTTTTGCAGAATGATGGCAGGTTCAAAGGTAGTAATCTCAGGATTACTTCATGTGCCAGGTGTTAGTGAGTATAGGAAGAGGAGAATAGACCAGATGAATGCGTGGCTGGAGAAATGGTGCAGGAGGGAGGGATTTAGATTCCTGGGACATCGGGACCAGTTCTGGGGAAGGTGGGATCTGTACAAGCGGAACGGTTTACACTCAGGCAGGACCGGAACCGATGTCCTTGCGGGGGCATTTGCTAGTGCTGTTGGGGAGGATTTAAACTAGAATGGCAGGGGGATGGGAACCTGAGGGGGGAGACTGAGGAGGAGGAAACAAGGATAGAAACGAAAGACAGGAAACAAAAAGGCAAAAGTGGAAGGCATAGAAATCAAGGGCAAGAAACAAATAGGGCCAGAGTGCGAAATAATGCTAAGATGACAAAGAATGTTAAAAAGACAAGACTAAAGGCATTGTGTCTCAATGCGCAGAGTATTCGCAATAAGGTAGGCGAATTCCTGGAGTACATACGTGATGGTTTTTTGGACCAACACGTTGAGGAACCAACTAGAGAACAGACCACAAACAAAAACAAGAAATGCCGGATTCACTCAGCAGGTCTGGCAGCATCTGTGGAAAGAGAAGCAGAGTTAACGTTTCGGGTCAGTGACCCTTCTTCGGAACCCGAAACGTTAACTCTGCTTCTCTTTCCACAGATGCTGCCAGACCTGCTGAGTGAATCCGGCATTTCTTGTTTTTGTTTCAGATTTCCAGCATCCGCAGTATTTTGCTTTTAGAGAACAGACCATCCTAGACTGGGTATTGTGTAATGAGAAAGGATTAGTTAACAATCTTGTTGTGCGGGGTTCCTTGGGGAAGAGCGACCATAACATGCTGGAATTCTTCATTAAGATGGAGAGTGAGCGAGTTGATTCCGACACTAGGGTCCTGAATCTAAATAAAGGAAACTATGAAGGTATGAGGCCCGAGTTGGCTATGATAGGTTGGGGAACGTTACTTAAAAGGTTGACAGTAGATAGGCAATGGCTCACATTTAAAGAGTTCATGGATGAATTACAACAATTGTTCATTCCCGTCTGGTGCAAAAAAAAAGGAAGGGTGGCTCAGCCATGGCTTACAAAAGAAATTAGGGATAGTATTAGATCCAAGGAGAAGCAATATAAAATGGCCAGAACAAGCAGCAAACCTGAGGATTGGGAGCAGTGTAGAATTCAGCAAAGGAGGACAAAGGGATTGATTAAGAAGGAGAAAATAGAGTAAGCTTGCAGAGAACATAAAAACTGACTGTAAAAGCTTTTATAGCTATGTGAAGAGAAAAAGATTAGTGAAGACAAATGTGGGTCCCTTACAGTCAGAAACGGGGCAATTTATAATGGGGAACAAAGCAATGGCAGACCAATTAAATATATACTTTGGTTCTGTCTTCACAAAGGAGGACACAAATTACCTCACAGAAATGTTGGGGAACATAGGGTCTAGTGAGAAGGAAGAACTGTATGAAATCAGTATTAGTAGGGAAATGGTGTTCGGGAAATTGATGGGATGGAAGGCCAATAAATCCCCCGGGCCTGATAAACTACATCCCAGGGTACTTAAGGAAGTGGCCCCAGAAATAGTAGATGCATTGCTGGTCATTTTTCAAAATTCTTTCCACTCTGTAACAGTTTCAACAAATTGGAGTGTAGCTAATGTAACCCCACTGTTTAAAAAAGGAGGTAGAGAGAAAACAGGGAATTATAGCCTGACATCAGTAGTGGGGAAAATGCTAGAGTCCATTATAAAAGATGTAATAGCAGAGCACTTGGAAAACAATGACAGGATCAGACAAAGTCAACATGAATTTACGAAAGGGAAATCATGCTTGACAAATCTACTGGAATTATTTGAGGGTATAACTAGTAGAATAGATAAAGGAGAATCAGTGGATGTGGTGTATTTGGACTTTCAGAAGGCTTTCGATAAGGTCCCATATAAGAGATTAGCATGCAAACTTAAAGCACATGGGATTGGGGGTAAGGTACTGACTTGGATAGAGAACAGGTTGGCAGACAGGAAACAAAGAGTAGGAATAAACTGGTCTTTTTCCAAGAGGCAGGCAGTGACTAGTGGGGTACCGCAGGGATCAGTGCTAGGACCCCAGCTATTCACAATATATATTAATGATATAGATGAGGGAATTAAATGTAATACATCCAAGTCTGCAGACGACACAAAGCTGGGTGGGAATGTGAGCTGTGAGGAGGATGCAGAGAAGCTCCAGTGTGATTTGGACAGGTTGAGTGAGTGGGCAAATACATGGCAGATGCAGTATAATATGGATAAATGTGAGGTTATCCACTTTGGTGGCAAAAACAGAAAGGCAGATTATTATCTGAATGGCAATAGATTGGGAAAGGGGGAGGTGCAGTGAGACGTGGGTGTTCTTGTGCACCAGTCGCTGAAAGTAAGCATGCAGGTTGCAGCAGGCAGTTAAGAAGGCAAATGGTATGTTGGCCTTCATAGCGAGAGGATTCGAGTACTTGAGCAAGGATGTCTTGCTGCAATTACACAAGGCCTTGGTGAGACCACATCTACAGTATTGTGCGCAGTTTTGGTCTCCTTATCTGAGGAAGGATGTTCTTGCTATGGAGGGAGTGCAGCAAAGGTTCACCAGACTGATTCCTGGGATGGCAGGACTGACGTATGAAGAGAAATTGGATCGATTAGGCTTGTATTTGCTAGAGTTTAGAAGAATGAGAGGAGATCTCATAGAAACCTACAAAATTCTAACAGGACTGGACAGACTAGATGCAGGAAGGATGTTCCCGATGGCAGGGGAGTCCAGGACCAGGGGTCACAGTCTAAGAATCAGGGGTAAGCTATTTAGGAATGAGATGAGGAGGGATTTCTTCACCCAGAGAGTGGTGAACCTGTGGAATTCTCTACCACAGAAAGCAGTTGAGGCCAAATCATTAAATATATTCAAGAAAGAGTTAGATATAGTTCTTAGGGCTAAAGGGATCAAGGGATACAGGGAGAAAGCGGGAAGAGATTACTGAGTTTGGATGATCAGCCATGATCGTATTGAATGGCGGTGCAGGCTCAAACGGCCGAATGGCCTACTCCTGTTCCTATCTTTCTATGTTCTGTGTTTCTAGGTTCCACCAATGAAAAGCCTTCCCCACCACATGATCGCACATGTCTCCCGTGCCCGCCACTGGAACTTAAATTTTACATTATAATCTTGTGGGAAATGGTAAAAAGGGCAGGTGCAGAAGTGCTACCAACTTCCTATTCCGCTATCGGAAAAGCTGCGTGATGCATAAAATACCGCCCATTTGGCACAGATCGTAAGAGTGTGCAGTGACAGAGGGACCTGGGGGTTCATATCTTTGAAGCTGGCTGGACATAATGAAAGAGTAATTAACAAAGCATATGGGATCTTGGGCTACATAAATAGTGGTATTGAGTACAAAAGCAGGGAACTTATGCTGAACCTTTCTAAAGCTCTGGTTAGGCCACAACTAGAGTATTGCAAGCAGTTATGGTCATGCTTTAGGAAGGATGTGAAGGTCCTTGAGAGGGTGCAGAGGAGATTTGCCAGAATGGTTCCTGGGATGAGGGATTTTAGCTACAAGAGTAGATTGAAGAAGCTCAGGTTGTCCTCCTCGGATCAAAGGAGATTGAGCGGATATTTGATAGATATGTACAAGATTATGACAGGTTTAGATAAGGTAGACAAAGGAAAGTTGTTCCCATCAGTTGATGGTACAAGGACTAGGAGATAAAGTTTGAAGGTTTTGGGCAAGAGATGCAGGGGGGATGTGAGGAAGAACTTTTTATGTAACTAGTGGTAATGACCTGGAACTCTCTGCCTACAAGGGTGGTAGCAGCGGAGATGATAAATGATTTCAAAAGGAAATTGGATGGGCACTTGAGGGAAATAAACCTGCAGGGCCACAGGGATAGAGTAGGGGAATGGGACTAATTGCAGGACAGAGAGCTGGCATGGACCCAATAGGCCAAATGGCCTCCTTCTGTGCTATAATGACTCTATGGACTGGATTTTAAAAGCAGGTAAGGGTCAACAAAGAAGGTGGGCAGGCATGCAATTTTGCACTAACAGCTATCATGCAAGTTCGGCGCCATGAACCCGACCCCAAGCAATTTTAGAAGAGGTTGGGGTTGGAATGGCTATCCACCCACAAGTGGCGGGTAGCATTTAAGGGCAATTAGGGCCAATTACAGGTGTCATGCCAACTTGCTTTGTTGGATGATACTTTTCTTGAATCCATTGGCTGGAGAGCTGAATTTATATTTTTTGAAGAAATTTTTTAAAAGAACAGATTTAAAAAAATGACTCTGCCAGCAGCTTTGGGTAGCTGCCTAATTTTCAACATTGTATCTGACACTGAAAGGCCTGTGAGGAGGGAGACAAACAGTCTGGTCATCCCAGAAAGAATCAAGACCCAGGACGTTTAAGGGAACTACCTGCTCGTTACAGCAAGAAGAAAAATACTGCTAGCTGCTATGTTTGAATATCTGGGTGGCTGTCATGTGACAAGCCCCTCCCCATCTATTGTTTTAAGCTGGTGGTTTCTCTGCAGCAGAGGAGAAGCTTCTGGACTCTGACCCATGCATTTCAGCTTACAAGCTTCAAACTCTGCCTGTTGACTGATCTCCTTTACATACTCTGGCTACAATCAGAAATCCGATTGGAGCAAATCATCCTGTCTCCAAGACACAAACCGAACCAGTTATCTACCTCTTCAAAGTAAAAGCCTCAGGACCACCGAATTCAGCTAGAAGCTAGTCAAATCACCAAACGCCACAGACTATATAGCCCTATTTTATATGGACTCTAACTCAACCAATCTACCTTTCCCCACTTTACAACCTATTTGTGTGTGTGAAAACCTGTATGCGTGTATGTGAGTGAAAGTTGGCGCATAGTTTATTATTTTTATTAGTTCACTTTAGGTACAATAATGTTAACCTATTTCTTTGTTAAACTCAAGAAAACCTGTCCGATTGGTTCTTGTTGTGATCATAGCAAGTAAGTAATCAAACACCTACTGAATTGGCCAGTACACCCACTTTAAGAAAGAATTAAATCTGTTGTGGTCAAACAGGGAGAGGGAAAAGAGGGAAACCCCTTGACCCTTCCTCACTTGACCATAACACAGGGCTTATTAAGGTCCTATTCCCACACCGACTGGAATTTCCAGTCGGCAATGCGGGCAAGAGACATCGGCCTGGACCACGGCCAGTCAACCAAGGCAGGCTCATGTTGGGAAAGGGGGTTGAGTTGCACTTCATCCCACGAGGGACCCCCTCCCACCTGCACCATGCAAGGCTGCTGGCACATAGCTGCGGCCACCGTCTATCCCTTGGAGGGGCTGCTCACCATTATCATGGCCAAGCAACTGTGGCCATTTTAAATTTTTTTTAAATGACATCTTCTTCAGAGCACGACTCCATGTTGAGGTGCCCTTTCTCTCTTTCCAGCATGAATTGGCAGCTCCCACCTTGGCCAGTGGGGCTGCTGATGTGTCAGTGCCAAAGGGCCTCCCATTGACTCTCCACTTCGGGAGTCAGTCCACTGTCCTTAAATGGACGGCGAACCCGCTCCCTGTCATTAATTAGCCTGGCCCTTTAAAAATCCAGTTTGGAGTGCCTGGACAAAGCTGTGCAGGGTTGGAACCCAGAACTGGTCCCGACTTCCGATTCCCACTCCCGGACTGAAAATCCAGCCCAATGACTCTTTTGACATTAATCCAATGTTCAAACAGATATTTATCCAGCTCTTTTTAAAGTCTCCTTGTTTATAATTGGCTATTGCATTAAATACCTTTTCTCACAGTCTATTTCATATGGCTTTATGAAAAATAACTTCCAATTTCTATTCCTTCTATTCCTACTTGAAGCTTGTTAGTTTTGTATGCATGATCTTTAGGCCTAAACTCAGTCCAATCACCTCCTAGCATTCATTGTATCATTTTTTCTCTCATCATTTTAAAGGCCTGAATCTTGCTCCTCCTCTATCTGTGTAAGCTGTGGTGCAATGATAATACTCTCACCTCTAAAGTTAGATATTTGTGGCATCACGTCTCATTCCAAAGGGTTGAATGTAAAACCTAGGCTGATACTCCAGAGCAGTACTCCAGAGTGCTAGCACCACAGCCTCACAGTTCCAGTGACCTGGGTTCGGTTCTGGGTACTGCTTGTGTGGAGTTTGCAAGTTCGCCCTATGACCGTGTGGGTTTCTGCCATGTGCTCTAGTTTCCTTCCACAGCTGAAGACTTGCAGGTTGATAGGTAAATTGGCCATTATAAATGGCCCCTAGTGTAGGTAGGTGGTATGAGAATTATGGGAAGGTGGGGATGTGGTAGGGAATATGGGGTTAATGTAGGATTAGTATAAATGGGTGGTTGATGGTCAGCACAGACTCAGTGGGCCAAAGAACCTGTTTCAGTGCTGTATCTTTCTATGACTCTCTTTTGGGTGACTGTAAACTGAGGCTTTGTTTGACCTATCAAGTAAATGTAAAAGATACCATGAGACTATTCTAACAAGAGCTGGAGATTTCTCCCTACTGTCCTGACTAATATTTATCCCTGAACCAAAACCTAAAAACAGTTTATCTGGTCATTATCATAATGCTATTTATGGGGATCTTGCTGTGCATGCATTGGCTGTTGTGTTTCCTACATTATAGCAGTGACTGCACTTCAAATGTAGTTCATGAGCTGTAGGACATCCTGAGTTCATTAAATGCACTCTGTAAATTTAAATCATCTTCTGTTATCCAATGATCACAAATTCAGTTCTGTGCTTGCTTCTTCATGGTTGTGAGTAATCATGACCAGAACTAGCATCGTCTCTCTCTTTTCTCTGAACTCTCTCTGATGCATCAAGGTACTTTTGAAGGGTGTCCAGATGCGTCCAATATTCTACCTGTGGGGTACATTTTATTGTTTTCTTCTATTCTCTTGGTGATGTTCTGATGTTTTTTGCATATACACAGAGAAGGTAGCAGGCTCTGTGCAAATTATTTCTAATTTTGCAAATAATTGCATAGTGTGTAATTAAATTTTTGATTGCCTGCTTAAATTAAATTAATTCAACAGTAATTGGTTTAGAAATCCATTGCAGAGATTATTTAAAAGGCATCAAAGTGAATATCAAGGACTCTCCATAGTTATATAAATCACAACAGAATCATATTCAGCAGAAATTCTACAAAATGAGTCTGACAGAGTATTAGTACAACACAGTGGGAGGTATTAAACCCTACTTTAAATGTAATTTGAAGTCCACATGTTTAACACACAAAAAAATAGCAGGGAATGGCTGTTCAACACATTTTATTGAGTTTGATCTTCGCCAAATAATTGGCTTAATTTATATTTTGCTGATTATACACTTATTCATTATGAGTGTGTATAATTCAGTGTGGAAAGTAATGACTTGTGGTAATTATCATAAATGGTGCATTGCTTCCAGTAGAAACGCCACTATATGTACTAAGCATTTGGCAATATCACTGCATGGTTCTGTAACTCACATTTCACTTTTGTCGGTTTATGGCAGAATCTGGAGCAAATAAACCACAAGCACAGGAGATTCCCTGACTCCTGCTACATTTAGTTATCCCCAGCGCAATGTAATTTGGAGGTAATTTTGTCTTTGTGTGATACTGTAAAGCGGGGGTAGCAAATCAGCAGGTTCCATTGAAGTCAATGCAAATAAAAATCAGGAGAGATGTAAAACAGGCTGTCAATTCACTAACCCCTGTTTCACAGTATTGTACAAAGTCAAAATAATCTCAAGGCTTTGTTTTTTCCAAGATATATTACAAAAAAATTAAAAAAGTGGCTTTCCCAATGGACCTAAGTAAGTTTAACTAAAGAGTGGTTGAGCTATCCAGACTAAGAAAGCCCATTTTTCATTCACCCAGGAGGATTTTACTCAGTAGAGCTAGTATAAGTGGTCTCAGCACCATCAACTGCTGCTGGAGGACTATCAATTCGGTGAAAGATGCCCTTTGGTCTGCCTGAAACTTGCTGGTCTTCCAGCGCAAAGAGTTGTCTACCACCGAATGTTGCAGACTGGCACATTCCAAGGTCCAGGACTACGTGCTGAGGGATGCACTAAAGCTTGGGGCAGCCGCAGCAAAGGCTCAATGGGGAAAGACCGCAGTGTAAGGTCCCCCCACCAAGCTGAACTGAGGGGCTGGATCCATGGGAAACCCCTCGAACTGTATCGGAGAAATTTTGTGTGCTGTAAATGTAAAAATGTATATGGCATGACAATGAAATGGAAGGGTTGTGAGGCAACTCATGATTGTATAGAAGGAAACTGATCACCTTTGCACTGTTTGTATTTTTTGACTTGATGCTGTTTTAAACTATTTGGGAATGTAAGATTTACAGATTTTTATGAATAAAGTATATTTTGGAAAAAAAAAAGTGGTCTCAGCACTCCTTTTATTCTCCAAATCATTATCCATCAACCCTTGCTGGAACGGCAAGTATGTGGAGGTTGAACAAGAAGAGGATTTGGCTCAGCTCACACAGTCAAATTGCCTGCTGACACTCACTATCTGGACCCACCCAAGAACAAAGGTCAATTGGATGAGGTGCGAGAGGGCCAGTGAAGCCACTGCCTTCAAAACTAGGGGAAATTAATGGAAAATACTAGTGAGAGAGAAGAAAATAAGCATGTAGCTATATATAATGTGCTGAATTTTATTCTGGCGAGATGGGTCCCGGCAGTGGGCTGGAAGGCGGGAGGAGAACCTGTCTTGACCCTCTGTCGGACCCCCACATCTATTTAATGGTGAGCGGGGCAATCAATTAACTGCCTTGATGTCAGAGACTACTCCATTTGGACCTGTCCATGGTTGTTTTTCCCTATGTAGTGGGGTCCAACTTACAGGGTCTGAGATTGGCTTTCAGAATGCCTTTGTATCTAAGTTTGGGACATCCTATGGTGCGGGGTCCTGTGGTGTGGGTTCCCATGCACAGCTGGCTGTAGAATACTGCCTTTGGTATCTGGGAATACTGCATACAAAACATTTGGCTGACCCACTAAAACTGAGCTCTGATAACCATGGTCTCATGTACCAGCTATGCGGCACCTTTCAAGAACTTCAATGCTAAGGATTTTTTGCTCCCACTTGATGTCGCAGATAGATCTTAAGCAGCGAAGGTGGAATGCATCTAGTTGCTTTATGTGACACCAGTAGGTTGTCCATGCCTTTTGGCCATAGAGAAGTGATGTGAGAACTACTGCCTGGAAGACTTTGATCTTTGTTTTAAGACAGACTGCATGCTTTTGCCAAAACCTGCCAAATGCTGAGATTGCTTTTGTGAGGTGATGATCAATTTCACCATCCAACGTAGTGTTGTTGGAGAGGATACTCACAAGATTTCAAAACTTCTGAACTGTGTTGAGCGGTGTTTTGTTGATTGCGACTGTGGGGTCTTGGAGTTTGTGGCCAGCGGCAGGTTGATACATGATCTGTCTTTTTCAAACATATTGCAAGACCAAAGCGTTATTAGGCTTGGGAAAAGTGATCAACAAGCAGCTGGATGTCCTCCAGAGTGTGTGCTATGACAGCACAGTCATTGGCAAACAAGAGTTCATGTAGTAGCTGTTGTTTGGTCTTTGTGCAAGCCTTGACCCTTTGCAAATTGAAGAGGTTGCCACCCCTCCTGAACTGAATGTATACTCCAATGTCAAGATCCTTGAGTGCAAATAAGAGCATGGCTGAAAAGTAGATGGCAAACAGAACTAAAGCCATTACACAACCTTTATTGGTATCATTAGTGACAGGAAAGGCATCTAATCAGGCACCATTCTGCATCACACTGGCCATCGTGCCATCATGAAATGATCAAACGACCCTGATCATCTTTTCAGGACAGCCATATTTGTACAGTACCTTCCACAAGCCTTCACAGTTTATGGTGTCAAAGGCAGGTCGGGACAATGAACACTGTGTACAGGTCCTTCTTCTGTTTGTGGGACTTTTCATATCAACTGTTCCTCATCCACCACAAAAACCACACTGTGATTCTAAGTACACCAAGTCTATAAGATGAATCCTGTTGAGAATAACTCTTGCAAGAATTTTTCCAGTAGTGGAGAGAAGTGAAATTCCATGATGATTGTCACAGATGGACCTGCTTCCCTTCAGTTTATACAGGTGAGTTATGGAAGCATCCTTGTAATCTTGCCCTAGTTCCAGATTAAGCAGAAGAGTGAGTTTCCTAACCATGTGAGCTCCTCTGTACTTGAATACTTCAGGTGGCATGCCATCGGCAGCTGGAAACATACCCACAGATATTTGCTTTATGGCCATGGTAACTTTGGCTTGAGATGGATCGAGGGCAAGCCCACCTAGAACGCAATGTTGTGGAAGTGATTCAATGGTGTCATTGCACACTGTGAATTCTTGGTTCAGGATATTTCTAAAATGCTCTGCCCAACGAGAGGGAATCTCTTGCCTGTTATTTTGGAGCTGATTGCTGTCTGCTGAGAGGATGGGTATCATAACATTGGTTTTGGGGCTATAGACAGACCAGAGACCTTCATGGAGAGCCTCCAGGGTGTGCTTATCGGCAGCTTACTGAAACTGTGAAGCCTTGTTGACCCATCATCAGTTCTTCACCTCTCTTATTTTGGCCTGCAGTGTGTGTGTTTACTTGATGGTATTTGGCTTCTCTTGCTGGTGATTTTTTGTCAGACATGTAGGATCTGTGAGCATTGTGCACATCATCTAGTAGCTTGGCTATATCTTGGTCATTCTTGTCAAACCAATCTTGGTGCTTCCGTCTGACAAATCCAAGGACCTTAGATGCTGTGCTATGAGGGACATCCCTTAACTTCTTGAAAGAATCTTCGATATCTATGTTATCTTCTGGGATACCAGTAAACTGTACAGCCAATTTTTGTTCCAGATTTTGTTCCTGTCTCTTGGGCTGAGTCTTTTAGGAAAGTTACGTCAAGCTTCCTTTGTGGTTTGACTTTGTGTCATAGCACTTTAGGTGTTATATTCAAGGACATGATGTTCCTGACAAGCCAATGGTCTCACCAGCATTCAGCACCTCTAAGGCAGCGGGTAGAGCACACGTCCTTGAGTTCTAACCTGAACTATATCACAATTCCTTCACTGTCACTGGATCAAAATCCTGGAACTCCTTCCCTTACAGCATTGTGGGTGTACCCACCACACGGACTGCAGTAGTTCAAGAAGGCAGCTCACCACACCTTCTCAGGGGCAATTAGAGATGGGCAATAAATGCTAGTCTTGCCAGCGACACCCACATCGCAAGAACAAATAAAATAAACAACAAAGTCAACTGACCAATCAAGCTCTGTCTCTTCTTTAGATATAATATCATCTTTTTGTGATGACCTAACACTATTAACCGAGATGGGAGTAACACTTTCTGAACAGGATTGTTGATTTAAAGTTATTCCTGACCTACTTTGCTTAATATCCAAACCAATATAGTTAAAATAAAAGCAAAATACTGCGGATGCCGGAAATCTGAAATAAAAACAGGAAGTACTGGAAATATTCAGCAGGCCTGGCAGCATCTGTGGAGAGAGAAACAGAGTTAATGTTTCAGGTCTGTGACCTTTCATATTCAAATTTCTGACTCCAAATTTTAAATTCTACTCTAATCTTATTGGAGAGTGGCAAATGTGACACCCTTATTCAAGAAAGTGTGTAAGGGCAATCCAAGCAACTACAGGCCAGTTATTTTAACAAGAGTGGGGGGTAAGGTTTTAGAAACAATAATCAGGCATTAAGAGCAACAGGCATTTGGAGAGATTTGAGTTAATTAATGAGATCCAGCACAGATTTGCAAAAGGCAGATCATGCTTGACTAATCTAACTGAATTTTTTGATGAAGTAACAGAAAAAGTTAATGAAGGGAATGCAGTGGATGTTGTCTATATGGATTTTCAGGAAGTGTTTGAAAAAGTACCACATGAAAGGCTGGTTAATAAAATTGATGCTCATGGAATAGGAGGGTCAGTGTCCATCAGGATAAAAAAAATTGGCTTGACAGAATACAGTGAGTCATGATAAATAGCTGTTTTTCAGACTGAAGGATTGTAGATAGTGAGGTTCCCCAAGGATCAGTGCTGGGATCACTGTTTTGTTTGCTATATATCAATGACTTGGATCTTGGAATACAGAGTAGAATTTCTAAATTTGGCGATGATTACAAACTTGGAGGAGTGGCAAACAGTGAAGATGATATGAACTGCCTGCAACAGGACATAGATAGGCTAGCAGAATGGACAGACAAGTGGCAGATGGAATTTAATACTGAGAAGTGTGAGGTGATGCATTTTGGCAGAAGGAATAAGGAGGGAAATATATACTGAATGGCACAGTTCTAAAGAGAATGCAGGAACAGAGGAACCTGGAGATGTATGTACATCAATCTTTGAAGGTGGCAGGACATATTGAGAGAGTGGTTAGGAAAGCATATGGGATCTTGGGCTGCATAAATAGAGGCATAAAGTACAAAAGCAGGGAAGTTATGCTGAAGCTTAATAAAACTCTGGTTAGGCACCCAGCTGGAGTATTGCTTCCAGTTCTGGTCACTACACATTAGGAAGGATATGAGGGTCCTTGAGAGGGTGCAGAAGAAATTTACCAGAATTGTTCCAGGATGAGAGATTTTAGTTACAAGGTTAGGTTGGAAAAGCTGGGGTTGTTCTCCCTGGAGCAAAGGAGATTGAGGGGACATTTGATAGAGGTGTTCAAGATTATGACAGGCTTAGATAAGTTAGACAAGGAAAAACTGTTCCCATTAACTGATGGTACAAGGACTAGGGGACACAGATTGAAGGTTTTGGGCAAGAGATACCGGGGAAATGTGAGGAAGAACTTTTTTATGCAGTGAGTGGTAATGACCCAGAACTCACTGCCCATGAGGGTAGTGGAGGCAGAGACAATCAATAATTTAAAAAAAAAATTGGCTGGGCACTTGAAGGAAATAAATTTGCAGGGCTATGGGGATCGAGCAGGGGAGTGGGACTGACTGGATAGATCCATGGATAGCTGGCATGGATTTGATAGGCCAAATGGTCTCTTTCTTTGCTGTAAATAACTCCATAACCCTGCATAAATGCAGATTTTATGCCTATTGACATACACTCACATGAATATGTGGGCAAAAGAGATATAAAGATTTTAAAGATTACTCTTCCAGCTGTGGGAGACTCCACTCTAACATCTGTATCACCCAGTCACTCTTCAAAACCCGTAGCAACTAGACTCACTTTGGCCTTATAATTCCCATCTGCAAAGATCTTTGCCTGTACAAATCCACTTATGTGACAAAGCTAGTTGATTCTTATCTGGTATCTCAGAATAAACTCTAAACTCTATTCAACTATCCAACTCCCTTTGTTTTTGCTCTCTTATTAGTTTACCCTCAAGTTTATTGACAGCCACCAAAACTTCACAGTCATGAGGACTTCTGCTTCTTGTTCCATTGCGAGACAGTTTGCAGCCTTTATTTCATTGTCTGATCGATCCAAGCTACAGCCCTACTTCTAGTTTTATGTCTGTTGTGACTATTATTGAGAGATCTCCCTCTGGCACTATTGAAGGTCCTTTATCCAGTTCCTGATAATTTTCTAACATAACAGTCACTTCCAAATTCACTGGGCTGGATTTTAACAAGCCATCGATGTCAGGATCAGTGGTGGGGGTGTGCCTGAAGATGGCCCCAGGTGAGTCCCGCCATGGACATTGATGCCGGCAGGGCCTGGCCCGATCCTCCCGCCGGTGCCGGGGCATCATGGTGGCCCCTACGCCACTCGGCGATGGAGCACAATCACCATATGCAAATAAAATAAATTAATAGATTTGCATGTACTTACCATTAATCTTGATGTCCCGCTGCAATCTTCGGCCCGGCAGCCAGCACTCCCGTGCCTTCGGATCTCCATCCGGGGAAATGAGGCGCAACACTGGTGGGGAGGGGGGAGGAGGTAAGTTTCTCAGTGCAGGGGTTGGGGGGAAATGTGGTTGACTCTTAAATGCCCTCTGAAATGGCCGAGCAAGCAATTCAGTTCTATCAAACTGCTACAAAGTTGATAAGGAATGAAATCAGACAGACCATCCAGTATCGACCTAAGCACCGGAAACAACAACAGCAAACCCAGCCCTGTCGACCTGGCAAAGTCCACCTTACTAACATCTGGGGGCTGGTGCCAAAGTTGGGAGAGCTGTCCCACAGACTAGTCAAGCAACTGCCTGACATAGTTATACTCACCATATCATACTTTATAGACAATGTCGCAGGCACTGCCATCACCATCCCCGGGTATGTCCTGTCCCACCGGCAGAGGTGGCGGAACAGTGGTATACAGTCGGGAGGGAGTTGCCCTGGGAGTTTTCAACATTGACTCCAAACCCCATGAAATGTCATGGCATCAGCTCAAACATGGGCAAGGAAACCTCCTGCTGATTACCACCTACCACCACCAGCTGATGAATCAGTACTCCATGTTGAACACCACTTGGAGGAAGCACTGAGGGTGGCAAGGCCACAGGATGTACTATGAGTGGGGGACTTCAATCCAATCACCAAGAGTGGCTCGGTAGCACCACTGATAGCCAAGTCCTAAAGGACATAACTGCTAGACTGGAACCAACAAAAGGGAAAAACATACTTGACCTCGTCCTCACCATCAGCCTGCCACAGATACATCTGTCCATGACAGTATTGGTAGGAGTGATCACCACAGAGCCCTCGTGGAGACAAAGTCCCACCTTCAGGTTGAGGATACTGTCTATTATGTTGTGTGGCACTACTACTCTGCTAAATGGGATAGATTTGAAACGGATCTAGCAATGCAAAACTGGGCATCCACGAGGCATTGTGGGCCATCAGCAGCAGCAGATTTGTACTCACCCACAATCTGTAACCTCACAGCCTGGCATATCCCCCACTCAACCATTACCATTAAGTCAGGAGATCAACCCTGGGTCAATGAAGAGTGCAGGAGGGCATGCCAGGAGCAGCACCAGGCATACCTCAAAATGAAATGCCAACCTGCTAAGGCTACAACCCAGGACTACTTGCGTGCCAAACAATGTAAGCAGCATGCAATAGACAGAGCTAAACGATCTCACAACCAACAGATCAGATCTAAGCTCTGCAGTCCTGCCACGTCCAGTCATGAATGGTGGTGGACAATTAAACAACTAACTGGAGGAGGTGGCTCCACAAATATCCCCATCCTCAATGATGGGGGAGCCCAGCACATCAGTGCAAAAGATAAGGCTGAAGCATTTGCAACAATCTTCAGCCAAATGTGCTGAGTGGATGATCCATCGGTAGTGGGGAAATGCTAGGGTCTATTATAAAGGATGTGATTGCAGAACACCTAGAAAGCATAAACGAGATTGGACAAAGTCAGCATGGGTTTACGAAAGGGAAATCATGCTTAACAAATTTGCTGGAGTTTTTTGAGGATGTAACTAGTAGAATAGATAACTCTGCATTTGTAAACACTTCAGTGTAATGCACTGTGAAACACTGTGAAGTCTCTCCTGGTGTATCAGCTCTCTGTGTTTATAAACACTTCAGTGAAATACACTGTGGAACACTGCAAAGCCTGCCATGGTCCTCAGCTCTCTGTGTTTGTAAAAACTTCAGCGTAATGCACTGTGGAACACTGTGAAGCCTCTCACGAAATATCAGCTCTCAGTGTTTATAAATAGTTCAGTGTAATGCACTGTGGAACACTGTGATGCCTCGCATGGTGTATCAGCTCTCTGTGTTTGTAAACACTTCAGCATAATACACTTTGGAACACTGTGAAGCCTTTCCTGGTATATCAGCTCTCTGTGATAATAAATACTTCAGCGAAATGCACTGTGGAACACTGTGAAGCCTCTCCTGGAGTATCAGCTCTCTGTGTTTGTAAGCCCTTCTGTGTAATGCACTGTGCAACACTATGAAGCCTCTAATAGTGTATCAGCCCTCTGTGTTTATAAACACTTCAGTATAATGCAATGTTGAACACTGTGTAGCCTGGCATGGTGTATCAGCTCTCTGTGTTTATAAACACTTCAGTGTAATGCACTGTGGAACACTGTGAAGCCTCCCAAGGAGAACCAGTGGATGTGGTGCATTTAGATTTTCAGAAGGCTTTTGATAAGGTCCCACATAAGAGGTTAGTTTGCAAAATTAAAGCACATGGGATTGGGGATAATATACTGGCATGGATTGAGAATTGGTTGACAAACAGGAAACAGAAAGTAGGAATAAACAGGTCTTTTTCCAGGTGGCAGGCAGTCAATAATGGGGTACCGCAGGGATCAGTGCTTGGGTCCCAGCTGTACACGATATATATTAATGACTTGGGTGAGGGAACTAAATGTAACATTTCCAAGTTTGCAGGTGACACAAAGTTGGGGGGGAATGTGAGCTGTGAGGAGGATGCAAAGATGCTGCAATGTGAGTTGGACAAGTTGGGTCAGTGGGCAAATGCATGGCAGATGCAGTAGAACGTGGATAAATGTGAGGTTATCCACTTTAGTTGTAAAAACAGAAAGGCAGATTATTGCCTGAATGGTGATAGATTGGGAAAGGGGGAGGTGCAACGAGACTTGGGTGTCCTTGTACACCAAATGCTGAAAGCAAGCATTCAGGTGCAGCAAGCAGTTAGGAAATAACCTGCTCAGTGATGCTCAGTTTGGGTTCCACCAGGGCCACTCAGCTCCTGATTTCATTACAGCCTTGGTTCAAACATGGACAAAAGAGCTGAACTTCAGAGGTGAGATGAGAGTGACTGCCCTTGACATCAAGGGAGCATTTGACCGAGTATGGCATCAAGGAGTCCGAACAAAACTGCAGTCAATGGAAATCAGGGGGAAAACTCTCTGCTGGTTGGAATCATACCGAGCTCAAAGGAATATGGTTATGGTTGTTGGAGGTCAATCATCTCAGCTCCAGGACATCACTGCAGGAGTTCCTCAGGGTAGTGTCCTAGGCCCTACCATCTTCAGCTGCTTCATCAATGACCTTCCTTCAATCATAAGGTCAGAAGTGGGGATGTTTGCTGATGATTGCACAATGTTCAGTAACATTTGTAACTCCTCAGATACTGAAGCAGTCCATGTAGAAATGCAGCAAGACCTGGACAATATCCAGGCTTGGGCTGATAAGTGGCAAATAACATTTGTGCCACACAAGTGCCAGGCAATGACCATCTCCAACAAAAGAGAAACTAATCATCTCCTCTTGACATTCAATGGCATGACGATTGTTGAAACCCCTACTATCAACAGTCTGGGGGTTACGATTGACCAGAAACTGAACTGGAGTAGTCATATGACTACAGTGACTACAAGAGCAGGTCAGAGGCTAGGAATCCTGCGGCGAATAACTCACCTCCTGACTCCCCAAAGCCTGTCCACCATCTACGTGGCACAAGTCAGGAATGTGATGGAATACTCTCCACTTGCCTGGATGGGTACAGCTCCAACAACACTTAAGAAGCTCGACACCATCCAAGACAAAGCAGCCAACTTGATTGCCACCCAATTCACAAACATTCACTCCTTCCACCACCGACAGACAGTGGCAGCAGTGTGTACCATCTACAAGATGCACTGCAGCAACGCACCAAGCCTCCTTGGACAGCACCTTCCAAACTCACAACCTCCACCACCTAGAAGGACAAGGGCAGCAGATGCATGGGAACACCACCACCTGCAAGTTCCCCTCCAAGCCACACACCATCCTGACTTGGAACTATCTCGCCGTTCCTCACTGTTGCTGTGTCAAATTCCTGGAACTCCCTTCCGAACAACACTGTGGGTGTACCTACCCCACATGGACTGCAGCAATTCAAGAAGGCGGCTCACTACCACCTTCTCAAAGACAATTAGGGATAGGAAATAAATGCTGTCCTCGCCAGGGATACCCACATCCCAGGAACAAATAAGAAAAAACTGTCCCACCTACTGCTGATGTGCATGCATTATCTAATATTTCACAATTATAGTAATCCACGACTAACACATTATCTCAGAACTAAATCTCCTTGCAACCAGTATAATTTGTTTGCATTCATCATTATCTTCATCCTTTTCCTCAGAATTCTCTTCATCATGTATCATTTAGAGGACACTGTCTCTTCGCTCTGGGCTTAATGATGTTTCTAATCACACCTGACGCACCTATTAATAGTTCCATGGGTATTCTTGGGATTCATTTGCCTGTATTTGTGTTCCAATTTTGTCTTTTGCAGTAACACCAGATCTGCTAAAGATGCTTTCCATTCTCATTCTGCCTGTCCGTCCCAAAATGCTTTACAGCCAATAGGGTCATTTTGAAATATGGTCACTATTGTAATGTAAATTATCTTGCTTTATTCCATCCTCAGCTTTTTCTATCTTTCTGTCTTCTTCTTTCATAGCTTCATCATCAGATTTAGTTTGTGGCTCAACCTTTTCCTTTGTTTTTATAGCCTCTTCCTCTACTGCTTCTGCATGTATATTTTCTTTGAATTTGGAACAAAGGTTTTCAAAAATCATTTTGCTGCTTTTTAGCCTACTCACTGGCATTTGTAGTCTGAGACACAATTCCTCTTTCTTTATTTGCATTAACTTTAACACATTATATACAGTTAGTGATATATATTTTTACATCATTCACTATGCGGGCCACCAGTAGTCCTCAGGTTCACGTTAACATAGTTTTCACAGATAAATGTAATCCACTCATTTCTTCATGGATTTCCTTTAGTAGCTCTTTGCATCTACTTTTGGCAGGGATAATCTGTTCTGGATTGAGTATACATAATTTTTATTGGTTTTTAATTCATAGGAATTCCCCTTCCAACAGCATTCCAATTTCTCAATGTCGCCACTTTGAATTTGCAGCCAAATCTGCTGTAGATCTGTGTTAGCTACACGCAAAATTGGTTCCGGTGGGTCAGAGTTTGTCATGGGCCTATTATCTTTCCCTGATCATGTCACATTCGTGAATTCCATTCCTCTAGCTGTCTGCTGTGCTATGTTATGTGCTCTATCATTCTTGCTCAGTATTCCTGTTTTCTTTGTCTGATGCTCTGGTATATGTTTCACTGTAAGCTTCTTTCCCATTAATAAGTCCCTTATTTGTATCCATTGTGTGTGAAATTTTTCAAGTTTCCCTTTGGCATTAGTCATTTGTTTTGGGCTGCGCAATCTTAACTTTGTGCTACTATCTCCATCTGTATCGTTGACTTTATACTATCTTTATCTCTGACTCTGAACAAGCTCTTCTTTTATTTAATTGGCGAGTCACTAATCAATTCACTTACGTATGGTTTTCCTTGTCAATAGTCCTGATTCGCTATTGGTTTATCTTAGTGAAGTAATTTATTGTATCTGCCTCATATTAATACAGAATTCCTTAACTTTTGTTACTTACCTAATCTGAGGTTTATCTTGTTTGCAGATTGGCACTGTCCTTTAATTACCCAGGCACTATGTTGGGAGCCATATGTAATGAATTTTATTTTTATATCAACATCATATAAACGTATTTTACACTCCTTAGTCAGTCAGTAGGAAAGTGGGTCCAATCCACTAGGGCTTGAGTAATCCCAGTTTGTTAAATACTAGATGTTATTCACCACTTGTTCTCAAATCCTTTTTATTTATCTTATGGTTTAACATTTATCCAACACAATTTTAGATAATCAGTTAAATATGGTGACTTGGTTATCATAGAACACAAAACTACAGACTATATATCAATACTCACAAGCCCGTGACAGTGAGTAGGTTTTCAATTGTTGCGCTTCTCTTCCACACTCCATTTTCATTTTACCCTGCTCCTCTCTTTTACCCTGCTCTTCTGCCCTGCACTCATTTTTTCACATTGCATCCTGCCCCCTTCCTTCTCAGTATCTTCTCTGTATTGCTCCCCCAAGCTCCCCTCTTCTTTGAGATCTCTCCCGAGTTCTCTGGAGCTGTGCTCCCTGTGCTGTTCGTATCTCTCTGCCTTGCCCCACCCCACACACTCCCCAATATGATCCCTGCTGACCACTTCCTCACACCACAAGCAAGACAACTGGTCTGGTACAGCTACATGACCCATAAGCCATCCACTTTTCGCATAACCCTGACCCATGTGACGCCTGCGTGCCACACGGCCACCACGCATGCGCACTACATACTATTTACCACAGCGTTTAACTGCGCATAGGTAGTCACTGAAAGTTGCTGTCGGATTTATACTTTAATAATGGTGAGTGCAGTTAGCCTCTCTGTTATTTCTACAGAAAATTTCAGCCTTATATCTTCTGAAGTTTTAATACGGACATACGAATTAGGACCAGGAGTAGGCCACTTAACACCTCGAGCCTGCTCTGCCATTCAATAAGATCATGGCTGAACTGATTACTCCACATTTCCACCTACCCCCAATAACCTTCCACCCCCTTGCTTATCGAGAGTCTATCTACCTCTGCCTTAAAAATATTCAAAGACTCTGCTTCCACTGCCTTTTGAGGAAGAGAATTCCAAAGACTCACGACCATTTGAGAGAAGAAATTTCTCCTCATCTCTGTCTTAAATGGGTGACCCCTTATTTTTAAACAATGACCCCTAGTTCTAGATTCTCCCACAAGGGGAAACATTCTTCCCACATCCACCCTGTCAAGACCCCTCAGGATCTTATATGTTTCAATCAAGTCGGCTCTTACTCTTCTAAATTCCAGTGGATACAAACCTATTCTGTCCAATCTTCCTCATAAGACAGCCCACCCATTTCAGGTATTAGTCTAGTAAACCTTCTCTGTACTGCCTCCAACGCATTTACATCCTTCCTTAAATAAGGAGACCAGTACTGTACACAGTACTCCAGATGTGGTCTCACCAATGCCCTGTATAGCTGAAGCATATCTTCCCTACTTTTGTATTCAATTCCCCTCGTGATAAACGATAACATATTATTACCTTTCCTAATTACATGCTGTACCTGCACACTTACCTTTTGCGATTCATGCACGAGGACACCTGCAATCGCTCACCATTTAGATAATATGCTTCTTTTTTATTCTTCCTGCCAAAGTGGACAATTTCACACTTTCCCACATTATACTTCATTTGCCAGGTCTTTGCCCATTCACTTAACCTATCTATATCCCTTTGTAGCCCCCTTATGTCCTCTTCACAAGTTACTTTCTTACCTATCTTTGTGTCATCAGCAAATTTAGCAACCATACCTTTGGTCCCTTCTTCTAAGTCATTTATATAAATTGTAAAAAGTTGAGGCCCCAGCACAGATCCCTGTGGCCAGTTGTTACATCTTGCCAACCAGAAAATGACCCATTTATGCTAATTCTCTGTGTCCTGTTAGCTAGCCAATCTTCTATCCATGCCAATATGTTACCCCTGACACCATGAGCTTTTATTTTCTGCAATAACCTTCGATGTGGCACCTTATCAAATGCCTTCTGGAAATCTAAGTAAAATACATCCACCAGTTCCCCTTTATCCACAGCACATGTCACTCCCTCAAAGAACTCCTATAAATTGGTTAAACATTTTCCTTTCACAAAACCATGTTGACTCTGCCTGATTACCTTGATTTTTTCTAAATGCCCTGCTATAACATCTTTAATAATATCTTCTAACATTTTCCCTGAGACAGATGTTAAGCTAACTGGCCGGTAGTTTACTGATTTCTGTCTCCCTCCCTTTTTGAATAAAGGAGTTACATTCACAATTTTCCAATCTAAAGGAACCTTCCCCGAATCTAGGGAATTTTGGAAAATTCAAACTAACGCATCAACTATCTCACTAGCCACTTCATTTAACACCCTATGATGAAGTCCATCAGGGCCTGGGGACTTGTCAGCCCACAGCTCCAACAATTTGTTCAGCACCACTTCCTGGGTGATTGTAATTTTCTTGAGTTCCTCCCTCCCTTCCATTTCCTGACTTATAGCTAATACTGGGATGTTACTTGTATCCTCAATAGTGAAAACCAATGCAAAATATCTGTTCAATTCATCTGCCATCTCCTTATTATCCATTATCAATTCCCCAGACTCACTTTTTATAGGACCAACGTTCACTTTGTTAACTCTTTTCTTTTTTAATTATCTATAGAAACTCTTGCTATTTGTCTTTATATTTCTAGATGGCTTTCTCTCGTACTCTAATTTTACCTTCCATATCAATCTTTTAGTTATTCTTTGTTGTTTTGTATATTCTGTTCAATCTTCTGACCTGCCTCCCATCTTTGTGTAATTATAGGCTTTTTCTTTAAGTTTGATACTATCTTTAACTGTTTTAGTTATGTTCAGTTACTGCGTTATATAGAATAATCTTAACAAGGCTATATAGTTTTTCTTGTAGATCATGTGCTTAATCATATGTATTTTCTCTTAACCTTAACTCTTCATACTCACACAGTTGATACAGGGTGATTTTCAAGTCGTTTTGAACCCCTAGAGTAATGCTTCTTGTATGGTCTCTCAAAAGCATCTCTTTTATGAATGGGCAATATACAGGTAAGAATCAAATTTGAACTGTATCTAAATAATGATTCATCATTGCTCCTAAAAATGGTTTTCCAACTCCTAGCTACGGTAAACTCTCATGCAATGATAATGAATCAAGAGATTTATTAACAAAATGTTTCCAATCTGATACTCATCTAAAATAAAAACAGAAAATGCTGGAAATACTCAGCAGGTCAGACAGCATCTGTGGAGAGAGAAACAGTTCATGTTTCAGGTCGGCGACCTGTTGCCAGAACTGGAAGAGTTAGAGATGTAACAGGTTTTAAGTAACTACAGAGCATCTGTGATGTCTATAGGTTTTCCTCTTGGATGTTCCCTCTACATTCCTCACCTACACATATCCCCGCTTATATATTACATTATACATTACATCATTAGTCCTTTTCTGATTTTTTATCGCTTCCCCAATCTCACTGATTTCACAAAAGAAGCTCTCTTTTCTGATTGATTAATATCCCTCTATATCTCACAGATACATATTCTACAAAACAAAATATGTACGGTCACCATGACTGTTCCCACCAACTTCACCTAGAAACAGAGAGACCAGCTGTGGAGACTGAAATGGGGGGAAATCTTAAAAAGAGGGAAGCGCTATAAAATGGCTATCTACTGATTCTATGCACATTCCCTCAGTGTTGGCCGCCCAAACCCACCTTTAGAAACTTGTTTTTATTCCCATCCACTCTCTGTAGACATTAGGTACATTTTTACCCAATGCTTCTACACATTGACCCAAATCAGTCTTCGTCTAATATACACTCCCTCCATTCTCTAACCAAATGTAATGAAAATGACTAGTCTACAACAATAGTAAATAAACACAAAAAGTAATATTTTATCATTAATTTATTCATTAGTCAACTGTAGTGGCTGATGTTTCACTTACATGGTGCCATGGCTTTAGGGTCTTGTGTTATTTTATTTATTACTTTTTATGTTAATTAACAGTTTATGTTAGTGAATATTGTGATACTTCCTAAGCATTAATTTTTAAAAAAATACTTTTTCCATATTTGCAAGTGTGCAAACTGCTGGTAATTATTAAAAATTTTAACAGTTTTGAAGAACTAACCTGATCCTTAGCAATCTGTAAATCCTGTTTTGAGAGATGGTCTGGTAGTTCTTCTTATACGTTCTGATAGTTCACCACGTTCTAGTCATGAGGGATTTATTCAGTGTCAGCCTTGGCTCAATGGCAGCACTCTCACCTCTGAGTCACACTGGAGTACATAATCTAGGTTGGCACTCCCGTGCAGTATTGAAGGAGTACTGCACTATTGGAGGTGCATTTTTTTGATAAGACTTTAAATTGAGGCCCCATCCACCCTTAGGTGACATTATTCATGAAGAGCAGGACAGCTCTCCTCGCCAAAGATTTATACCTCAACCAACCCCTGAAACAGATTATCTGGTCTTTTATAACAAGACTGTTTGCAGGAGATTGCAGTGTGCAATTTGGCTGCTGTATTTCCTACAGTACAGCAGTGAATACACTTCAAAAGTACTTAATTGGCTGTAAGACACTTTGAGAAGTTGTGAGGTTGTGAAAGTCACTGAATAAATAAAGTGTTTCTTTTCTTTAAAGGTAATAGGTAAAGTTTAAGAACACTGGTATGTGTATGCCAAAATTTAAGTTGCATAGATCGATGTTTGAAACAAATCTAACATATCTGGCTATTTTGCTTCAAAGGGAAATTTCAAAGCATTTTTAAATCATTTTATTAAATTCTCCTTTTTTTCAGGAAGTTAGTGCCAGCTTGGTAGCATTTTGCCCTTCGAGTCAGAACAACAACACCATATTGTCACGCACACCAGAAGTACAATGATACAAACTATGGACTAACTCTGAAGACTTATAAAATAAAAATGACTTTGTCTTTAAAAAATGACACTTTATTTTATAAAGTAAACAATGGTCCAAAATGGCTGCCGAAGGAAAAGGGACTAGCCTTTGTGTATTCAAACTGTGAAACAAAGACAAAGGACAAATCTTCAAAGCTAAGAGGGATCAGTTGTACCCCATCCTAAAACATTCCAGAATTGAATGTCTTCTTCAGAAACAAAGAAGTTGTGAAGTAGTCATGTCCTGGACCATGGGGAAGAAATGAGAACGTTTCCTACTCGGAGGTGAGAAGTTAGCTTTACCTTAAAAAAAGACAGCCTAAAGGGAGAGAAAGAGAGTGAAGCAACATCTAGCAGCTTGAGTTCCAGCAAGCCAGAAAGAACATAGCCTGAATATTACATTTACATTAGACAGCAGTGAACTAGAAGTGTCCCACTGTCTTCAACTAAACATTTAATCAAGAGAGAAATCTACAATCATCTCAGCCCTGCACCCATTAAGAACTTGACTTCCAAGAGAATTCAACAGGTTTATTATGACCTCCCCCCGCAACTAAAAGTCACCTTCCTATTTTCCCTCTCTATCTGTCTCTTCGTGTGTGTGTGTGTGTGTGTGTGCGCGCGAGCAAACGTGTGAGTGGATGTAATTGTGACAATTTTAGGATAAGGTATATTGATCAATAAACAATTGATTTTTCTGTTTTTAAAAACCTGCAAGAAAACCTGTCACTGTCTGTTTATTTGAAAACATAAAACACCAAGATGTTAAACCCTAATAAAAATACACCTGTTGCGGTCAGATGGGGTGTTGAACTGTGGGAACCACCCACGTCACACCACGTGTCCGTAACAATATAGTGACTTTAATATAATATCCCAAGACACTTCATAGAGCATTATACAGCAAAATTAGACACTGAGCCACATAAGGGGCTGGATTTTACCAGCCCCTCAGTGTCATGAATCGTGGCAGGGAGGCCCATAAAATGCTACTGGGAGCTACCTGCTATGACCCACGATGCTAATAAGGCCCCACCGGATATTACCGGTGGCGGTGAAGCCGCAATGCGGGACCCCCGCTGCCTGGTGGCGGGGCCTTCATTTAAATATTTAAATGAGTGTAATAAATATGCTAATTAACCTACCTCTCCCGACGGCCATCCCAAGCCCATTTTACGGTCGCTGGCCGCAACTCGCACACCTTCGGAACTCCATACTGAGTTCCGAGGCGAGACACTGGTGGGGACGGGAGAGGACTAAATTTATCGGAGTGGGAAATTGGGGTGGAGCAGGGGAAACTTTTCTATTGGTTGTGGGGATGTTGGGAAGAAATTGAGGGTCAAATGTTCAGAAGTTGGAGGGTTATAGTTTGGTATTTTACAAACTGCCTTTCCGGTGGGAATTGGTTATTTGATTAATTAATAACACAGTGAGGGGGGTGGGGGGGGGGAGCAGGTTGGAAAGGTGATTGGTAGTGTTGCTGACATTTTGTTCGCTACATCTGGGCACCGGTACCTTTAAAAAGTTTAATGATCCTGAAGGGCTTGAAGCCCTTTAAAAATGGCGCTGATGCCTACGCAGTGGTGCTAGATGCCGTTGCCAGGGACATGGCGGCCGCCCCACCCCCCACCCCCACATCATCGGTGGAAGCCGCTCTGCCCCCTCCATTTAAATGAGCCCCCGTGCGTAATATTGTGGGGTCTCTACAGCGTTCATGTCGGAAGGTTTTAAAGATTGTCTTAAAGAAAGAAAGAGATAGAGAGACAGAGAGATTTAGGGAGGCAATTTCAGAACTTAGTGTCTATGCAGCTCAAGGCAAAGCTACCAATGGTGGAAGAATTAAAATCAGGGATGTTCAAGAGGACAGAATTAGATGAGAACAGATATTTCGGAGGGCTGTGGGGCTAGAGGAGATTGCAATGTAGGTCAGGAGCACAGGGGTGATAGGTGAACGGGACTTGGTGCGAATGAAGGCATGGCAGCACAGTTTTGGATGACCGCAATTTTACAGAGGGTAGAGTGTGGGAGGCCAGCCTGGAGTGCATTGGAATAGTCAAGTCGAGAAATAACAAAGTTATGTATGAGGGTTTCAGCAGCATATGAGCTTAGGCAGGGGTGAAGACAGGTGATGTTACAGAGGTAGAAATAGGCAGTCTTGGTGATGGCATAAATATGTGGTTGGAAACTCATCTCGGGGTCAAACAAAACACCAAGGTTGTGAACCATCTGGGTTAGCCTCAGGGAGTTGTCAGGGAGAGGGATGGGGTTAGTAGCTCACAAGTGGAGTTTGGAGCATGGTGTAAAGATAATGTCTTCAGTCTTTCCAAAATTTAAATGGAGGAAGTTTCTGCTCATCCAGTACTGGATGTCAGTTAAGCAGTCCGATAATTTATCAAAAATGGAGGAGTTGGGTGAGGTGCTGGTGAGGTAGAGCTGGGTGTCATCAGTGTACATGTGCTCTCCACTATGATTTTGGATGATGTCACCGAGGGGTAGCATGTAGATGAGAAATAGCAGGGGCCGAGGACAGATCCTTGAGGGATACCAAAGGTAACAGCACAGGAGCGGGAAGAGAATCAATTGCAAGTGATACTCTGGCTGTGATTAGATAGATTAGAATGAGCCAGGTGAGTGCAGTCCCATCCAGCTGGACGACAGTGGAGAGGCGCTGGAGGAGAATGGTGTGATCAACCATGTCAAAGGCTGCACAGTCAAGAAGGACAAGGACGGATGGGTAGTTTACCTTTGTCACAGTCACATAGGATGTCATTTGTGACTCTGATGAGGGCCGTTTCAGTACTGTGGCAGGACAGAAAGCTGAGTAGAGATATTCAAATGTGGAGTTCCAGGAAAGATGGGCACAGATTTGGGAGGCGACAACACGTTCAAGGACTTTGGAGAGGAAAGGGAGGTTGGAGATGGGGCAGTTGTTTGCAAGGACAGTAGGGTCAAGGGTTTCATTTGGAGGCGGGGCTGATGACGGCAGATTTAAAGGAGAGAGGGACAGTATCTGAAGAGAGAGAACATTTATCAGCTAAGATGGGGATCAGGAAGGGAGGTTGGGTGGTCAGCAGTTTAGTGGAAATAGGGTGGAGAAGGTTTTCGGTTCAAGACCTACTCTGGAGGCATGAGCATATAATCTACACCTGTGCTTTAGTGCTGTACTGTCAGAGGTACACTCTTTCAGATGAGACATTAAACCAAGCTTCCATCTATCTTGTCAGGTGGATATAAGAGATCCCATGGCACTATTAGGAGGAGAGAGTTCTCCAGTGTCGTGGCCAGCATTTATCTCTCAACTAATATCACCAAAAAAAGACATATAACTGGTCATTTATCCTAATGCTGTCTGTGTGGCCTTGCTATATGCAAATTGACTGCTGCACTGACTATATTTCAAAATAACTCTTTGAATGTGAAGAGCTTTGCAATGCCCTGAGATGCAAAAGACACCGTTAAAACATAGGTTCTTACTTTTCTTTTTACATGTTTGAACAGCTTGCACAAAGTCAGTAACTTACCCTCAATATCTGCAATAAACTCATATATCTATTTTAAAAATATATGTATTTAAATAAACAGGTTTCCAGATATTCAGTAGTGCATCACTGGACGAATGTATCTACCCTGTACCAATCTGCTCTTACCTTTCTTCACTTCTTAGGTTTATGTATTATTAACTAAATGTATTCACCACTGAGGGCATATCAGAATTTCATTAAATCAGTGTCATTTGTAACAAGGAAATTTGTGCTTGCATATACAGAAGGAAGTTATACAAAATTTTTGCATGTAAATGGTCTAATTTTCAACACAAAAGGTCCCAATTGAATTATATAACATGTAATGGTACAGCTCTCCAGACAGTGCTATCGTTAGTGCTGAATACATATTTAGAGATGGATTGTTCTACAGATGGTCTGAAAAGAATAAAAGAAAATCACCAGAAAGAAACCCAGAACATGCAACTGCCAAAGGAGGCATCTTTCAGATGAAGATATCTTAGGCTATTAATGTATTACCACTTAACACCAAGTCAAAAGTGGAAGTATAACTTAGAAATCTGATTAGCAGTCTGACTCTTGAATGAATTATATCCTGTATGGTAAAGATACTTTTGTTGTGAACAGGGCTACCTTAGATCAACTGAACATGCAACATCATCATAATGTCCAAAAGCCACATAAGCAAAGCCCATCAAAAGAGAAGCAACTTCCCAAAAATCCAGTACTTTTACAGTGAACCATTTCTCTTATGCACTCCATTTGGATAACATTTAACTAACACTGCTGTACGCTGAATGTTTGGAGTGATAAATTAAATCTGAATACAAACGGGTGCAGCTAATCTCTGGACAGCTATTGTCAGCTACCTTTGCAGTTTTCTAATTCTAAGCTTTGAAGTACATAGCTAATATAAAATAGAACCAATTATAAATGTGTTATTTTACTATTTCTTGATCTTCATCTTTAACAGTAAACTATTGATAATCTTTAGAATTTTGGCAAGAACTTAAATAAGTTTTGCTTAATGTGTTTTTACACTATTTATAGTACAGATCCAGAAGAAACACAACTGAGATTGATGGTAAATGTGCATCAGAATGGTATTATATTGTCCAAGGTGTTATATGTTCGGTTCTGTATGGTGCTACCTTATTAAGTCTACCAGAGAGGTTCTTAGACTGTAGTATTTAAACATTAATATTTATGTCATAACAACGATATACACTCCACACTAGCTTGTGTGTCTCCTTCAAAGGCCATACTGTATCTGTTCTCAAGTCTCTCCACATGATCTCTTACATCATCATGGCGAGTGGTAACCTTTACATTCTCTCATGATTAACCCTTTCATACCCTTATACTACATCTCCCCCCCAAAATCTTTATCCCAATATATATTTACAAACCCACACTTTTTTTATTTACATACTACCCCATCTCCCCACAAGTCTCTGACTTCATAGATTCAACCTATCAGGAGGCTTCACAACTCTCCCTAATCTTGTTGTCATCAAATGTGGAACATTAGTAGTCTTTCCCCGATCTCCTATGTCTAGACTTGGACAGCCTTCGTTGAGGCTTGTAGTATTTGGTGCTTTTTGAATTTCCAGTTCAACATCTGAGTTGTCTAAATGTATGATCAATTGACAAGAATGTTGCCAGGGCTTGAAAGTTGCAGCTATGAGGAAAGATTGGATCGGTTAGGGTTGTTTTCCTTATAACAGAGGAGGCTGAGGGGTCGCATAATTGAGGTGTACCAAAATATGAGGGGCCTAGATAGAGTAGACAGGAAGGACCTGTTTCCCTTAGCGGAGAGTTCAATTACCAGGGGGCACAGATTTAAGGTGATTGGTAGAAGGATTAGAGGGCACATGAGGAAAATCTTTTCCACCCAGAGGGTGGTGGGTGTCTGGAATTCATTGCCTGTATCAGTTGTAGAGGCAGAAACCCTCAACTCATTTAAAAGGTACCTGGACATACACCTGAAGTGTTGTAAACTGCAAGGCTATGGACCAGTTGCTGGAAGGTGGGATTGATCAGGCGGCGCAGACACGATGGGTTGAATGGCCTCCTTCTGTGCGATTACTTTTCTATGGTTCTATGGTTCTATAATGTCTTTGCTGTAAAGGAATAAGATTCCTTCTATTCCTCCATATAGTGCCTTCTTGAGTTCGTAGTATATAAGATCGCTGTTGATTCTCATCTTTCTGGAGAATTACTCCTCTATTTTGGTCTTATACCCATACCTTTTACCCCTCTGGCAACTTTGGTAGGTTTCTGGTATGATATCTACTGTTATAATTATGTGTTTGTTTGTTTCAATATGACTTTTCTTTGTCTTGCACTCTGTGATAATCCTTGCTTTACCCTGGAAGTAATTTTTTGGATAGATTCGGAAGATGCGTTCAAAGTTTTCTTCCCATTAAGAGTTCTGATGGTACTAATCTGCATAATAAAGGAGTAGTTCTGTAGGTCAGAATGCTCATTGGAAATCTTGATTTTTCTTCAACATAGCTTTAATGGTCCTGACTGCTCACTCAGCTTCTCCATTAAAATGCATGATGTAATTGTTTGCAAATTATGGTCCATTATCAGATACTATCTGATCAGGTATGCCATGTGTTGCGAAAACTTCTTGCAAAACTCTAATGACTGCTTCAGTTGTTGTTGTTTACATCTATTTAACTTCGATCCATCTTTAGAAGTTATCAACTATAATTAGATAGGATCTCTGATCAAAGAAGAATAAATCCATCGCCAACCGTTCCCACGATCCGGTTGGGACTTGGGTCGAAATTAGAGGTTCTCTTTGATCTTCTCTGTGAACTGCGCATACGTCACAATTTAAAATCAGTTCTTTGGAGTCCTTCGAGATTCTTGGACACCACACCGAGGCTTGAGCCTATGCTTTACATTTAGTTATGCCCATATGACCCTGGTGCATCTTGTCCAAGATATCTCGTCTGAGTGACTCTGGAATCACCAGTCTTTCATCATATACCAGCAAATCATCCACTATGGTAAAGTGTCTTCTGTGCTGGAAGAAGATTTTCATCCTCAGGACTCTGTTGTGGCCAAACTTGATCAGAGTTTTGGTGGACATAGATGCATTAGAAATATAGAAGCAGGAGTAGGCCATTCGGCCCTTCGAGGCTGCTCCGCCATTCATTATGATCGTGGCTGATCATCCAACTCAGTAACCTGGTCCCGTTTTCGCCCCATACCCTTTGATCCCTTTAGACTCAAGAGCTATATCTAACTTCTTCTTGATAACATACAATGTTTTGGCCTCAACTGCTTTCTGTGGTAGCGAGTTCCACAGACTCACCACTCTCTGGGTGAAGAAATTTCTCCTCATCTCAGTTAGTTAGTTAGTTAGTTAGAGATACAGCACTGAAACAGGCCCTTCGGCCCACTGAGTCTGTGCCGACCATCAACCACCCATTTATACTAATCCTACACTAATTCCATATTCCTACCACATCCCCACCTGTCCCTATATTTCCCTACCACCTACCTATACTAGGGGTAATTTATAATGGCCAATTTACCTATTAACCTGCGTCTTTGGCATGTGGGAGGAAACCGGAGCACCCGGAGGAAACCCACGCAGACACAGGGAGAACTTGCAAACTCCACACAGGCAGTACCCAGAATTGAACCCGGGTCGCTGGAGCTGTGAGGCTGCGGTGCTAACCACTGCGCCACTGTGCCGCCCTGAAAGGTTTACCCCGTATCCTTAGACTATGACCCTTGGGTCTGGACTCCCCCACCATTGGGAACATCCTTCCTGCATCTACTCTGTCAAGTCCTGTTAGAACTTTATAGGTTTCTATGAGATCTCCTCTCACTCTTCTGAATTCCAGCGAATATAATCCTAACCGACTCAATCACTCCTCATACGTCAGACCCGCCATCCCAGGAATCAGTCTGGTAAACCTTCGCTGCACTCCCTCTATAGCAAAAACATCCTTCCTCAAATAAGGAGACAAAACGGCACACAATATTCCAGGTGTGGCCTCACCAAGGCCCTATATAATTGCAGCAAGACATCCCTGCTCCTGTACTCGAATCCTCTCGCCATGAAGGCCAACATACCATTTACCCTTTTTACCACCTGTTGCATCTGCATGCTCGCCTTCAGCGACTGGTGTACGAGAACACCCAGGTATCACTGCATATTCCCCTCTCTCAGTTTATAGCCATTCAGATAATAATCTGCCTTCCTATTTTTGCTACCAAAGTGGATAACCTCACATTTATTCACATTATACTGCATCTGCCATGCATTTGCCCACTCACTCAACTTGTCCAAATCACCCTGAAGCCTCTCTGCATCCTCCTCATAACTCACCCTCCCACCCAGTTTTGTGTCATCAGCAAATTTGAAGATATTACATTTAGTTCCCTCATCTAAATCATTAATATATATTGTGAATAGCTAGGGTTCTAGCACCGATCCCTGCGGTACCCCACTAGTTACTGCCTGCCATTCTTCATCTTGTCTCCATTCCTGGCAAATTTGTTGGACTTCTTTCTTGCCAAGTTCCCTGTCCATGTAGAACTCCTGTCGGAACTTACTGCATTTCTCTCTCTTGCTCTGGTAGTCTTTGAGCGGCATGGCGAGCTGTGCTGTGTTGTGCGAGTTCTCTCTCCATTGGGTAGGCTCGCTGGAAGATTCTGGACTCTCCTCCGTGCTCAGGTCAGGGTGGGGTGGGTGGGGGGGGGGGATTCGCCCTCTGTCCTGGCTCCTGGATTCTTGTAGTTTAATTTTTTCAACTGTAAGATGAATGTCAATACAAGCTCTTCTACTTAAGAGTAAGAACTCCTGATTTCTTAGGACATACAGTGTTTCTAATATCTGCTTTCCCTTGTACTGACGTGTTGCCTGTAACTTCCCCTTTACTTTAAGTTCAAACCTTGCTGGGCCATGTAACTGAGTTTCTGTTGGTTGCAGGAAGTATGTGGAGAGCCATGGCTCTGTGTTTGATAAGACAATTACACTTAGAAACATAGAAACATAGAAAAATAGGGGCAGGAGTAGGCCATTCGGCCCTTCGAGCCTGCTCCACCATTCAATATGATCATGGCTGATCATCCAAACTCAGTAACCTGTTCCCGCTTTCTCCCCAAATCCTTTGATCCCTTTAGCCCTAAGAACCATGTCTAACTCTTTCTTGAATATATTTAATGATTTAGCCTCAACTGCTTTCCGTGGTAGAGAATTCCACAGGTTCACCACTCTCTGGGTGAAGAAATCTCTCCTCATCTCAGTCCTAAATGGCTAACCCCCTATCCTGAGACTGTGACCCGCTATCCTGGACTCCCCCGCCATCGGGAACATCCTTCCTGCATCTAGTCTGTCCAGTCCTGTTAGAATTTTGGAGGTTTCTATGAGATCTCCGCTCATTCTTCTAAACTCTAGCGAATACAAGCCTAATCGATCCAATCTCTCTTCATACGTCAGTCCTGCCATCCCAGGAATCAGTCTGGTGAACCTTTGCTGCACTCCCTCCATAGCAAGAACATTCTTCCTCAGATATGGAGATGTAAACTGCGAAAATACTGCAGATGTGGTCTCACCAAGGCCTTGTATAATTGCAGCAAGACATCCTTGCTCCTGTACTCGAATCCTCTTGCCATGAAGGCCAACACACCATTTGCCTTCTTAACTGCCTGCTGCACCTGCATGCTTACTTTCAGTGACTGGTGCACAAGGACACCCAGGTCTCATTGCACCTCCCCCTTTCCCAATCTATCGCCATTCAGATAATAATCTGCCTTTCTGTTTTTGCCACCAAAGTGGATAACCTCACATTTATCCACATTATACTGCATCTGCCATGTATTTGCCCAGTCACTCAACCTGCCCAAATCACATTGGAGCTTCTCTGCATCCTCCTCACAGCTCACACTCCCACCCAGCTTTGTATCGTCTGCAAACTTGGATATATTACATTTAATTCTCTCATCTATATCATTAATATCCTTCTTTGGCCTCCTTATCTCAAGAGACAATGGCTAGGCGCCTGGAGGTGGTCAGTGATTTGTGAAGCAGCGCCTGGAGTGGCTATAAAGGCCAATTCTAGAGTGACAGGCTCTTCCACAGGTGCTGCAGAGAAATTTGTTTGTCGGGGCTGTTACACAGTTGGCTCTCCGGAGTCTTTTTTGCTGCCAACTACTAAGCCTCTTCGACTCGCCACACTTTAGCCCTGTCTTTATGGCTGCCCGCCAGCTCTGGTGAACGCTGGCAACTGACTCCCACGACTTGTGATCAATGTCACAGGATTTCATGTTGCGTTTGCAGACGTCTTTAAAGCAGAGACATGGACGGCCGATGGGTCTGATACCAGTGGTGAGCTCGCTGTACAATGTGTCTTTGGGGATCCTGCCATCTTCCATGCGGCTCACATGGCCAAGCCATCTCAAGCGCCGCTGACTCAGTAGGGTGTATATGCTGGGGATGTTGGCAGCCTCGTGGACTTCTGTGTTGGAGATACGGTTCTGCCACCTGATGCCAAGTATTCTCCGGAGGCAGCGCAGATGGAATGAATTGAGACGTCGCTCTTGGCTGACATACGTTGTCCAGGCCTCGCTGCTGTAGAGCAAGGTACTGAGGACACAGGCCTGATACACTCGGACTTTTGTGTTCCGTGTCAGTGCGCAATTTTCCCACACTCTCTTGGCCAGTCTGGATATAGCAGTGGAAGCCTTTCCCATGCGCTTGTTGATTTCTGCATCGAGAGACAGGTTACTGGTGATAGTTGAGCCTAGGTAGGTGAACTCTTGAACCACTTCCAGAGCGTGGTCGCCAATATTGATGGATGGAGCATTTCTGACGTCCTGCCCCATGATGTTCGTTTTCTTGAGGCTGATGTTTAGGCCAAATTCATTGCAGGCAGCCGCAAACCTGTCGATGAGACTCTGCAGGCACTCTTCAATGTGAGATGTTAATGCAGCATCGTCAGCAAAGAGGAGTTCCCTGATGAGGACTTTCCTTTCATTAATATATATTGTGAATATCTGGGGTCGTAGTACTGATCCCTGTGGTACCCCACTAGTCACTGCCTGTCTAACAAAGAGCAAAGAACAAAGAACAACGAAAATTACAGCACAGGAACAGGCCCTTCGGCCCTCCAAGCCTGCGCCGATCCAGATCCTCTATCTAAACATGACACCTATTTTCTAAGGGTCTGTATCTCTTTACTTCCTGCCCATTCATGTATCTGTCTAGATACATCTTAAAAGACGCTATCGTGCCCGCGTCTACCACCTCAGCTGGCAACACGTTCCAGGCACCCACCACCCTCTGTGTAAAGAACTTTCCACGCATATCCTCCCTAAACTTTTCCCCTCTCACTTTGAACTCGTGACCCCTAGTAATTGAATCCCTCACTCTGGGAAAAAGCTTCTTGCTATCCAACCTGTCTATACCTCTCATGATTTTGTACACCTCAATCAGGTCCCCACTCAACCTCCGTCTTTCTAATGAAAATAATCCTAATCTACTCAACCTCTCTTCATAGCTAGCGCCCTCCATACCAGGCAACATCCTGGTGAACCTCCTCTGCACCCTCTCCAAAGCATCCACATCCTTTTGGTAATGTGGCGACCAGAACTGCACGCAGTATTCCAAATGTGGCCGAACCAAAGTCCTATACAACTGTAACATGACCTGCCAACTCTTGTACTCAATACCCCGTCCGATGAAGGAAAGCATGCCGTATGCCTTCTTGACCACTCTATTGACCTGCGTTGCCACCTTCAGGGAACAATGGACCTGAACATCCAAATCTCTCTCTACATCAATTTTCCCCAGGACTTTTCCATTTATTGTATAGTTCACTCTTGAATTGGATCTTCCAAAATGCATCACCTCGCATTTGCCCTGATTGAACTCCATCTGCCATTTCTCTGCCCAACTCTCAAGTCTATCTATATTCTGCTGTATTCTCTGACAGTCCCCTTCACTATCTGCTACTCCACCAATCTTAGTGTCGTCTGCAAATTTGCTAATCAGACCACCTATACTTTCCTCCAAATCATTTATGTATATCACAAACAACAGTGGTCCCAGCACGGATCCCTGTGGAACACCACTGGTCACACGTCTCCATTTTGAGAAACTCCCTTCCACTGCTACTTTCTGTCTCCTGTTGCCCAGCCAGTTCTTTATCCATCTAGCTAGTACACCTTGGACCCCATGCGCCTTCACTTTCTCCATCAGCCTACCATGGGTAACCTTATCAAACGCCTTACTGAAGTCCATGTATATGACATCTACAGCCCTTCCCTCATCAATCAACTTTGTCACTTCCTCAAAGATTTCTATTAAGTTGGTAAGACATGACCTTCCCTGCACAAAACCATGTTGCCTATCACTGATAAGCCCATTTTCTTCCAAATGGGAATAGATCCTATCCCTCAGTATCTTCTCCAGCAGCTTCCCTACCACTGACGTCAGGCTCACCGGTCTATAATTACCTGGATTTTCCCTGCTACCCTTCTTAAACAAGGGGACAACATTAGCAATTCTCCAGTCCTCCGGGACCTCACCCGTGTTTAAGGATGCTGCAAAGATATCTGTTAAGGCCCCAGCTATTTCCTCTCTCGCTTCCCTCAGTAACCTGGGATAGATCCCATCCGGACCTGGGGACTTGTCCACCTTAATGCCTTTTAGAATACCCAACACTTCCTCCCTCCTTATGCCGGCTTGACCGAGAGTAATCAAACATCTGTTCCTAACCTCAACATCCTTCATGTCCCTCTCCTCGGTGAATAACGATGCAAAGTACTCATTTAGAATCTCACCCATTTTCTCTGACTCCACGCATAACATTCCTCCTTTGTCCTTGAGTGGGCCAATCCTTTCTCTAGTTACCCTCTTGCTCCTTATATATGAATAAAAGGCTTTGGGATTTTCCTTAACCCTGTTTGCTAAAGATATTTCATGACCCCTTTTAGCTCTCTTAATTCCTCGTTTCAGATTGGTCCTACATTCCCGATATTCTTTCAAAGCTTCGTATTTCTTCAGCCGCCTAGACCTTATGTATGCTTCCTTTTTCCTCTTAGCTAGTCTCACAATTTCACCTGTCATCCATGGTTCCCTAATCTTGCCCTTTCTATCCCTCATTTTCACAGGAACATGTCTCTCCTGCACGCTAATCAACCTCTCTTTAAAAGCCTCCCACATATCACATGTGGATTTACCTTCAAACAGCTGCTCCCAATCTACATTCCCCAGCTCCTGCCGAATTTTGGTATAGTTGGCCTTCCCCCAATTTAGCACTCTTCCTTTAGGACCACTCTCGTCTTTGTCCATGAGTATTTTAAAGCTTACGGAATTGTGATCACTATTCCCAAAGTAGTCCCCTACTGAAACTTCAACCACCTGGCCGGGCTCATTCCCCAACACCAGGTCCAGTATGGCCCCTTCCCGAGTTGGACTATTTACATACTGCTCTAGAAAACCCTCCTGGATGCTCCTTACAAATTCTGCTCCATCTAGACCTCTGACACTAAGTGAATCCCAGTCAATGTTGGGAAAATTAAAATCTCCTATCACCACCACCCTGTTGCTCCTACATCTTTCCATAATCTGTTTACATATTTGTACCCCTATCTCACGCTCGCTGTTGGGAGGCCTGTAGTACAGCCCCAACATTGTTACCGCACCCTTCCTATTTCTGAGTTCTGCCCATATTGCCTCACTGCTCGAGTCCTCCATATTGCCCTCCTTCAGCACAGCTGTGATATCCTCTTTGACCAGTAATGCAACTCCTCCACCCCTTTTACCTCCCTCTCTATCCCGCCTGAAGCATCGATATACTGGGATATTTAGTTGCCAATCATGCCCTTCCCTCAACCAAGTCTCAGTAATAGCAATAACATCATACTCCCAGGTACTAATCCAAGCCCTAAGTTCATCTGCCTTACCTACTACATTTCTTGCATTAAAACAAATGCACCTCAGACCACCAGTCCCTTTGCGTTCATCATCTGCTCCCTGCCTACTCTTTCCCTTAGTCACGCTGACTTCATTATCTAGTTCCTTACAGGCTTTAGTTACTACCTCCTTACTGTCCACTGACCTCCTCATTTGGTTCCCATCCCCCTGCCACATTAGTTTAAACCCTCCCCAACAACGTTAGCAAAAGCACCCCCAAGGACATTGGTTCCAGTCCGGCCCAGGTGTAGACCGTCCAATTTGTAATAGTCCCACCTCCCCCAGAACCGGTTCAAATGTCCCAAAAATCTGAACCCCTCCTTCCTGCACCATCTCTCAAGCCACGCATTCATCCTGACTATTCTTTCATTTCTACTCTGACTGTCACGTGGCACTGGTAGCAATCCTGAGATTACTACCTCTGAGGTCCTACTTTTTAACTTGGCTCCTAACTCCCTAAATTCTGCTTGTAGGACCTCATCCCATTTTTTACCTATATCATTGGTGCCTATGTGCACAATGACAACTGGCTGTTCACCCTCCCCCTTCAGAATGTTCTGCAGCCGATCTGAGACATCCCTGACCCGTGCACCTGGGAGGCAACATACCATTCGGGAGTCTCGTTTTCGACCACAGAACTGCCTATCTACTCCCCTTACAATCGAATCCCCGATGACTGTAGCCCTTCCACTCTTTTTCCCGCCCTTCCGAACAGCAGAGCCAGCCACGGTGCCATGAACCTGGCTACTGCTGCCTTCCCCTGGTGAGCCATCTCCCTCAACAGTATCCAAAATGCTATACTTGTTTTGGAGGGAGATGACCGCAGGGGACTCCTGCGCTGCCTTCCTGCTCTTTCTCTGCCTTTTGGTCACCCATTCCCTTTCTCCCTCAGCAATCCTAATCTGCGGTGTGACCAATTCGCTAAACGTGCTATCCACGACCTCCTCAGCATCGCGGATGCTCCAAAGTGAGTCCACCCGCAGCTCCAGAGTCGTCATGCGGTCTAACAAGAGCTGCAGCTGGACACACTTCCTGCACGTGAAGTAGTCAGGGACATCAGCCGTCCCTGAGCTCCCACATTGAGCAAGAGGAGCATGACACGGGTCTGAGATCTCCTGCCATTTTTAATCTTAAGCTTTTAACTTAGTTAAATGAAAAAGGAATGAAAAGTTTTTACCAATCACACGATACAAAAAAAAGAGAAATAGAAAAAGCCTTACCTTATCTACACACCACCGAGTCCTTTTTTTTTGGTTAGAGGAGGAGGGCGGGTGGGAGACACTACAGGTGTAGTGTCTCGGGTTCAGAAACGGCCCAACTATATAGGGTTTTACTTACCCAGCAGCCCCCTGGTCTCCGCCGAAAACAAAAGGAAATTAAGTTTACTTTGAAATTGACCTTCCCAGCTGATCACTCGCTCGCACTCTCTGCTCCCGAATAAGCTGCTGCAATGAAAGGCTATTTATTTTAAACAGCCCAAATGTATAGGGTTTTACTTACCCAGCAGCCCCCTGGTCTCCGCCGAAAACAAAAGGAAATTAAGTTTTCTTTGAAACTGACCTTCCCAGCTGATCACTCGCTCGCACTCTCTGCTCCCGAATAAGCTGCTGCAATGAAAAAAAAAGACCTGTTTATTCCTACTCTTTGTTTCCTGTCTGCCAACCAGTTCTCTATCCAAGTCAGTACCTTACCCCCAATCCCATGTGCTTTAAGTTTGCATGCTAATCTCTTATGTGGGACCTTATCGAAAGCCTTCTGAAAGTCCAAATACACCACATCCACTGGTTCTCCCTTATCTATTCTACTAGTTACATCCTCAAAAAATTCCAGTAGATTTGTCAAGCATGATTTCCCTTTCGTAAATTCATATTGACTTTGTCCGATCCTGTCATTGTTTTCCAAGTGCTCTGCTATTACATCTTTTATAATGGACTCTAGCATTTTCCCCACTACTGATGTCAGGTTATAATTCCCTGTTTTCTCTCTCCCTCCTTTTTTAAATAGTGGGGTTACATTAGCTACACTCCAATCTGTTGGAACTGTTCCAGAGTCTATAGAATTTTGAAAAATGACCAGCAATGCATCTACTATTTCTAGGGCCACTTCCTTAAGTACTCTGGGATGTAGATTATCAGGCCTGGGGGATTTATCAGCCTTCAATCCCATCAATTTCCCAAACACCATTACACTGCTAATACTGATTTCATACCGTTCCTCCTTCTCACTAGATCCTATGTTCCCCAACATTTCTGGGAGGTAATTTGTGTCCTCCTTTGTGAAGACAGAATAAAAGTATGTATTTAACTGGTCTGCCATTTCTTTGTTCCCCATTATAAATTCCCCCATTTCTGCCTGCAAGGGACCCACATTTGTCTTCACTAATCTTTTTCTCTTCACATATCTATAGAAGCTTTTACAGTCAGTTTTTCTGTTCTCTGCAAGCTTACTCTCATACTCTATTTTCCCCTTCTTAATCAATCCCTTTGTCTTCCTTTGCTGAATTCTAAACTGCTCCCAATCCTCAGATTTGCTGCTTGTTCTAGCCATTTTATATTTCTCCTCCTTGGATCTAATACTATCCCTAATTTCTTTTGTAAGCCACGTTTGAGCCATCCTTCCTGTTTTATTTTTGCACCAGACGGGAATGAACAATTGTTTTAGTTCATCCATGCACTCTTTAAATGCTAGCCATTGCCTATCCACTGTCAACTCTTTAAGTAATGTTCCCCAATCTATCATAGCCAACTCGGGCCTCATACCTTCGTAGTTTCCTTTATTTAGATTCAGGACCCTAGTCTCAGAATCAACTCTCTCACTCTCCATCTTAATGAAGAATTCCAGCATGTTGTGGTCGTTCTTCCCCAAGGGACCCCACACAACAAGATTGTTAACTAATCCTTTCTCATTACACAATACCCAGTCTAGGATGGCCTGTTCTCTATTTGGTTCCTCAACATATTGGTCAGGTGTCAAGTTTGAAATTAGTGATATGTCTGTTGCCATATATGTTTGCTGACAAAAATACTTGATTTGGATCATTGATCTGGCAAAGAAAATATTTCAATTGGTCTGCTGCAGGATGTTGTTTAACTTCATTAACCTCTATTCTTAAATGCTTTTCCTTTAGCGCTTGATTAAGGTAGTGGAGATTTTATTTTGGCGCATCTTACTGAAATGCCCTATTTTTCTGCAATAAATGCATTCTGCTCTATTGGCAGGACATTGTTTGTGCGTTTGGCGCCACATCGCTGACAGTGTTTAATGGCATCTTTCACTCCCCATCCCCACACCCCCTCCCCCGCCCACTCACATGTACCTTTTTTCCTGGAGCCTCTTTTTCAGCCATCTGGTGAAGGAACTGTACAGTTGCAGGAGGTTTCCTGAACCAAGGTCTTTCTTCACCTCACAGGATTGGTTTGTTGTCCTTCCTGTCCTCAGCTTTCCTCACCAGCTGAATGTTTTTTTCTAGGGTAAGGTCTTCTTTAAACTGTAAAAGGTCTGATATGGAATCATCCACAACAACCATAACAATATGATCTCTTACTAATTCATCTTTAAGGTCTCCATAGTCATGTCCGTCTGCAAGTTTGTAAAAATCATTGATAAAATTATTGACCATTTTGCCCAGTTTCTGAACCCTTTTATTGAATTTTGCTCTTTCAAAAATCTTATTGCTGCATAAATTGAGATAGGAATCACAAGCTTTTAAAACTTCATCAAATTTGGCTGATGTTTCATCAATACCTTGTCTTGCTATTACATCATCAGCTACAGCACCAATTGAATATAATAATGTATTCACTTGCTCTGCATCAGACCTACTGTCCAATTTCGATGTAATTCTATATCTGAGAAACCTTTTTCTCCATAGTACCTAGTTTTGAGTCTGATTGGGTCCCTCATGCCTTATGAAACTCTCCAGTATTCCCAATTATTGATCCATGTTGTTTTATTTTATGGACATTTTAGTGTGTTCCTCTTTAAGAAACTCTTTTTTTCAGGCTAGCTTGCTTCAATGGAGTGCATCAGGTGGTTTCAAGTGCCCCCTGCTGTTTTTAATAGGCTGTTCTAGGGTTTTTTTTTGCTTAAGCACTTTTTTTTTAGAACATTACAGTGCAGTACAGGCCCTTCGGCCCTCGATGTTGCGCCGACCTGTGAAACCATCTGACCTACACTATTCCATTTTCATCCATATGTCTATCCAATGACCACTTAAATGCCCTTAAAGTTGGCGAATCTACTACTGCTGCAGGCAGGGCGTTCCACGCCCTTACTACTCTCTGAGTAAAGAAACTACCTCTCACATCTGTCCTATATCTATCACCCCTCAACTTGAAGCTATGTCCCCTCGTGTTTGCCATCACCATCCGAGGAAAAAGACGCTCACTATCCACCCTATCTAACCCTCTGATTATCTTATATGTCTCTATTAAGTCACCTCTCCTCCTCCTTCTCTCCAACGAAAACAACCTCAAGTCCCTCAGCCTTTCCTCATACGACCTTCCCTCCATACCAGGCAACATCCTAGTAAATCTCCTCTGCACCCTTTCCATAGCTTCCACATCCTTCCTATAATGCGGTGACCAGAACTGCATGCAATACTCCATGTGTGGCCTCACCAGAGTTTTGTACAGCTGCAGCATGACCTCGTGGCTCCGAAACTCGACCCCCCTACTAATAAAAGCTAACACACCATATGCCTTCTTAACAGCCCTATTAACCTGGTTAGCAACCTTCAGGGATTTATGCACCTGGACACCAAGATCTCTCTGTTCATCTACACTACCAAGAATCTTCCCATTAGCCCAGTACTCTGCATTCCTGTTACTCCTTCCAAAGTGAATCACCTCACACTTTTCCGCATTAAACTCCATTTGCCATCTCTCAGCCCAGCTCTGCAGCCTATCTATGTCCCTCTGTACCCTACAACATCCTTCGGCACTATCCACAACTCCACCGACCTTAGTGTCATCTGCAAATTTACTAACCCACCCTTCTACACCCTCTTCCAGGTCATTTATAAAAATGACAAACAGCAGTGGCCCCAAAACAGATCCTTGCGGTACACCACTAGTAACTAAACTCCAGGATGAACATTTGCCATCAACCACCACCCTCTGTCTTCTTTCAGCTAGCCAATTTCTGATCCAAAGCTCTAAATCACCTTCAACCCCATACTTCCGTATTTTCTGCAATAGCCTACCGTGGGGAACCTTATCAAACGCCTTACTGAAATCCATATACACCACATCCACTGCTTTACCCTCATCCACCTGTTTGGTCACCTTCTCGAAAAACTTAATAAGGTTTGTGAGGCACGACCTACCCGTCACAAAACCGTGCTGACTATCTCTAATGAACTTATTCTTTTCAAGATGATTATAAATCCTATCTCTTATAACCTTTTCCAACATTTTACCCACAACCGAAGTAAGGCTCACAGGTCTATAATTACCAGGGCTGTCTCTACTCCCCTTCTTGAACAAGGGGACAACATTTGCCAGTCTTCCGGCACTATTCCTGTCGACAATGACGACATAAAGATCAAGGACAAAGGCTCTGCAATCTCCTCCCTAGCTTCCCAGAGAATCCTAGGATAAATCCCATCTGGCCCAGGGGACTTATCTATTTTCACACTTTCCAAAATTGCTAACACCTCCTCCTTGTGAACCTCAATCCCATCTAGCCTCGTAGCCTGAATCTCAGTATTCTCAACAACATTTTCTTTCTCTACTGTAAATACTGACGCAAAATATTCATTTAACACTTCCCCTATCTCCTCTGATTCCACACACAACTTCCCACTCCTATCCTTGATTGGCCCTAATCTAACTCTAGTCATTCTTTTATTCCTGATATACCTATAGAAAGCCTTAGGGTTTTCCCTGATCCGATCCACCAATGACTTCTCGTGTCCTCTCCTTGCTCTTCTTAGCTCTCCCTTTAGATCCTTCCTGGCTAGCTTGTAGCTCTCAAGCGCCCTATCTGAGCCTTCACGTCTCATCCTAACATAAGCCTTCTTCTTCCTCTTGACAAGCGCTTCAACTTCTTTAGTAAACCACGGCTCCCTCGCTCGACAACTTCCTCCCTGCCTCACAGGTACATACTTATCAAGGACACACAGTAGCTGCTCCTTGAATAAGCTCCACATTTCGATTGTTCCCATCCCCTGCAGTTTCCTTCCCCATCCTACGCATCCTAAATCTTGCCTAATCGCATCATAATTTCCTTTCCCCCAGTTATAATTCTTGCCCTGCGGTATATACCTGTCCCTGCCCATCGCTAAGGTAAACCTAACCGAATTGTGATCACTATCACCAAAGTGCTCACCTACATCTAAATCTAACACCTGGCCGGGTTCATTACCCAGTACCAAATCCAATGTGGCATCGCCCATGGTTGGCCTGTCTACATACTGTGTCAGAAAACCCTCCTGCACACACTGGACAAAAACTGACCCATCTAAAGTACTCGAACTATAGTATTTCCAGTCGATATTTGGAAAGTTAAAGTCCCCCATAACAACTACCCTGTTACTCTCGCCCCTGTCGAGAATCATCTTCGCTATCCTTTCCTCTACATCTCTGGAACTATTCGGAGGTCTATAAAAGACTCCCAACAGGGTAACCTCACCCCTCCTGTTTCTAACCTCGGCCCATACTACCTCAGTAGACGAGTCCTCAAACGTCCTTTCTGTCGCTGTAATACTCTCCTTGATTAACAATGCCACACCCCCCCCTCTTTTACCATCTTCTCTGTTCTTACTGAAACATCTAAATCCCGGAATCTGCAACATCCATTCCTGCCCCTGCTCTACCCATGTCTCCGAAATGGCCACTACATCGAGATCCCAGGTACCAACCCATGCTGCAAGCTCACCCACCTTATTCCGGATGCTCCTGGCGTTGAAATAGACACACTTTAAACCAGGTTCTTGCTTGCCAGTGCCCTCTTGCGTCCTTGTAACCATATCCCTGACCTCACTACTCTCAACATCCTGTACACTGGCACTACAATTTAGGTTCCCATTCTCCTGCTGAATTAGTTTAAACCCCCCCGAAGAGCACTAGCAAACCTCCCCCCCAGGATATTGGTACCCCTCTGGTTCAGGTGAAGACCATCCTGTTTGTAGAGGTCCCACCTACCCCAGAAAGAGCCCCAATTATCCAGGAAACCAAAACCCTCCCTCCTGCACCATCCCTGCAGCCACGTGTTCAACTCCTCTCTCTCCCTATTCCTCGCTTCGCTATCACGTGGCACGGGCAACAACCCAGAGATAACAACTCTGTTTGTTCTCGCTCTAAGCTTCCACCCTAGCTCCCTGAATTTCTGTCTTAAATCCCCATCTCTCTTCCTACCTATGTCGTTGGTGCCTATGTGGACCATGACTTGGGGCTGCTCCCCCTCCCCACTTCACTTTATTTGTTTGCTCAGCTTGTCTAATGGAGTTGACACAGCTGTTTGAGAGTTCGCTTCTGTTCCAATAGACTGCTGAAGTGTTTTCCCCTTTCCTTGAGAGCTGCAGGTTATTTATTTTTCTTTTTCAGGCTTGGCTGCATTAATGGAGTCTCCCTGCTGTGTCCAGGGGTTTCCCGTGCTTTTCGGCAGTTCATGCACTTTTCAGGGTTTTTCTACTCTTTTCCCTCATGTTCTGCCCAATTGTGGGATTGGGTTTTCCCCATTTTTTCACACAATGCCTTTAGAAAATTAATTTAAGCTCTTCAAAGGCTTTTTTTAACCAGGAATCCTCGACCATCAACACTATGACTCATCTGATCAATTGATTTGCAGGCAGCCACACTTCTGTTCTATGGAGCTTAGAGTCAGAGAGTCATAGAGTCGTACAGCGTAGAAACAGGCCCTTTGGCCCACCACGTCCATGCCGACCATAATGCCTATCTATACTAATCTCACCTGCCTGCATTAACTCCATATCCCTCTATGCCTTGCTCATTCAAATACCTGTCCAGATGCCTCTTAAATGTTTCTACTGGTCCTGCCTCCACCACCTCCTCTAGCAGCTCATTCCAGATACACACTATTCTTTGTGTGAAAAATTTACCTCTTTGATCCCCTTTTAACCTCCTCCCTCTCACCTTAAATCTATGCCCTCTAGTTTTAGTCACCCCTACCATGGGAAACAGACTCTGGCTATCCAACCTATCTATGCCTCTCATAATTTTATATACCTCTATCATGTCCCCTCTCAGCCTCCTTCACTCCAGGGAAAACAGACCCAGCCTATCCAAACTCTCTTTATAACTCAAGCCCTCCAAACCAGGCAACATCCTTGTGAATCTTTTCTGCACCCTCTCGAGCTTAATCACATCTTTCCTGTAGTGCGGCGACCAGAACTGCACACAGTACTCCAAATGCGGCCTACCCAACGTTATGTATGACGTCTCAACTCTTGTACTCAATGCCTTGGCCAATGAAGGCAAGCATGCCATACGCCTTCTTCACCACCCTGTCTACCTGTGTTGCCACTTTCAGGGAACTATGTACTTGCACCCAAAGGTCTCTCTGCTCAACAACACTCCCCAGGGCCCTGCCATTCACTGTATATGTCCTGCCCTGGTTTAACTTCCCAAAATGCATCACTTTGCACTTGTCTGCATTAAATTCAATTTGCCAATCCCTTGCCCACTTTCCCAATTTATCTATATCCTGTTGTAACCTTAGACAACCTTCTTCACTGTCCACTATACCATCAATCTTGGTGTCATCTGCAAACTTATTAAGCTTCTCTCCACCTCTTAAGGTCTGTAGTGTTTTCTTTTTCTCTTTTCAGCTGGTTGTTTTAATTTTTTCTCTTTTGGTTAAAGGATGGTAGTTGCATCAAACTTATTCACTGTTCACCATCCCACCATGTTCACCATGTTATTTGTTTGGTTCTGTATGCTGCCACCTAATTGAGTCTACCAGAGAGGTTCTTAAACTGTAGTATTTAAGCATTAATGTTTCTATATACACTCCACACTAGCCCATGTATCTCCTTCAAAAGCCATGCTGTTTCTGTTCTCAAGTCTCTCCCACATGATCTCTTACATCATCATGTTGGATGGTAATCTTTACATGCTCTCAAGATTAACCCTTTCATATCCTTATACTAAACAAGAATTCTCAGAAACCCACTAGTACAGATGGTCTCCAGATATTCGAGGTGCAAACCAGCATTCTGACTTCACTATCAGAGTCACCATTATTAGAAATTGCACTGCACTGACATGAAAGGAACAGGTACCACAATGAGCAGCTGAGGGCCTCCTATGCACTCTATATAGGCAGCAGGGCAGTTTCCCTGCCTTACGGGGCTCTCCTCATCACTGGGTAAGTCATTATAGCAAAATTGATGCTGTACAAGTCATTGGTGATGTGTGTGTTTTAAAATCTTTCTTGAACTACCTTTTTTCTTTTATGATGATGACATCACCAATACCTTGGAAAGCTCTGTACAGCTACATGATTGTGAGACTGCTTTATTACATGTATGGAGGACTGCACAAGGGCTTTAGTAACAATAATAACTTATATCTATATAGTAATATAATAAATTGTCCCTCAGTGTTTTACAGGAGCGTAAACAGACAAAGATTGACACACAACCAAAAAAGGAGGCATTAGGACAGGGGGCCAAACATGTGGTCAAGGAGATAGGATTTAAGGAGAACCTTAAAGGAAGAGATAGAAGTGAAGAGATTTAGAGATGGAATTTCAGAGTGGAAGTCTAAACAACTGAATGCACAATCGCCAATGATGGGCAAAGGAGGTTGAGGATGCACAACAGGACAGAATTGGAGGAATACAGATTTCTCGGGGTGGGGGGTGGGGTGGTTAGGGCTTGAGGAGGTTACAGGCATAGGGAGGGGTAAGGCCATCAAGAAATTTAAACACAAGGATGAGAATGTTGATTTGATGCATGGATGAACTGGGACCCGTGTAGGCCAGCGGGCACAGGAATGATGGGTGAATGGGAATTGGTGTCAGTTAGGATATGGGCAACAGAATCACTCACTTTTGAGTGCATTTTCCTGACATTAATAGATTGGTAATGTCTTCAAAATGGGGTTGGTAACCTTACCACTCCATTCACATGGGATTTGCAGATTGCACCATTTTGAAAACAGCCTACTGCTGGTTGTCCAAAAAGCCTACCTGTTTTAGATGATATTCCCTTTTTAATATGGAAATCGCCATCCTGTGTAGATAGGAACCTGATTACCATTTTTGGTTGGAACTGCACTTTGCAGGTTCCTCCAAGGCTCACAAAAATAATCTGGGCTGCTGCAGTTCCAGGGCACCCCCATACCTTGCTGGCAGCCAGACTGGCCCTGTCCTGAACCCTCAATCCTGTGAGCTGCCTGTTTGGTGCCCTACAGTTTGCTTGTCAATTTAAATGAGGCCAAGGCCTCAAAATTATGGGGACCTCTTTACTACCAGGATGGACGGCCGTCTAGCACGCTCCATCGATTGGTTATCCAAAGTCAAAATTAGCCTCACAATGTGCTGGCTGAGTTTTGCTGCTTCTCTGTCCAAATTACTGCAAATTACTCAATTACCTGAGACAAGTGAGCATTTTGGACACCTGCTGGTAGACTGCTTTCAAATTGGAGCTGGCTGCAAAGTCAGTGTCAACAGGGCAATAAGGCAACCAACCTCACTTTGAGGCTGTTACGAATGGTTGTTTTAGCAGCAAGTAGAGTCAGAATCCAATGTATAGAACCATCTTCTGAAACGGTTCTGTGCTATAGAAGTGCTCTTAGTCAAATGAAAAGAACACAATTAGTTGGTGTAGGTGACTTCTTCTAGCAGATAATAGTCTGTTTCTTCTTCCAATTTATTCTGTCAAATAGATTTTCTCAGCAACCATATTCCTTATTTTCCTCAATATATCCATTACCTTGTTAGTAGAAAAGCAATGAGGGCAGGGGAAGAATTGTTCTTGATGAATATGTGCACCAATAACATAAATGTACTCAAAATGAATAAGTGGACAATGACATCAAGTTGTATAACTGTGACAAGAGATCACTATATCCAGAGGCAATTTCAGAGTACCATGTTTTTGTGGTAAGGTAGGAACAATCACTGTCAGTAGCAGGAACAACATGAAGAAAGGAGTGTTTGACTTTCAGGTAGACAGGCAAGCAATTCTTGAGCCTTTTGTTTAATGATCTGTAATCTCAGAATTCACAGATGTTATCATTCTTCTTGTTCGCTGGGACAAATCTCTGCAGTTAAAACTATCTTCTGAGAATATTGTAAATATTGTAAAGCTGCAATTATATTGACAATTTCACACCAGGACAAAACCATTTTGGCTGTGCACCAATGACCATTATCAGTCAGGTATCATATGGTGCACAAGTTCACTAAAGTCAAGAAGTGTGCAAATTTCACAGAAGGGCCATTTCACATCAGGTTGAGTTTGCATTGACTGCATTTTAAAATTGCTCAGGTGTAAACTTTTAAAGTTTTGCATGAAATATTTTAAATGTGATGAAAATTTAGTGCTCTCATAACATTAAAAAACAATGCCCATGCAAGAACCCATACCTTAAAGAGTTAAATTTGAGTTGGTTGTATGAGCTTGGCGTGTATTTCCTTGAGTATAGCAGGTTGATTACTGATATGATTGAAGTGGTTAATATGACAAAATTATTCGTTAGGTTTGATAAAAGAGAAACAATTTCATTCGGTGGAGCACTCCAGAATCATGGGGCACAATCTTAACATTAGACCTAGGCCATTCAGGAGTGAAATCAGCATGTACTTTTCATACAAAGGTAGTGGAAATCTGGAAATCTATCTGAGAGAAGTCTCTGGATATGAATGCATGAAAATGGCAGGCAGGAAAAGACTAGCTGGTGCATTAAGCCTAAGCCTATCCCACAATTATGGGGCTGGATTTTACTGAACCCCGACATCAGGTTTCATGGCGGGGTCGGGGTGGGGGTGGCGCAGAAAATGCCTCTGGGAGTGGGCTGCCACACATCCCAACACCACAAGGGCCCAGCCTGATATTACTGGCGGCAGCGAGACCTTGTGGCGGCACCCCTGCCGCTCAGTGATGGGACCCAAATTTGAATATTTAAATACATTTTAATGATTTATTTAATTAAGCTCACATAGCCGGCTGATGTCCCACTGCGATCTCCAGCCCCGCGACCAGCACTTCAGCGCCTTCGGATCCATGTCCAGGGAAATGAGGCACAATGCTGGTGGGGAGGGGCGGGGGGGTGGGGGTGTAAGTTTATCAGTACGGGGCAGGGAGGGGGGAGGGGGAGTGGGGTCAAGTTCATGTCATGGGTGCAGGGGTGGTGGGAAGGGTTGTAGTTGAAAGTTTGTACAGTTTGCGAGGGGAAGGTCAGATGGTAAAGGTAAGTGTTTTGGAGGGGACATGGCAAATAATTAATTTAATTGTTATTGAGGGGGTGGGAGAGGGGAAAAGAGATGTATTTATTTATTTTAATTCTATTTACCTTTAAATATTTAAATTAGCTGGTAGGGATGACAGCCCTTTAAAAATGGCGTTAGTGCCTGTTCACAAGCAGCTGGCACCATTGCCGGCGACAGACAACCTGCCCTGCCCCTTCCACATGAACAGGGGGAGGGGAAGGTGCGGCCTGCCCCAGTGATGCAAATGAGCCGCTGCACAGAAGATTGCGGCAGTTCTATGGTGTGCGGCCCGCATGGGGGGCTGCCATTTTTTCATCTCACCGCTGATCTCGGTGGCAAGATTATAAAATCCAGCCCCATTATGATGTCTGAAGATCATGACTAAACACTTCCTAAACCCCAGTGGCCATGTAATATCTTGGGAGAGGAAAAAACTCAAAAACCTCCAGAGCCAATAAGGAAATAACAAAACCTGGAAAATTTCTCTTCAACACTCTTGGGTGATCGAAACCAGTCTAGGAGATCATACTGAGCATTCATATATTAATTGTTAAACCACTTACATTTTATATGAAATAAAACCCAAAAATGCTAGAAATACTCAGCAGGTCAGGTGGAATTTGTGGAGAGAGAAACAGTATTAACACTTCAGGTCAATGGCCTATTATCAAAAAAAGGTGGCTGTTAAAAGTCAGCTATCATTTGGTGTCTAAATGCACTAAAGCCAGGTATCATCAACCTGAAACATAACTCTTTTCCTCTCTCCACTGATGCTGCCTGACCTGCTAAGTATTTCCATAATTTTCGACTTTTATTTCAGATTTCCAGCATCCACAGTAATTTTGCTTTTGTACTTTTACATGACGTGATCTCTTTCCCAGTCAAAAACGAGTCCAGCTCCCTTTTGAAGGTCAGCACACACATCACACACGTTGATAACATATTCCAAAGATTCACTCTGTGGTAAAAGGAAAACAGCCTAATATCTAGCCGAATCAACCCTTGCATAGTTTAACCCCTGGTCTGTAAAACTGAAATAATCTATCAAATAATCGAGGAAATCCATTCCTTCCATTATTTTATATGTCTAAGGGTACTGAATGCTGAAACTTTTCAGACTGAGATGATAGACCTTAGTTAGGTAGGGGTATCAAGGGATATGGACCAAAGGCGGGTAAATGGAGTTGAGGTAGGGATTAGCTATCATCAGGCTGAATAGTGAAACAGGCTCGAGGGGCTGAATGGCCGACTCCAGTATTTTGTTCCTGCGCAATTATCATTTGTAACTGACGATGTTGGTTTAGATAAATGTTCTGCGATAGTATAATTCTAGTACAAAAGTAAAATACTGCATCCTGGAAATCTGAAACAAAAATAGAAAATGCTGGAAATACTCAGCAGGTCAGGCAGTATCTGATTTCTGATGAAAGGTGACAGACCTGAAACGATGACTTAATTTCTCTCTCCACAGATGCTGCCTAATTTGTTGAGTATTGCCAGCATTTTCTGTTTATAGTGTAATTCTAGACTTCCATATGCACATCGACTTCAGAGAGCCGTGTGCCTCCGATAATAGCAACCTCAATGATGTGAAAATGTTTAATTTGAAGATATAGGATATTAATCACTTTTAGTAGTCTCTTGGCTTTTAACTGATATCAAGTTAGTATTATGCCAAACTGGTGTAATACAAATTAACAACTTTTCCTTTCTTCTTAAGAATTCAGCCCTTAGAGAATTGTTAGCAAATGAACAGATTGCTTAGACTCTAGTCATGGTCTTTATTGATGCAGTTCATTATGATCTGTAAACAAGGCACAGTTTAAGTTTTGCAATTCTGAGTCCAGTCCGGATCACTGGAGAAACTTTACATTTTCGCATCATCCGATCTGCACGGGCCCTGTCAGTTTGGTCGCAGGTGAGTCATAAATTATTTGCAGCATCCGGATTGTATGCCTAAAAGCCATTGTTAGTTAAATAAATATTTAATAGATCCCAATCCTTCGGGGTGCACGGCTCCCTTACGTGATATATTTTATGGAAGTTTTCCCAGCAACTTAGGCTCCAAATGTATTTTTTTTCTCAGAATATGAAATATTTCACTCTTTGATATAGTTACCTGGGTCGGAGGTTGGTTGGTTCCTTCATCGCCCCCACCTCCCCCCCCCCCCCCCACCACACACACACACACACCTTCCTTTTTTCTGCTGTATTTTTATCGAACAAGAAAACTTTCCGATTAAAATACGGCATTGATAATTTTACAAAGCTTTCCAGAAACAAATAAAGTATCACAAATGCATCAGTTCTCATAAACCTATAACAATGCTTAAATTATTGTAGCATCCTTTTACAATGTGTGGTGTGGTCTGCCTTTTTATAGCGTTCGTTAAATGGGATAAAAAAAGACTAAAATTGTCCCACTTCTTTACTTTCCCATCATGTGAAGACGTTTGTGCTTTGTTCTATTTCTCGCCAATATGTGCAGAGGCTCCTGCCAGATTTCTAATGACTTTTCAATGATGATTTAAGGAGGATTTGAGACGCCTTTCTTGGATCCTGAATGTACCCATCAACCAGGGCTCCCCAGCTCTCCCTCTCTCTCACCGCCGGCCCATTCACGCGTACATACCTTTTGTTCACTTTGCGCTTCAGAGCTTACAATGACTTGAATCTGTATGTCAGAATTCTGGTTCGGGTCACCAGATCAACATGTTTTAGAAAGTGCTCACGATTCTATTCTCAAATTTCATACAATATATGTAAGATTTAAAAAAAAAACAAATGCCTCCCATGCTAATGTCAGTGTAGAAATGCACTCATTACGCTTTAGTTTGAAGAGGTGGGCTTTATGTTGCTGCCCTTTTATTTCCTTACTAGCAGTCACACTGACCACGGATGCAAGTATGTCAGGAGGTCGCATAATATTTCAGACGGTCTTGTCAATTAAGTAAATTAAGTGATTAACAGACCATGGGGAAAACTTGCTTTTTACTGGGGATAACGTTCAGAGGCGTTTTTGGTGAAAATTAAAATATAGCATATATTGAAAAAAAACTTTTTTAATTTTGTTTTTGTAATAGGTAAACATATTGTTTCCCATAAAACACTATAAAAAGGCAGACCGCACCACACATTGTAAAAGGATACAATAATTTAAGCATTGTTACAGATTTATGAGAACTGATGCATTTGTGATACTTTATTTGTTTCTGGAAAGCTTTGTAAAATTATCATCGCCGTATTTTAGTAGATAGCTAAAGGGGTTACATAATGGAAAATACATATTCTGATGTAGACCTGCCAACTCCCAGCATTTTGTTTTTGTTGTTTTGTTTAATAGAGCGAGTGATGCATCAGTGAAAAGTAAATCCCAGATCTCGATAGCAGGAGCCCTAAGGCGACTGTCATACCGCCAGTCCTTGGATGATCTTACTATTCAATATCTTTGAACTGGAAAAAGAAACGTTTAACACATATGGAGTGATTTATTTTTGTGAACCATAATGTTGACAGATCACATTATTTGGAGCGGGGGATGTGGAGATAACCTGCTTACTGTACAGAGGTCTTTATGTAGGTTAACCAAAAACAAAGACCTTACTGCACCCAGCTCACGGAAATACTAGACTGTTTATAAACAATCTGCGTTCCTCAGAATTTCATCTGTACAGCTTGGCTTGCGTCAGACAAAAAAAACTAATTTAAATAAACTGCTTAGGGGAAGAAATAAACCGATTAGTTTAACAAATCCCCGAGATTTTTTTTTTATTTTGCTTTATATCAGTCATTAAATTTTGTCAGGTTGACCTGCAATTATAAACTGCTAAAAAGTTCTCTTTAATCAGCAGCAGAATCCTGTTCGTCACGTGATTTTATTTCAAGCTCGCTGTCTGCACGCGTTTTGTACAATACCAGCATTAGATACAGTCCGACTAAATCCAACTTTTTGGCATCCAGCATTTGCTTTCCCTGAAAGAAATGGGCCCATTGTGCCCGTGTTTGCTCTCGTGATCACTAGGCAGTTGTCTGCTAAGTTACTTGGAAAATGGCCTTTGAGATGGCTCTGCTCTCTTTTGATATGATAACGAGACGATTAAGCCTTTCTTTGTTCTTTACGACAAGTGATCGGCAAAAGTTTTCTCTGCAGGGATTCGGGTAGTGAGGATGCTTTTCATATACCCGTCTACATAATCCTCGGTCCATCCCTGGGAAACTCAAACCATTTCCAACAATCCAGTCTCGTTCCACTCGCGTGGCCTCACTCCAGTTAATTACTTTTATGCGCAATTTCGATAGTACTTAAACACGCTAAATGTTACAATACTATATCCACATCGTACATATCTTAAAATGTGATTGGAATTCAGATGTTACGAATCCAACATAACCTACTACTGCAATATATGTTCTAGTTTTCCAGAATTTTTAAGTAATTCCTACAATTATTAGTCCTCCACTGTCACTAATTCCTTTTTCCAACAGTCTCTTGGTATTATGTGGTGAATTGTGTGGGTTATATTCCAAAATGTTAACTTGTTTCCGCAAGTGGCTGCGATCTCTGTCTCCCATTGACTTGAATTATAGGCAAACACGGTTCTTTCATCTTTTTAAAGATTTATTATTAATATTTAATATTGGGTGGTATTTGCGTGCGGTAGTTCCTTTCGAATTATTGCGGAAGAGTGTAAATGCAGAAAATATATACAAAGCGTGCTTCGGGCTCACTTACATAAATTCAAATGACAAGACTTCTACATTTCGAAAGGCACAATCAAAGCTTCTAAGATACCGCAGCTTCGAGCATTTCGTGCTGAATAGCATTCAATATAGAGAACAACACAAATACTATCACGCGACCTGTTTCCTGATTCTTTAGCTCTCATGGCAGATGGTTTCATTCCCTTGGGTTGAACAATCCGAACCGCCTACTGATGTTTTGTCTCTATATATAAAAAAAAACGAAGCCAAGTGTTAGCGAGCACGAAAGGTGGGAAATAAAGTCCCGAGATAGGCGTAACAGGCATATCGGTGGGGTGGATCACTAAATGTATTTTAATATCCAACGCAATTGTATTCAATTCAGCACATATCATCGTTTAGTCAAAGAGTTACGGCGGTTGATTGTGTTCGCATAGAAACACAGAATGGATACATGTGGCGATTGCTCATTATATTAAACTTAGCGCGGGTCCTCTGTGGAAATTGTCGAGTATCCTTTTAGTTTGCTGCATTGAAATAAAACAGACATTGATGCCTCAAATGGGGTGCCCTGCCAGGCTATTATAAACGTACAGCTAACGAGACTTTCATAAGTGATTGAACTAATCTGACCATTGAAACCTCGCTAAATCTGCTAATGCTTAAACCAAATCCCATTAGAAACGGTTGTTCTTCACCTGCCACTATTTTCTATACAGGCTACTTGGGCAAAGCGATCAGCCAGAAAAGTGATACACAAGAACAAAAAAAACAACAAAGAAGTATTGAAGCAAAATTCAACATTTCTCACATAGACTAAATCGGTACATACAAAGCCAACTAAATAACGCCAAAGTTTGTTTGGGATTGGCTTGTAAACAAAGTTCCAAAATAATCTACTGTTAGTCGGACTTTAAAATATGTGGAATGCGTATATAATTCAATAGAATGTACGTGTATATGATACAGCTTTACATCAGTGTATTCTTCTTCTTTCTTTCTTTTGGGCCTCCTTATCTCGAGAGACAATGGATACGCGCCTGGAGGTGGTCAGTGGAGTGACCTCTCCATGGCGCATGCCTGGGCAAATTTATGGAGGTTGAGAGTTGCCCAGTCGTCAAAACCCCCCTCTCGGCCTTTCTGGTGGGGTCCAAAGGAGTGCAGGACACGACGTTTGGCACCAGTATGGCTGCAGGAACTGCCGGAAACATGCCAAAGGTGACACATGACCGCCTACGGGGTTCCGCTCCGGATTTTCTGTTAGGGTTTACTCCCTTAGCCTTGGTCTCTCCCGAGACGCCCACAAGGCTTACTATTTTAAAATGTTAAACTCAACACTCAGTTGTAGCAAACGGCAAGGAAAGTCTTAAGAAAAGAACTGGATGGACTACTGGCATCGACCTAAGCAACTGACATGACAAAGACACAACCAGCCAAGTCAACCTTGCAAAGTCCTCCTCACAAACATCTGGGGACTTATGCCAAAATTGGGAGAGCTGTCCCATAGGCTCCAAGCAACAGCCTGACATAATCACACTCACAGAATCATACCTTTCAGCTACCGTCCCAGATCCCTCCATCACCAACCCAGGGAGATATGTCCTGTCCCACTGGCAAGAAATGGCAGGACAGTGATATACAGTAAGGAAGCAGTGGCCCTTGGGGGTGTCAACATTGACTCCAGATCCCATGAAATCTCATAGCATCATGACAAATATGGGCAAGGAAACCTCCTGCTTGTTACCACCTACCGCCCTCCCTCAGCTGATGAATCAGTAGTCCATTTGGAACATCACTTGGAAGAAGCACTGAGGGTAGCACGGCCACAGTATGTACTCTGGGTGGGGACTTCAACGTCCATCACCAAAAGTAGCTCAGTAGCACCACTACTGGCCGAGCCCTGAAGGTCATAGCTGCCAGACTGGGCCTGCTGCAGGTGTTGAGAAAAACCAACAAGAGGGAAAAACCTTCTTGACTTCGTCCGCGTCAACCCACCTGTCACTGTCTATGACAGGATTGGTAGGAGTGATCACTGCGCTGTCCTGTGGAGACAAAGCTCCATCTTCATACTGAGGACACCCTCCATCGTGCTGTGTGGCACTACCATTGTGCTAAATGGGATAAATTCAGTTCAGGGTCTAGCAGCTCAAAACTGGGCATCCATGAGGTGGGCCATCAGCAGCAGAACTGTATTCCACCACAATCATGGCCCAGGATATTCATCAATATACCCGTACCATCAAGCCAGGGGAAGAGCCCTGGTTTAATGAGGGGTGTAGGAATTCATGTCAGAAACAGCACCAGGTGTACTTAAAAATGAGGTGCCAGCTTGGTGAAAGTACAACACATGACTATATGCATGCTAAACTACGGAAGCAGGGTGCCATAGATTGAGTAAGCGATCTCATAACCAACAGGTCAGATCAAAACTCTGCAGTCCTGCCACATCTAGTCGTGAATGTTGGTGGACATTTAAACAACTAATGGGAGGAGGAGGCTCCATGAACATCTCCATCTTAAATGATGGCAGAGAGCAGCATGTGAGTGAAAAAGACAAGTGTTTGCAACCATCTTCAGCCAGAAGTACCGAATGGACGATCCATCATGGTCTCCTCCTGAGCTCCCCACCATCACAGATGTCAGACTTCAGCCAATTTGATTCACTCCACATGATATCAAGAAACATCTGAGCGCACTGAATAGAGCAAAGGTCAGGGGCCCCGACAACATCCCAGCTGTAATGCTGAAAACTTGTGCTCCAGAATGAGGTGCACAACTGGCCAACACTGGCAACTACCTGAAAAATGCCCAGGTATATCTTGTCCACAAAATGCAGAACAAATCCAAATCAGCCAATTATCACATAATCTGTCTAACCTCCGTTAAGAGAAGTGATGGAAGATTTTGTCTACAGTGTTTTCCAGTGGCACTTAATTACCAATAACCTGCTCAACAACAAGGGCAGCAAGCGCATGAGAACACCACCACCTGCGAGTTCCTCTCAAAGTCATCCACCATCCACATATCGCTGCTCCCTCATTGTCACTTGAACTTCCTACCTAACTGAAAAAAACTATGGATGTACCTTCATCACAGGGATTGCAGCAGATCAAGAGGGCTGCTCACCACCAACATTCCCTCTAAGCTGCGTGAATGCAGGGCTGTGCAGCAATTGGGAATGCGCTGTGCAGGGGACACGCAGGCTGCATGCAAGCAGCGGTTCCTTTAAGATGAGATGCCATGGCGCGTGATAATCTTAAAGGAAATGTACAATGCAACAAATGGGCCACGCACAGTGAAGGGAAATTAGAGGGAACATTGCTCACCACCTTCTCGAGAGCAATTACGGATGGCCAATAAATGTTGACTTTTGTTCTGAGGCATGTTTTGAAGAGTGGCTTAAAGGAGGAGAGAGCTAGAGAGGTTTAGGAAGGTAATTCCAGAGCTTAGGGCCTAGGCAGCTGAAGGCATGGCCATCAATGGTGGAGCGATAAAAATTGGGGATGTAGAAGAGGCCAGAATCAGAGTACAGAAATCTCAGAGAGTTGTAGGGCAAGAGGAGGCTACAGAGTTGGGCAGGGAGAAACCATGGAGGAATATGAAAACAAGGATAAGAATTTAAAACTAAAGCATTGCCAGGCAATTTAGGTCAGAGGCATGGGTGAAAAGGACTTGTTACAAGTTAGAATACAAACAATAAAGTTTTGGATAAACTCAGAGTTATGCAGGGAGGTTATGTAGGTGACAGGCTAGGAGAACACTGAAACATTCAAAATTTAAGGTTTAGAGATAACAAAGGCATGGATGAGGATTTCAGCAGCAGTCAGGCTGAGGCAGAAATGGAGCTGGGCAATGTTAGAAGTTAGAGTTAGAAGTAGGCAGTCTTGGCAATGGCAAGGATGTATTGTCAAAAACTCAGCTCTGGGTCAAATAGGATGCCGAGGTAGCGAATGACCTGGTACATGTTCAGACGGTGATGGAGTTGGTGGTTTTCAAACACCAGATTGTGGACGGGATTGAAGATAATGGCTTTGGTTGTCCCAATATTTAATTGGAGGAAACTTCTGTTCATCTAATACTGGATACTAAGGAAATCAAGGGATATGGGAATAAGGCAGGAAAGTGGAACTGAGGTTGATCAGCCATGATCTTATTGAATGGCAGAGTAGGCTGAAAGGGCTGAATGGTCACCTTCTGCTCCTATTTCTTATATTCTTACAGATGTCAGACAAGCACTATGACAAATCAGTGGCAGTGGAAGGTCAACAGAGGTGATGGCAAGGTAGAGCTGCATGTCATCAGCGCAGATATGAAACCTGATGTGTTTTGATTGATGCCACCGAGGTGCAGCATGTAGATGAGAAATATGGTTTACAGCTTTACCATGAAAATAGTTACATACGTTAGTGCATATAGTTTACAGCTTTAATATGTAAAACTAGGGTTATGCACATTTAGTGTATATGATTTACAGCTTTAATATGTGAAATCCTTTGAGCTTGTTCTGCCATTTAATTAGACAATGGCTGATCTGTATCTTCTTCATCTACCCACCTGGATTTCACAAACCTTAAAGCCATTGCCCAACAAAAATCTATCAAATAAAAGCAAAATACTGCGGATGCTGGAAATCTGAAATAAAAACAAGAAATGCTGGAAACACTCAGCAGGTCTGGCAGCATCTGTGGAAAGAGAAGCAGAGTTAACGTTTCGGGTCAGTGACTCTTCTTCAGAACTGACAAATATTAAAAATGTCACAGGTTATAAGCAAGTGAGGTGGGGGTGGGGCAAGAGATAACAAAGGAGAAGATGTAGATTGGACAAGGCCACATAGCTGACCAAAAGGTCATGGAGCAAAGGCAAACAAAGTGTTAAAGGTGTGTTGAAAGACAAAGCATTAGTACAGAAAAGGTGTTAACGGACTGAATATTGAACAGCAGCAAGTGCAAACATGAAAAAAAAACAGAGTAAGCAAACTGAACAAACTAAGATGAAATGAAATAAATGCAAAAAAAGGTTGCAAAAAATGTAAAAAAGAAAAAAACAACTAAAAATGAAAGTAAAATGGGGGGCAGTCATGCTCTGAAATTATTGAACTCAATGCTCAGTCCGGCAGGCTGTAGTGTGCCTAATCGGTAGATGAGATGCTGTTCCTCGAGCTTGCGTTGATGTTCACTGGAACACTGCAGCAATCCCGGAGCAGAGATGTGAGCATGAGAGCAGGGGGGAGTGTTGAAATGGCAAGCAACCAGAAGCTCAGGGTCCTGCTTGCGGACTGAGTGGAGGTGTTCTGCAAAGCGGTCACCCAGTCTGCGTTTGGTCTCCCCAATGTAGAGGAGACCACATTGTGAGCAGCGAATACAGTATACAACATTGAAAGAAGTACAAGTAAATCGCTGCTTCACCTGAAAGGAGTGTTTGGGGCCTGGGATAGTGAGGAGAGAGGAGGTAAATGGGCAGGTATTACATCTCCTGCGATTGCAGGGGAAGGTGCCATGGGACGGGGACGAGGTGGTGGGGGTAATGGAGAAGTGGACCAGGGTGTCACGGAGGGAACGATCCCTTCGGAATGCTGACAGGGGAAGGGAGGGGAAGATTCGTTTGGTAGTGGCATCACGCTGGAGGTGGCGGAAATGGCGGAGGATGATCCTTTGGATATGGAGGCTGATGGGGTGGAAAGTGAGGACAAAGGGAACCCTGTCACGGTTCTGGGAGGGAGGGGAAGGGTTGAGGGCAGAGGTACAGGAAATGGGCCGGACACGGTTGAGGGCCCTGTCAACAACAGTGGGGGGGAATCCTCGGTTAAGGAAAAAGGAGGTCATACCAGAAGCACCGTCATGGAAGGTAGCATCATCAGAGCAGATGCGTCGAAGATGGAGAAACTGGGAGAATAGAATGGAGTCCTTACAGGAGGTAGGGTGTGAAGAAGTGTAGTCGAGGTAGCTGTGGGAGTCGGTGGGCTTATAATGGATATTAGTAGACAACCTATCCCCTGAGATGGAGACAGAGAAGTCGAGGAAGGGAAGGGAAGTGTCAGAGATGGACCATGTAAAGGTGAGAGAAGGGTGGAAATTGGAAGCAAAGTTGATAAAGTTTTCCAGTTCGGGGCGGGAGCAGGAAACGGCACCGATACAGTCATCAATGTACCGGAAAAAGAGCTGGGGGAGGGGGCCCGAGTAGGACTGGAACAAAGAATGCTCGACATATCCTACAAAAAGACAGGCATAACTAGGACCCATACGGGTACCCATAGCGACACCTTTTACTTGAAGGAAGTGCGTGGAATCTATCAATCTCAGCTTTGAAATTTTCAATTAACCTAGCCTCAACAGTTTAATGGGGGAGAGTGTTCCAAATTTCCACTAACCTTAGTGTGAAGAAGTGCTTCCTGACATCACCCCTGAACGGCCTCGCTCTAATTTTAAAATTATGCCACCTTATGCTGGACTTTCTCCAGTAGAGCAAATAGTTTCTCTCTATCTACCCTATCAACTTCTTTAATCTTAAACATCCAGTAGATTACACCCTAATCTTCTATACTCAAGGGAATACAAGCCGAGTCTATGCAACCTGTCCTCATAGTTTAATCCTTTTCGCCCCAGTATCTTTCTAGTAAACCTGCACGGCACCATCTCCATGGACAATTTATCTATTCTGAGGTCTCTTATCCAGAATTGAACAGAGTGCTCTAAATGGGGTCGAACCAGAGCTTTATTTAACTGTGACATAACTTCCACCCCTTTGTATTACAGCTGCCTTGATATTAAGGCAAACATTCCATTAGCCTTTTAAATTGGTTTTGAGCCTGTTTACTAACTTTTAGTGAATTCTGTATATGGGCCCCTAAATCCACCTGCTCCTCCACAGTTCTTAGTTTCTCACCATTTAGAAAATACTGGTCTATCTTTTTTAGGGCCAGATTGTCTCATAATTCCCCATAATGAACTCCATTTTACTACAATTCCATCCACTAACCTAATCTATCAGTGTCCTTTTGCAAATTTCTGCTCCTATCTACATTATTTACTGAACCACCACCTTGGTATTGCCAACAAAATTGAATATTCAGCTCTCTATTCCTTCACCTAAGTCATTTATAAATATTGTGGAATACTAAGGTTCTGGTACAAATCCCTGGGGGCACAACTGGTCACACAGTTTGAGTGCATACCCATTATCCCTACTCTTTGTCTCCGACCTCCTAACCAAATCCCTATACAAGCTAATAGGATGTATCCAATTCTATGCACGCTCATTTTTGTCAACAGTCTCTTACGTGGATCTTGTTGAATGCCTTCTGGAAGCCCACATGAATAGCATCCAGAGACACTCCTTAGTCTACCACATTAGTGACCTCCTTAAAATATTCAATGAGGTTCATTATACATAACCTATCCTTTACAGATCCATGCTGGCCCTCTCAGTTTTAACATCTGAAATCAGATACATACATTAGTGTATATGGTTTCCAGCTTTAACATGTGAAACTAGAGTTATATAGAATCATATAGCATAGAAGGAAGCCATTTAGCCCATCATGTCTGTGCCAGCTCTTTGAAAGAGTTATCCAATTAGTCCTACTCCCCTGCACTTTCCTCAACGTCAGGCACATTTTTCTTTTTCAATTATATATCCCTTTTGAAAGTTACCATTGAATGTGCTTCCACTACCCTTTCAGGCAGTTCATTCCATAGCATTACAACTCACTGCTTAAATAAAAGTCTCATTTTCCCTTGGATTCCTTTGCCAATTAATTTAAATATGTCCCTTCTGATTACCGACCTCCCTGCCAGTGGAAAACATTTTTCTTGATACTTCATAATTTTGAGCCCCTTTATTAAATCTCCCATTAACTATCACCCTCAATGACAGACAATCCCAGCTTCTCTCATCTCTCCACATAAGTGAAGTCCCTCATCCCTGTTATTATTTGAGTAAATCTCCTCTGCACCCCACCCAAGACTTTGACATCCTTCCCAAAGTATGCTACCCAGAAGTGGGCACAATACTCTAGCTGAGGGATAATAAAGTTTCTAAAAGTTTAGCATAACCTCCTTGCTTTTGTACTTTACGCTTCTATTTATAAAGCCCAGGATGACTTTTTTTTTAAGGAACAGCCTTCTCAATTTGTCCTGCCATCTTCAAGGATTTTGTATGTGAACCCCAGGTCTCTCTGTTGCTGTATTCCTTTTAAAATGGTACCATATAACTTATGCTATCTCTTCTCATTCTTACTTTCAAAATGCGTTACTTCTCTGCATTAAATTTCATTTGCCATGTGTCTGTCCATTTCATAATCTATGTCCCTCTGAAATATGCTATAATTCTCCTCACTGTTAATGATGCTTCTAGGTTTTGTCTCATCTACACTTTTAAATTATACCCTTTATACCTGATCATTAATGTACATCAAAAAGAGCAGTGGTTCTAAAATGGGTCCCTGGAGGACACCACTGTATACTTCCCTGCAGTTTGAAAAACAACCATTCATCAGTATTCCCTGCTTTCTGTCACTTAGCCAATTTTTAATTCCAGACTGCCACTGTCCCTCTGATCCCATGCACTGCAATTTTCCCAACAAGTCTACTATGTGGCAAAAGCAAAACACTGCATATGCTGGAAATCTGAAATAAAAACAGAAAATGCTGGAAATATTCAGCAGGTCAGGCAGCATTTGTGGAGAGACAAAAACAGAGGCCGGGATTTTGTCTTGGTGATGGGGATCTCAACCACCGACCAAAGTGCCGGCGAGAGTCCCGTGTTGCTTCCTCTGGGGAAGGCCCACTGGATCGAGTGCCAAGTAGGCACTTAAATGAACAATGGCAGGACTTCCCTGGGATCAAGGACCTCAGCGACAGAAGTCCCGCTTGCTGAGAGCTGTTGGCCAATCAGAGGCTGGCAGCTCTTCAACTGAGCAGTGCCACCGCAGAGGCGGTGGCTGCTGCCAATAAAGCACTCACTCGAGGCACTGGACTCAGGCCATAGGTAAGGCAGAGTGGGAGAGGTTTCATGAGGGATGGGGTGAAGTGGTGGTCAGCAACAAGGGCAGGTGGGTGGCTCCCAGTGGGTCCAACCCCCCATCCCCGATGCCAAGTCTCTTGTTTGGCGTGCTCCCTGTGCGGCGACAGGCCCACCCACTGCTGGGCTAATTCTGGCAGTGATGAGATGAAGCCCTTAATTGGGGATAAATTGCCTACTTAAGGGCCTCAAATGGTGCAGGGCGGGAAGGCCATTCACAGGGGAGATGTGGGGAGAACACAAAAGTCCCCTCAGAGTTAATGTTTTAGCTCAATGACCTTTTGAAAGGTCATCAATCTGAAACGTTGACTTTCATTCTCTCTCAACAGATGCTGCCTGACCTGCTATTTGCAGCATTTTCTATTATATGGAACTTTATCAAATGGCTTTTGAAAGTCCATATATATATACACCATCAACTACACTACCCTCATCAACCCTCTTCATTACTTCATCAAAGAACTCAATCAGGTTTGTCAAACACCATTTGTGAATACACATTTTTCCAAGTGAATTAATTTTGTCCCAGATACTGACATTAGGCCAGGTAGTTAGCAGGTTTATCCCTCTCCCCTTTTTTTGAATAGCGGTGTAACATTTACAATTTTTTAGTCCTCTGGCACCATTCGCATATACAAGGAGGATTGAAAGATTGCAGCCAGAGCCTCTGCTGTTTCTGCCTTTACTTCCCTCAGGAACCCAAGATGCATCTCATCCATACCTGGTGACTTTTCTACATTGAGCGTTACCAACCTTTTAAATACCTCCTTTTTATCTATTTATATTGTATTCAATTTTTCTAATCTCCTCCTCCCTTACCATGGCATTGCCAACATCCCTTTTGTGAAGACAGATACAAAATACTCAGTAGCTCAGCCATGTCCTCTGCCTCCACAACATTAATTTTTGATTCCCAATTAGCCCACCTTCCTTTTTTTTAATTCGTTCATGGGATATGGGCGTTGCTGGCTAGGCCAGCATTTATTGCCCATCCCTTATTGCCCTTGAGAAAATGGTGATGAGCCACCTTCTTGAACCGCTGCAGTTGGTGTAGGTACACCAACAGTGCTGTTAGGGAGGGAGTTCCAGGATTTTGACCCAGCGACTGTAAAGGAACTGCAATATAGTTTCAACTCAGGATGGTGTGTGGCTTGGAGGGGAACTTGCAGATGGAGGTGTTCCTATGCATCTGCTGTCCTTGTCCTTCTAGGTGGTAGAGGTCACGAGTTTGAAGGTGCTATCAAAAGAGCCTTAGTGAGTTGCTGCAGTGCATCTTGTAGATGGTACACACTTCTGTCACTGTGTGTCAGTGGTGGAGGACTGATTGTTTGAAGGTGGTAGATGAGGTGACAATCAAGTGGGGTGTTTTGTCCTGGATGGAGTTGAGCTTCTTGTGTGTTGCTGGAGCTGCACTCATTCAGGTAAGCACAGAGTATTCCGTCACACTTCTGACTTGTGCCTTGTAGATGGTGGACAAGCCTTGGGGAATCAGGAGGTGTGTAACTCGCAGCAAAGTTTCTAGCCTCTGACCTGCTCTTGTAGCCACAGTATTTCTATGGCTGGTCCAGTTCAGTTTCTGGTCAAGGGTCAATGGTAACCCCCAAGATGGTGATAGTGAGGGACTCAGCGATGGTAATCCCATTAAATGTCAAGGGGAAATGGTTAGCTTCTCTCTTGTTGGAGATGGTCATTGCCTGGCACTAGTGTGGCGCAAATGTTACTTGCCATTTATCAGTCCAAGCCTGGGTGTTGTCCAGGTCTTTCTGTATCTGGACACGGGCTGCTTCAGTATTTGAGGAGTCATGAATGATGCTGAACATCACGCAATCATCAGCAAACATCCCCACATCTGACCTTATGATGGAGGGAAAGTCATTGATGAAGCAGCTGCAGTTGAGCCGAGGACACTACTCTGAGGAACTCCTGCAGTGATGTCCTGGGACTGAAAGGATTGACTTCCAACAACCACAACCATCTTCCTTTGTGCTAGGTGTGACTGAAACCAGCAGAAAGTTTTCCTCTGATTCCCACTGACTCCAGTTTTGCTAGCACTCCTTGATGCCTTAATATCAAGAACAGTCATTCTCACGTCACGATCCTTTTACTCTCTGTATGTTTCTAAAAAAAAACCTGTGTTCCCTGTTACATTACCTGCTAACCTTTTCCAATACACTCTCTTTGCCCCTCTTAGTTCCATTTTAAGTTCTCCTTTGCATTTCTGTATTCTACCTGATTCTCTACCATATTATGAACTTGACATTTACCATAAACCTCTTTTGTCTGTTTCATTTCAATCTCAATATTTTACAGGAATGTGTTCATTTACTGTTTTACCTGCCAACCTTTATCTTCTCAATCCACCTAGGCTAGATTCCTTTTCAGCCCACTGAAATCAGACCTTTTGCATTTGATTGTCCCTTGACGCTTTCCAAAACTACTCTAAAATTAATGATATTGTGATTACTGTTTCCCAAATGATCTCCCACTGAAACATGCTCCATGTGCCCTACTTCAGTCCCCAAAACTAGGTCAATCTTCCTTCATTGGGCAGCAAACATACTGATCAAGAATGTTCCCCTGTACACCTTTCAGGAATTCCTCCCCCTCATTGCCTTTTACACTGTTTTTCCTAGTTGATATTAGGATGATTGAAGTCCCACATTATCACTACACTATTGTTTTTACATCTTTCAAAAATTTCTCTGCAGCTTTGCTCTTCCATCTCCTTCCCACTATCTGGTGATCTATAGTATACACCCAGCAGCATAGCAACTCTTCTTCCACTCCTTAATTGCAACAAAACAGATTCTGTCTTTGCATCCTCAAGCACATCCCTTTGCAAGGCTGTAACAATATCTTTGATTAAGGCTGAAACTCTCCCCATTCTTTTTTTCTTTCCTAATCTTGCTAAATAGACTGTAGCCAGGAAAGTAATGTTTCCATTCCTGTCCTTGTTTGAGCCAGGTGTCCATTTTTGCTACTGTATCATGACCCCATGTGACAAACTGAGCCAGCAGCTCACCAACTGTATTTGTATTTATCACAAGCACTCCAAACTCACCTTAGTCTGCTTCACATTTCTTCCCTCCTCTTTTTGGATGAGTCTTTATTCTAATGCTGTTTGTCTCTCCAATTGTATATGCATATAGTTCATCCTAGTTGCCCTCATCCTGCAAATCAGTTTAAACTCTCCCTCATAGCACTAGTTAACCTTCTGGCATGGGCATTTGTCCAAGCCCTGTTCAGGTACAGGCAGTTCACCTTGTAAAAGTCCCTCCTGCTCCAAGATTCTGAAGCCCTCCCTTCTGCCCCATTTCTCCAGCCATGCATTAACCTGTTTTTTTTCCCCTGCTGTTCTTATACTCACTAGCAGTGTCCTGTGGCACTGGGAGTAATCCAGAGATTACCACAGTTGAGAGGTCCTTCTTTTTAGTATCCTTATTAGCTCCTGAAACTCTGTTGGATTTTAACCCTTTACTTTCCTATGTCATTGGCATCAGGGAGGCAACAAACCATGCAAGACTCATGTCGGCAGCTACAGAATTGCCTGTTTTGGGGAGACCCTGGTGTAATGGTACTATGACTGAACTAGTAATCTAAGCTATGTCCTGGGGACAACGGTTTGAATTCCACCACGGCAGCTGATGGAATTTAAATTCAATTAATTTATAAATTCAGTCAATTAATAAAAAATATGGAACTTAAAGCTAGTCTCAGTAATGGTGCCATGAAACTATCATCGATTGTCATAAAAACCCATTTGGTTCACTAATGTCCTTTCGAGAAGGAAATCTTCCATTCTTACCTGGTCTGGCCTACAGGTAACTCCAGACCCACAGCAATGTGGCTGACTCTAAGTTTCCCTCTGAACTGACCTAGCAAAGCACTCAGTTGTCAAGGCAACTAGGGATGGGCAGCAAATGCTGGCCTTGCCAGCGACGCCCACATCCCATAAAAGAATCAAAAAACCCTGACTATCGAAATCCCTATGACAACTGTTTTCTACATATCTGTGTGCTCTCTTGTGTGGTCATCTGCCCCAGAGTGTCATGGATGTGTTCTAGACTGCACTGCCCCAAGATGTCATCACTTTCAACATGAAAACAGGCTTGTGAATGTCACACTCCTGGAGGATTCCTGCATTTTCTGTCTCTTCTTCCTGTCATGCCAGATAACCACCCACTTATTTTCCTCCAGCATTCATTATGGTGCAGCGATGGAAATTGGGAATGTACAATAGGCCAAAATTGGAGGACTGCAGAGATCACAAAGGGTTCTACGGACTGAGAAGGTTAGAGAGGTAGGGAGGGGAGAGCCCATGAAGGGACTTGAGGACTTTCAGGAACTAGAGTGGAAAGTAGGACCTCGAAGGTAGTAGTCTCTAGATTACTTCCAGTGCCACGTGCTAACAACAGCAGAAATAGGAAAATAGGGAAGATCAATGCGTGGCTTAAGGCATGGTGCAGGAGGGAGGGCTTCAGATTCTTGAGGCATTGGGACCAGTTCTGGGGCAGAAGCCAGCTATTCAAAAGCGGCAGCTTGCACCTCAAAAGGACTGGAAGCAATGTTCTAGTGGGGAGGTTCGCTAGTGTAGTTGGGGAGAGTTTAAACTAAATTGGCAGGGGGATTGCCACCAATGTATAAAAGTAGAAAAGAGAAATAAGGTGCATAAAGCAGTGACAGTTGAGTTGGATAATACTAGAGAAGGAATTAGTATCACATTAGATAGAGGCAGACTAAGCAGACTACAAGGACAGGTTTAGAATGCATGTACATAAAAGCACAAAGTGCTTTTGGTGAGCTACAAGCACAAATAGCTGCGTGGGAATATGATGCATTGGCAATAATGGAAACGTAGCTTTAAAATGGCGAAGATTGGGCACTAATATTTAAGGATGCCCAGTGTTCAGAAAAGATAGGGAAGGAAAGAAGGGAGGTGAGGTGGCAGTACTGATTAGGGAAGATATTTTAGTGTTGGAAAGAGAGGATGTTTTTGAGGGAGCAAAGACAGAATCCATTTGCTTAGAGTTGAGAATCAAGAAAGGCATGATCATGCTACTGGGGGTATTCTGTCGGCCTCCAAATAGCAAGAGAGATAGAGGTGCACATCTGCAGGCAAATCACAGAGATATGCAAAGACTGGAGAGTGGTGATATTGGGGAACTTTAGTTACCCAAATATTGATTGAGACAATATTACAGCAAAGGGTAAGGAATTTCTGAAGTGTGTTCGGGAGAACAACCTTGAGCAGTATGTTCTCAGTCCAGCTAGGAAGGAGGTATTGTTGGATCTGGTGCTGGAAAATGAGGTGGGCCAAATATCTGTGGGAGAACACTTGGGGAAGATTGATTATTGTATTTAGATTAGTAATGAAGAAGAACAAGGAACAATCTAAAGTAAACTTCTAAATTGGAGGAGGGCTAACTTGAATGGAATGAGACGTGATCTAGCCAGGGTAAAATGGAACCAAAGACTGACAGGAAAAATGGTAATGGAACAATGGGTGATCTTTAAGGAGTAGATGTTTCAGGTACAGGCTAGGCACATTCCAATGAGAGAGAAAGGTAAGGGAACCAAAGCCAGAGCTCTTTGGATGACAAGGGAGATAGAGAATATGATGAAACAAAAGAAGAGGCTGTGTGACGTTTGTTAGATGAATTCTTCAAGTGAGAACCAGGCCAAATACAATAAGTTGAGAGCAGAAATGAAGAGGAAAATAAGACTGGGAAAGAGAGAATATGAAAACAGGTTAGCAGTTGACATAAAAGGAACCCAGAAATCTACAACCGGCATGTAAATAGTAAGCAGGTGGTAAGAGGTGGTGTGGGACAAATAGGATAATATGTGCTTAGAGACAGAGGGAAAGGTTAGAATACTTAATGAGTACTTTGTATAGGTGGAAGAGAATGCTGATAAAATATCAGTAGAAGTGGAGACGGTACAGGTAACGGATGGGGTGAAAATTGATAGGCAGAATGTACTGGAAAGGCTGGCTATGCTTAGACTGGATAATTCGGCTGGTCCGGATGGCTTGCATCCCACGTTGTTAAAGGAAGCAGGAGTGGAGATCATGGAAGGGTTTGCCATAATCTTGCAATCTTCCTTAGATACGGGGTAGGTGCCAAAGGATTGGAAAGTGGCATATGTAACACCCTTTTTCAAGAAAGGGTGTAAGGTCATTCCTAGTAACTACAGTCTGGTCAGTTTAATGTCAGTGTTGGGTAAGGTTTTAGAAACAACAATCAGGGAAAATAATCAACAGGCACTTGGAGAGTTTGAATTAATTAAGGAGAGCCAGCTTGGATTTGTAATAGGCAGATCATGCTTGACTAATCTAATTGAATTTTTTGATGAAGTAACAGAGAAGGTTGATGAAGGGAAAGTAATAGATGTTGTCAACATGGATTTTAAGAAAGCATTTGACAAAGTACCACATAAAAGACTGGTTAACAAAGTTGAGGAGGGTCAATGTCAGCTTGGATAAAAAATTGTCTTAAGGACAGAAAACAGCAAGTAGTGGATTTTCAGACTGGAGGATGATAGATAGTGGTGCTCCCCAAGGTTCAGTACTAGCACCACTGTTTTGATATATATAAATGAATTGGATATTGGAAGGATGTGAGGGCCATTGATAGGGTGTAGAAGAGATTTTCCAGAATGGTTCCAGGGATGAGGGATTTTAGCTACAAGGTTAGTTTGGGAAGCTGGGGTTATTCTCCTTGGAGCAAAGGAGATTAAGGTGAGATTTGATATGGGAGAAGGGGGAAGAATTTGACTACTTAAGATCAGGTAGACAAAGAAAACTGTTTCCATTAGCTGATGGTACAAGGTCGAGGGGACAGAGATCTGGACAAGAGATGCAGGGGCAACGTGAAGAAGAACCTTTTAATGCAGCGAGCGGTAATGATCTGGATCTCACTGCCTACAAGGGTAATGGAAATGGAGATGATTAATGAGTTAAAAAGAAAACTGGATGTGCATTGAGGGAAATAAACTTGTAGGGCTACGGAGATGGAGCAGGGGAATGCGACTGACTAAACTGCTCTATTGTGCTAAATTGTGCCGTTATGACTATAAGAATTTTAAATTTGAGGCATGGCCAGACCAGGAACCAATGTCGGTCAGTGAGCACAGAGGTGAAGGGTTAATAAAAACTCGTGCAAGTTAGGATACAGGCCAAGAGTTTTGGAAGATGAAGATAATGAAGATTATGGAGGGTGGAAGATCGGCCAGGAGAGCACTACAATAGTTGAGTTTTGAAGTAACAAAAGCATGGATGATGACTTCAACAGCAGATAGGTTGAGGAACGGCAGACACGGAGGAAATTACTAAGGTGGATGTAGGCCGGCTTGATGATGGAAAGGATATGGTGTTGGAACCTTAGCTGAGTGTCATCTAGGACATAGAGGTTGTAAACAGTCTGGTTCAGTCTCAGACAGTGGCTAGGGTGGGGATAGAGTCAGTGACTGGAGAACAGAGTTAGTGGTGGGGACCAAAGACAATAGCATAAGTCAACCCAATGTTTAACTGGAGGAATTCTGCTCATCCAATACTGGATGTTAGACAAGCAGCGTGACAAATTACAGGCAGCGGAGGGGTCAAGAGAGGTAGTGGTGAGGTAGAGCTGGCTGTCATCAGCAAACATTCAAAATCTGACGTGTTTTTGGATGATGGTGCCAAGGGGTAGCATGAAGATGAGAAGTAGGAGGAGACAAGAACTGATCCGTGAGGAACTCCAGAGGTCGGTGTGGGAACAGGAAGAGAAGCTAGAGCAGGAGATTCTCTGTCTACAAACAGAGAGACAGCATGGAACCAGGCAAGAGCAGTCCAACCCAACTGGACAATGAAGGAGGTGTTGGAGGAGGAAGAGGATGGTGTTGTCAACCTTGTCAAAGGCTAAAGACAATCAAGAAGGATGAGCAGCGATAGTGCACCACTGTATGGTTTGCAGCTTTAACATGTGAAACTACTTATGTACATTAGTGTTTATGGTTCATAATTTTAACGTGAAACTAGAGAAACATTAGTTTATATATTTACATCTTTAACCTGACAAACTAATTAATATATTAAAATATACACGCAGTTCTAGAATGCTAATTCTAATCAATCGGCATTGTCTTTTTTCAATTTAAACATATTTCTTCTCTTCTAATAGAGATAAATATGTACACTTTTCAAGTGTACTTGACTTGATAGTATTTTGCACATTTATGGTTTCTAACCTCACCCAGAATCGATATCTTGGACATCTTCGTTATCCTCTGTCAGGAAGACTGTTGTCCCATCTCGCGGAATATGATTGGCTGTCCACTGTCAAATTTACATACACTTGTCAATAAAAGACCCCAGCCCGGTGGCAACTCCACACTCGGAATTGATTCAAGTGACAATTCGGGCACATACTTTTATGCTCGCAACTTGAGTTCTGAAAGTATATGCAAGGTATTCCGAGCACAGATACCGAAAGCAACAAATCTCAGACTTGCCACTGACAATAAGAATTTCATTAAAAAGTGAACAGAATAACCAAATTGCGAAAATGACTTCCGAAAGAAGCAGAGGCAAGTTTGCTGCTCCAGTCTGCGATCCCTTCTTCGACCTCTGTTCCCTGTTTCTTGTATTACTTGTTACTCCGATGAGTGACTGCAAAACGGCCAGGTACTCCACCTACGAAGAGGAATTTCCCGGCACCGTGATCGGAAACCTGGCAGCAGATTTGCAGTTAAACGCGGCCGTTGCCGGCCCGAGCGGTTTCCGTCTGATGCAAAAGTCCAACTCATCCTTAGTGCAAGTTGGAGAAAGTGACGGGCAGCTGACGGTCGAGGGCCGCATTGATCGAGAGCAGCTCTGCCAGGAGAAAGAGCCCTGTCTGATCGTCTTCGACGTGGTGAACTTCTCCCGGGAGAAGTTCGTCCTGATCCATGTCGAGATCGAAGTGAAGGACATCAACGACAACGCCCCCGAGTTCGCCAACTCGGAGATGTTAGTGGAAATCTCCGAGAGCTCGGCACTGGGAACCCGCGTCCCCTTAGACGCGGCGCTCGATGCCGACGTTGGCGCCAACTATCTGCAAAACTACCAACTTTCCACAAACAGGCACTTCGAACTGGAGGTGCAGACCAGGGCGGACGGGGTTAAATCCGCCGAGCTGGTGCTGGTCGAGGCGCTTGACCGGGAGACGGAAGCTTATTTCACCCTGGAGCTGACAGCCCAGGATGGAGGGAACCCAGCCCGGACAGGGGCAGCCAAGCTCCAGGTCAGGGTCCTGGATTGGAACGACAATAAGCCGGCCTTCGAGCAGAGCACCTTCCTGGTGGAGCTGGATGAAGATGCGCCGCTGGGCTCCCTGCTGCTGGATCTGGAGGCCGTGGACCCGGACGAAGGCCTCAACGGCGAGGTGGTTTACGGCTTCAGCCCACAGGTGGCCGCCGACGTCCGGCGGCTCTTCCGACTCGACGCCCAGTCCGGCCGCTTGACCCTGGAAGGCCCGGTGGACCACGAGAGCAGGCCGAGCTTCGAGCTGGATGTACAGGCGCAGGACCTGGGAGCTAACCCGACTCCCACCGGCTGCAAGGTCACCGTCCGCATCCTGGACGTCAACGACAATGCGCCGGTGATCAGCATCACCCCGATGGCCTCCAGCAGCTCCGGACTCGCCTACATCACCGAGGCGGCGGCCAAGGGCAGCTTCGTGGCGCTGGTCAGCACCTCAGACCGGGACTCGGGCGCTAACGGCCGGGTCTCCTGCACTCTGTACGGACACGAACACTTCAAGCTGCGCCCGGCCTACGGCAGCAGCCACATGATCGTGACGGCGGCGGCGCTGGACCGCGAACAGGCGGCCGAATACAACCTGACGGTGGTGGCCGAGGATCTGGGCCCGGCCCCGCACAGAACCATCCGGCCCTACACCATCAGGGTGGGCGACGAGAACGACAACGCGCCCTCCTTCTCCCGCAGCGTCTACCGGGTGTCGGTGCTGGAGAACAACCAGCCCGGGGCCTACATCGCCACCGTCATCGCCCGCGACCCCGACCTGGGCTACAACGGCAGGGTCACCTACCGCCTGCTGGAGCCGGCCTCCACCCTGGCCACCGTCGACCCGGCCACCGGCGCCATCTACGCTCTCCGCTCCTTCGACCGCGAGTCGCTACAAGAGGCCGAGCTGCGGCTCCAGGCGACCGATGGCGGCTCCCCGCCGCTCAGCAGTTCGGCCACCATCAGCCTGAGGATCGCCGATCGCAACGACAACGCGCCGGTCGTCACCCAGCCGCTGCCTAGCAACGGCTCCGCGGACGTCATCACGCTGCCCGGCGACGCGTCCTCCGGTTACCTGGCAACGCGCGTGCGGGCCCGGGACGCTGACGAAGGGGTGAACGCGAGGCTGAGCTACCGGATCGTGAGCGGGGAGCGGGCCGGACTCTTCACCATCCGCAGGGACACGGGAGAAATCTACCTCAGCCGCCCGCTCGCACGGCAGCCGCTCGGGCCCGGGCCTCTGCGGCTCATCGTGGCCGTTAGTGACAGCGGCCGGCCCGCTCTGTCCGCCACCGTCACCCTCAACTTCATCGCGGCCGCCGAGCCTCCCGGAGGCAGCGGATTGCTGGGCCCGGGGAAGCAGAGTTGGGACACGTCCTTCATCGTCATCCTGGTGCTGGCGGGCGGCTGTGTCGCCTTGCTGATGGCCATCATCACCATCGCCACCGCCTGTGGCAAAGGCAAGGAGCCCGGCGGCTGGGTGAAAGCCTCGCCGCAGGCGGACAGAGGGAATCGGGGCTCGGAGGGCAGCTTCCCCGTCAGTCTCGGCGTTCGGCGGTATCCCGGCGGTTCTGAAGAAAACGAATGTGCAGGCGCCGCGGGCTCGGAAGTTGGCGAAGGCACAGCGAGTCAGTACCCGTCAGGAGAGAGCCGCAGAACAGCAGAGCCGGAGGTGAGGGTGACTGCCAGTTACCGCCGCCGTCTTGGCGTAGGTTGAGTGTGTTGGTATTGGCGATGGCGCCAGTGGTAATTATTTCCCTAACACTTTCTGTTTCTGTTTGTTCAGTGTTTTCCTTCCATCTCTTGTTTTGGACCTCAAACTCTTCATCCAATCGCAATCTGGCAAGGCAAACAATTTGCTTTAAATAAAAGGTAAGTGCTTTTATACCAAGGTCCAAGTTATTCGTTACATTTAAGTAGCATATCCTGTTGAACAGTGGATAAATAAGTACTATGCCTTTGTCATTTCCTTTCAGCGAACTTGCACGTCAAACTCAGGACAGATTCAGCGGGAAAGACAGTGGGAAAGGAGACAGCGACTTTAATGATAGTGACTCTGATATCAGCGGCATTGGTGTGAGCAAAAGGAATGCCCTCAGTCAAAAGCACAATGGTGAGCCAACGATTTCTAGTATAATTCTGATTAATAAATCTCTGCTACTGTCCACACAAGTGAATTCTTTCCGACCCAGTTGTTCTGAAAACTTTGAATGTAATGCAAGGATTGAAATATAATTCAAATAAAGTCACTCGTAGTCATAGAATCATAGAATGGTTACAGCACAGAAGGAGGCGATTTGGCCCATCATGTCTGCCGGCTCTCTGTAAGAGCATCTCGCCTAGGCCCATCTCTTGACTTTTCCCCATAGCCCTACAAATTTTTTCTCTTCATATAAATATTCAGTTCTCTTTTGAAGGTCTTGATTGATTCTGCCTCCACCACATTCTCAGGCATTGCATTCTAGATCCTAACCAGTCGCTGCTTAAAAAGGCTTTTCCTCGTGTTGCTATTGCCTGTTATTTATTTATTTAGAGATACAGCACTGAAACAGGCCCTTCGGCCCACCAAGTCTGTGCCGACCAACAACCACCCATTTATACTAACCCTGCAGTAGTCCCATAATCCCTACCACCTACCTACACTGGGGGCAATTTACAATGACCAATTTACCTATCAACCTGCAAGTCTTTGGCTGTGGGAGGAAACAGGAGCACCTGGCGAAAACCCACGCAGTCACAGGGAGAACTTGCAAACTCCGCACAGGCAGTACCCAGAATCGAACCCGGATCCCTGGAGCTGTGAGGCTGCGGTGCTAACCACTGCGCCACTATGCCGCCAATTATTTTGCCAATCACCTTAAATTAGTGTCCTCTGGTTCTGGATCCTTCTGCTGATGGAAACAGTTTCTCCCTATTTACTCTGTACTGACTTCTCATGATTTTGAACACCTCTATCAAGTCTGATCTTAATCTTCTGTTCTCCAAGGAGAACAGCCCCAGCTTCTCCAACCTACCCATGTAACAGAAGTTCCTCATCCCTTGAACCGTTCTCGTGAATCTTTCCTGAACCCTCTCTAATGCCTTAACATCCTTCTTGAAGTGTGGTGCCCAGAACTGGACACAATACTCCATATGAAGCTGAGCCAATGTCTTATCCAGGTTTATCATAACTTCCTTGCTTTTGTACTCTATCCCCTATTCATAACGCCCAGGATACCATATGCTTTATTAAACACTTTCTCAACCTGCCCTGTCACCTTCAATGATTTGTGCACGTATACCCCCAGGTCCCTCTGCTCCTGCACGCCTTTAGAATTGTACTCCTTATTTTATATTGCCTCTCCTGATTCTTTCTACTAAAATGAATCACCTCACACTTCTCTGCATTACATTTCATCTGTCACTTGTCCGCGCATTGCACCTGCCTGTCAATGTCTTCTAGTTTATCACTATTCTCCTCACAGTTCACAATACCCCCAAGTTTTGTGTCATCTACAAATTTTGAAATTCTGTGCTGTATACTTAAGTCTAGGTAATCAATATACATCAAGAAAAGCAGAGGTCCTAACACCAACCCCTGGGGAACTCCACTATATATCTTTCTCCAGTCCAAAATACAACCACTACTCTCTGTTTCCGCTCACTCAGCCAATTTTGTATCCATGCAGCCAGTGTGCCTTTTATTCCATGGGCTCTAACTTTGCTCACATGCCTGTTATGTGGCACTTTATCAAATGCCTTTTGGAAGTCCATGTACACCACATCAACTGCATTAGCCTCATCAACCCTCTCTGTTACCGCATCAAAAAACTCAATCAAATTAGTTTAACATGATTTGCCCTTAATGAATCCGTGCTGGCTTTCATTAACTAATCTACATTTGTCCAAGTGACTTAATTTTGTCCAGCATTATTTTTTCTAAAAGCTTTCCCACCACCAAGGTTAAACTGACTGGCCTGTAGTTGCTGGGCTTATCTTTACACCATTTTTTGAACAAGGGTGTAACAGTTGCAATTGTCGAGTCCTCTGACACCACCGCTGTATCTAAGAAGGATTAGAAGATTATGGCCCGTGCCTCCATAATTTCCACCCTTACTTCCCTCAGTATCCTTGAATGCATCACATCCGGTTCTGGTGATTTTTAAGTACAGCCAGCCTATCTAATACCTCCTCTTTATCAGTTTTTACCCCATCCAGTGTCTCAACTACCTCGTCTTTCACTATGACTTGGGCAGCATCTTCTTCCTTGTTAAAGACAGATGCAAGGTATTCATTTAGTACCTCAGCCATGCCCTTTGACTCCATGTGTAAATCCCCTTTTAGGTCCCTTATCAGCCTCACTCCTTCTAGGCAGCATTACCCAAATAGAACTTGTTAATCATTTATGTAATTTATTTAACACTTGTTAACTATTTATATACCTATGGAAGACTTTTGGATTCCCTTTTATGTTAGCTGCCAGTCTCTTATACTCTGTCTTTGCTTCTCTTTTTTTTTCACCTCTCTCTGAACCTTTCATTTTCAGCCTGGTTCTCAATTGCATTATCAACCTGTCATCTGTCATAAGCACTGTTTTTCTGCTTCATCTTGCTCTCTATCTCTTTCATCATCCAGGGAGCTCTGAATTTGTTTGCCATACCTTTCCCCCTCATAGGAATGTACCTTGACTGTACCCTTTAAAGGCAGCCAGTTGCTCAATTACAGTTTTGCCAATCTTTGATTCTAATTTACCTGGGCCAGATCTGTTATCAACTCATTGAAGTTGGCCCTCCCCCAATTAATTATTTCTGCTCTAGATTGCTCGATGTTCTTTTCCATGGCCAACCAAAATCTTATGATACTATGATCACTGTCCCCTAAATGTTCCTCCACTGACAGGTGATTTACTTGAACTACCTCATTCCCCAGCACCAGATTCAGCAGTGCCTCCTTCCTCATTGGACTGGAAACCTACTGTTGTAGAAAATTCTCCTGAACATACTCTAGAGGCTCTTGTCCCTCTCTGTCCTTTACACTAATACAATTCCAGTCTATATTAGGATAATTAAAGTCCCCCATTATAACTACTCTATAATTCTTGCACCTCTTTGTAATTTCCTTCCAAATTTGTTTCTCCATATCTTTCCCACTAGTTGGTGGCCTATAGAATACACCTAGCAATGTAATGGCACCTCCATCATCTGTTAATTTTAACCAAATAGATTCTGTCCTTGACCTCTCAGACATCCTGTCTCCCAAGCACTTTAATTTTCTTCTTAATAAATACTGCTACCATTCCTACTTTCTTTACTTCCCTATCTTTCCTGAACAGCTTGTATCCAGGATTATTTAGTACTCTGCCATGTCGGTTTTCTTTTGAGCCAGGTATCCGTTATCGCCACAACATTATATTTCCATGTGGCTCTCTGTGCCTGCAGCTCACCAACCTTATTTACCACACTCCGCTCATTCACATACATGCACAGTAAACCTAATTTAAACCTTATGCATTCATTCTTACTCTGATCCCACCTAATGCCTTACTATTTCCTACTCTACAGCTATCGGTCTCTCCCAATTCTCTGTGCACCTTGCTTTTCCTCTCTAATATTACTTCCTGGTTCCCACACTCCTGCCAAGTTAGTTAAACCCTCCACAATAGCATCAGCAGATCACCCCGCAAGGACATTAATCCCAGCTCTGTTCAGATGGAACCCGTCCGGCCTGTACAGGTCTCATCTCCCCCAGAACCGGTCCCAATGTCCGAGGAATCTAAAGCCCTTTCTCTTGCACCATCTCTCCAGCCACGCATTCATCTACTATATTGTCCTATTTCTATACTCACTAATGCGTGGTATGGGGAGTAATCCGGAGATTACTATGTTTGAGGTCCTGCTTATTAGATTCTTTCCTAGCTCCATAAACTCTGCCTTCAGGACCTCATCCTTCTTTCTACCTAGGTTGTTGGTACCAATATGGACCACAACCATCAGCTGTTCACCCTCCCCACTCACAGTGCCCTGCAGCCTTTCAGTGATATCCTTGACTCTGGCACCAGGGAGGCCACATTCAGTCCTGGATTCACATTTGCAGCCGTAGAATCACATGTCCGTTGCCCTAACTGTTGAATCCCCTATCACTATTGCTTTTCCAGTCTTCCTCCTGGCTCTCCATACAGCTGAGCCTGCCATGGACTATACTCTGGCTGCATATTCCAGAGCAACCATCACTGTCACCAGTCATCAGAACTGAATACTGGTTGATGAGGGAGCTGCACTCAAGGGACTCCTGCACTACCTGCCTAGCCCTCATTGACTGCCTGGCAGTCACCCATTCCCTCTCTGCCTGCATACCCTTAAACTGCGGGGTGACCACATCTATAAATGGTATCACATTGTGGGAAACTGTTGAGCCCACCTTGAAGAGATAGTTTCACACTGCTTATAGTTTACACTGGCTTGATCATTATAATCAATGCACCCATGGAGAATTTTAGTATTTATTCTTAATACCATCATGTTAGTAGATTTTTGCCAATATTTAACATATTGTTTGCATTTGGATCTTTCAGAGCCAGGTTCTAGTCGGCATATCAGAGAATTGTTACAGCACAGAAAGAGGCCATTCAACCCCTCTTGTCTTTGCCAGATTCTGCAAGAGCAACTCTGCTAGTCCCACTCCATTGGCCTTTCCCTGTAGCCATGCAAATTATTTCTCTTCAGGTGCTTATCCAATTCCCTTTTGAAAGCCACAATTGTCCATGGGCACTTTTTTATAATTCTGTTTCACATGCAGGCTAAAGGGATACTGCACCCAGTGCAAACTGACGTAAAATGACCTCTGCCAAAGCTTAATTTTAGTGAAGTCATGAATTGGATTGGGATCTGGCTTCCTATTTATACTGCCACTTTTACATCAAGGCATGTCCAAAAGCACTTCACATTATTCTGAAAGTGACAGTATAACTGCCGCTTTAGAGTTATCTTTCAAGGAACTATAATATGATGGGCACATATGCTACTGGTTTGGGGGACAAGAGATAAACATCAGTGAGTTTGCAGTTTGAGGCAAAGTAAAACTGCTTCAAATGCTATACACATTTATTGATGAACTTGAATGAAGTCAGATTTACTCAGGATCATCCTATTTGCCAATAAACATAAACATGGCCTCTATTCTTTCCTCCCCTTCGGTAATATTACAGAAAACAGATGGTACGCAACACACTACCTCATTACTTCAGGATAATTATAATAAAATTTTTATATTCAAACAGTGGAGTTTTAATTACAACTGTCTAGGCCTGAGGCATTTTTCATTGTAATTACTGTGGATTTCAGTAAACTGCACTGAAGAGTTAATATTGCAGTTACAGGAATAACAAAAAATGTTGATTTCTCTTGGATAGGGTTATGGTCCTGCACCAGTGAATGCAAGATCCTTGGCCATTCAGATCGCTGCTGGAGCCCATCTTCACAAGGGCCAAATACGTTTTCTTCCACAAGTACCTCTCAGCACCTTACTACTTTGGGGAAAAGCACTTCACTTCCCCGAGATCTACTTTGGAAAGATACATACTATCAAGCACTTTTACCAAAAACAGCAGGCCTGCAAAGTGTATATCAGAAGATCGTGTGTAATGAATCTGAAACTGTAACCTCTGTTGTGGTACCACTGTATCATTCTGTGGGATCAACAGGCCACACCCCGCCACATAATACGTCATTGATCAATGTAGGCAGCAGACATTCTCAGATCTGAACAGATTCCACAATAGGTTTACTGATTTTTTTTTTAAGTATTGAAATAGTGCAATTTGTTCATTCTGTATATAATAGCAACAGTTTATTTTTATATTAACTACTGTATGAACTCTTGATTCCACATGAAAATCTCTTTCAAGTAAAATGTATAGCTGATACAGAATGTGTAAATGTCAAATAAGTCAATTTTACATTAACATTTATGTGCCATGTTTCTGTACTTTAATTGGTGGTACTTTGGTTTGGTTTTATTGTGTTTTATTTTCCATTATTTTAGTGTAGAATTTAATGCTTTGTAAGTAAAGGCATGCAAATATGTAAATAAAACTTGTGTTATATATATGTTCCACACTTTTACTTTTCTGCATGAATTCCTTTGTATGATATGCAATGCTTCTCTTCCCTTTATTCTGGAAATGACTACCCAGAACGTGACCCTGAATGTTGTGGTATAATCCAAGTTTTATCTTCAAAGAACACCATGAATGTGAGTGATATATCCTATAAGACATGGGATATGTTGGAATTTATCAACTACTCACTTAATACCATTGGTAAAGGGATTTACTCAACTTTGGCAACAATCCAAGTATCAAGAAAAAAATGTCGGGAGTTAGAAATAAGAACAGATAATGTCACAAATAGACCATCTGCCCTCAAACATCAGTAAAGTGAAAGGACAGGTGAACATTTCAGGTCTAAATCTTTTGTTAGGTGTTAGCTGTGGCTCCATGCTAACAGTCTCACTTTGGAGTTGGAAGGTTGTAAGTTGAAGTCCCACACAGAGACCTTAAACACAAAGTCGAGGATGCCACTACTACTAAGAAAGTACACTCTTGCAAAGGAGATGTTAAACTGAGGTTGCATCTTTTTATTCATTAACAGGATGTGACATTGCTGGCAAGGCCCATCCCTAATTGCCCTTGAGAAGGTGGTGATAAGCTACCTTCTTCAACTGCTGCAGTCCATGTGGTGAAGGTGCTCCCTGCTGTTTGGGAGGGAGTTCAGGATTTTACACCACTGATGATGAAGCAACAATGATATATTTACAAATCGGGATGGTGGGGAACTTGGAGGTGGTGGTGTTGCCATGCACTTGCCGTCCATGCCCTTCTGGGCGGTAGAGGTGGGTTTGGAATGTGCTGTTGAAGAAGGCTTGGTGAGTTGCTCCAATGCATCATGTAGGTGGTAAACACTGTAGGCACGCACTTCAATTTCATTAGAGATTTTTGATGCCACACAGTCAAATGTTGCCTTGATGTCAAAGGCAGCCGCTCTCGCCTCTGGAATTCAGCTTTTTTGTCCATGTTTGGACCAAGGCTGTAATGAGGTCTGGAGCAGAGCGGTCTTGGCAGAACCCAAACTGAGCATCGGTTAGCAGGTTACTGGTGAGTAGGTGCCACTCAATAGCACTGTTGACACCTTCCATCACTTTTCTGATGATTGAGAGTAGGTTGATAGAGCGGTAATTGACTGGATTAGATTTGTCCCACTTTTTGTCAACAGGATATAGCAGGGCAATTTTCTATTTGTTGGATTGATGCCAGTATTGTAGCTGTACTAGAACAGCATTGCTAGAGGCGTGGTTGGCTCTGGAGCACAAGTCTTCAGCACTACAGTAGAGTTGTCAGGGCCCATAGCCTTTGCTGTATACAGTGTGCTCAGCTGTTTCATGATATCTCAGAGTGAAGCGAATTGTCTGAAGACTGGCATCTGATGATGGGGACATCAGGAGGAGGCCAAAATAGATTACCCATTCAGTACTTTTGGTTGAAGATGGTTGCAAACTCTTCAGCCTTGTCTTTTGCTGTTGGGCTCCATCAACATTGAGAATGGGGATGTTCATGGAGCCTCCTCCTCTTCCTGTTAGTTGTTTAATTGTCCACCACCATTCATGACTGAATGTGGCAGGACTGCAGAGCTTTGATCTGTTGATTGTGGGATCGTTTAGATCTGTTTATAACATACTGTTTCTTCATTTAGCATGCATGCAATCCTGTGTTGTAGCTTCACCAGGTTAGCACCTTATTATCAGGTGGGCCTGGCACTGCTTCTGGCAAGCTCTTCTTGTAGCCATTTTTGATTTGCTCATTCTGGCATTCTCACTTGTCTGCTAACACTTACGACTCTCAAAACTGCACCGGAAGCCCTCCCTCAACTACCAATCAGCGAGTTCAACCAGGGTTGGTCACCTGGCTTGATGGTAGTGGTAAAGTGAGGAATATATCAGGCCATGAGGTTAGAAATCGTGGTGGAATACATTTCTGCTGCTGCTGCTGATGGCCCACAGCATCTCATGGATGTCCAATTTTGAGCTGTTAGATCTGATCTAAAACTGTTCCCTTTAATATGGTGGTAGTGCTACACAACATGACAGAGGGTGTCCTCAGTGTGAAGGACAGTGCAGTGTTCTCTTCCACCATTCCTGTTATGAACAGATGCATCTCTGACAAGTAGATTTTTGAGTACGAGGTCAAGGAGGTTGTCTCCTCATGTTGGTTCCTTTCCTTAAGAACATAAGTAGGGCTCTACCAAATTCATGGTTAAATTTTACAAATTTCATGGTCACGGCATTTTAAGAATTGTGAATTTCATGGTGTCGCAATAAACCATGACTATTTAAAACAAAAAGACAAGGGAGGTTTCTTGTGTCAAATGACAGTTATATACTCAAAAACTATTATAAAAAGCGGACTATAAACAGGTCACATTCTTTACTCACTGGCTTCCAAATTCTTTAATTCGATGTGCTGCAATAATGGTTGCGGCCATTTTAGATTTTATCATTCTGGCATTCTCACTTGTCTGCTAACACTTGAGATTGTTACTCTCAAAACTACACTGGAAGCCCCCCCTCATCTACCAATCAGCGAGTTAAGCCTTGTGTCATTCAATAAAATGTGCGAAGCGAGGTGAGTTTTGTGTCAATCAATAAATGTGTGACGTTCACAACATGTCCAGCAATCAGCGAGTTCAGCCTTGTATCATTCAATAAAACATCTGAAATTCACAAAATGGCCGATTGGCAATTTGAAAATTTGAAAAACCCAAATGATTCTCTAATGTCCTTTAGGAAAGGAATTCTGTCATCCTTGCCTACTCTGATCTGGTCCCACACTGTTGATTCTTAACTTCCCTCTGACTTGGCCTAGCAAGCCACTCAGTTGTATCAAACTGCTACAAAGGACACAATCCTACTTTCTCAGAGCATTTCATCCTGTGAATGGACTAAAAAAAAAATTGTGTGCAATATTCAAATGTAAAGTGGTCATCTAATTTTTTGCCTCAATATATATGAAACAAGTAGAAAATATAGTACATTAGATGGGAGGAATTAAGTGCCAATTGCTGTCTCATATGAAATCATTTAGGATCCTAGCCAGTGGCAGTAGGAAGACTTCTTTTATCTACACTGGCTGCATGGAAAAATGCAGACCGAGAGCAGCTAGAAGATGAAGAAGCGGAAGAACGGACAAGGACAACCCAGGGAGAAACAATCCAGAAAGCAGAATGATGAGGTGAATTCAAAATATATATTTGGAGACCAATTAAGCAATTCAAATCTTCCAGAATTAGCACTCCACATTCCAGATTTCTACCTGCGTTCTTTTCTCGACTCGTTTTATTGAAATTGTCTAGTATCTGGTTCTGTTGAAAGAATAACTGTTCTAAAAGAAAAAACTTACATTAGACAGTGCCTCTCATGACTTAAGATTGCCATTTTGCAGCCAATTAAGTACTTTTGAAATATAACCAATGTTGTAGGAAACACAGCAGCCTATTTGCACACAGCAAGGTCCCACAAACAATAACAACATAATGACCAGAAAGTATGTTTTAGCGATTTTGGTAGAGGGATAAATATTGGTGAGGACATGGGAAAATGTTCTGGGCTCTTCTTCAAAATATTAGAGGACAGGTTCTCACTAACAACTGGGGACTTGTGCCAAATTAGGAGAGTTGTCCCACAGTCTAGTCAAGTAACAGCCTGGCACAGTCATACTCACAGAATCATACCTTTCAGCCAATATTCCAGACTCCTCCATCATCATCCCGGAGAAGTCCTGTCGCATCAGCAGGGCAGGCTAACCAGAGATGGCAGCACAGTCATATACTGTCAGGAGGAAATGATCCTGGGAGTCCTCAACATTGGCTTCGAACCCATTGGCTTTGAAGTCTCATGACATCAGGTCAAACTTGGGTAAGGAAATCTCCTGCTCATTACCAACTACCTCCCTCCCTCAACAGATGAATCAGTGCTCCTCCATGTTGGACACCACTTGGAAGAAGCACTGAGTGTGACAAGAGCACAGAATATACTCTGGGTGGGGGACTTCAATGTCCGTCACCAATAGTGGCTCGACAGTACTGTTAATGACTAAGCTGGCCAAGTTTTGAAGGACCTAGCTGCCAGATTGGCCTGCGGCAGATGGTGAGAGAACCAACATGAGGGATAAACCTACTTGACCCTGTCCTCTCCAACTTACCTGTCGTAGATGCATCTGTTCATGGTAGCATTGGTAGGAGTGATCACCACTCAGTCCTTGTGAGGACAAAGTCCTGACTTCACACTGGAAACATTATCCATCATTTGTGTGGCACTACCATTGTGCTAAATGGGATAGACCCAGAACAGATCTATCTGCTCCAAATGGGAATCCCTGAGGTGCTATGAGCCATTAACAGCAGTAGAACTGTATTTCACCGCAACCTGTAATCTGATGGCCTGGCATATCCCTCACTGTACCACTACCATCAAGCCAGGAGACTAACCATGGTTCAATGAAGAATGTAAAAGAACATGCCAGGAGCAGCACCAGATATACCTAAAAATGAGGTGCCAACCTGGTGAACCTACAACACAGGGCTACATGCATGCAATACAATGGAAGCAGCATGCTATAGACAGAGCTAAGCAATCCCACAACAAATGGATTAGATCAAAATTCTGCAGTCCTGCCAATCATTAATGGTGCTGGGCAATTAAACAACTAACAGGAAGAGGAGGCTCCACAAACATCCCCATCCTCGATGTGGGAGCCCAGCACGTCAGTGCAAAAGACTAGGTTGAAGAATTTGCAACTATCGTCAGCCAGAAGTAACAAGTTGATGATCTATCTCAGCCTCTTCTTGTGGTTTCCATCACAGATTCCAGTCCTCAGTCAATTCGATTCACTCCACACAATGCCAAGAAACAGCTGAGTGTGCTGAATACAGCAATGGCCATGTGCCCTGACAACATCCCTGCTGTAGTGTGGAAGAACATGTGCTCCAGAACTAGCCGTGTCCCTAGCCATGTTGTTCCAGTACAGCTACAACACTGGAATCTACCCGACAATGTGGAAAATTACACAGATATGTCCTGCCACAAAAAGCAGGAGAAATCTTAAACAAAAACAAGAAATGCTGGAATCACTCAGCAGGTCTGGCAGCATCTGTGGAAAGAGAAGCAGAGTTAACGTTTCGGGTCAGTGACCCTTCTTCGGAACTGACAAATATTAGAAAAGTCACAGATTATAAGCAAGTGAGGTGGGGGTGGGGCAAGAGATAACAAAGGAGAAGGTGCAGATTGGACCAGGCCACATAGCTGACCAAAAGGTCACGGAGCAAAGGCAAACAATATGTTAATGGTGTGTTGAAAGACAAAGCATTAGTACAGATTAGGTGTGAATACACTGAATATTGAACAGCAGCAAGTGCAAACCTGAAAAAAAACCTGAAAAAAACAGTGGGTAAGCAAACTGAACAAACTAAGATGAAATGAAATAAATGCAAAAAAAGATTGTAAAAAATGTAAAAAAGAATGTAAAAAGAAGGAAGAAAAAAATAACTAAAAATGAAAGTAAAATGGGGGGCTGTCATGCTCTGAAATTATTGAACTCAATGTTCAGTCCGGCAGGCTGTAGTGTGCCTAATCGGTAGATGAGATGCTGTTCCTCGAGCTTGCGTTGATGTTCACTGGAACACTGCAGCAATCCCAGGACAGAGATGTGAGCATGAGAGCAGGGGGGAGTGTTGAAATGGCAAGCAACCGGAAGCTCAGGGTCCTGCTTGCGGACTGAGCGGAGATGTTCCGCAAAGCGGTCACCCAGTCTGCGCTTGGTCTCCCCAATATAGAGGAGACCACACTGTGAGCAGCGAATACAGTATACTACATTGAAAGAAGTACAAGTAAATCGCTGCTTCACCTGAAAGGAGTGTTTGGGGCCTGGGATAGTGAGGAGAGAGGAGGTAAATGGGCAGGTATTACACCTCCTGCGATTGCAGGGGAAGGTGCCCTGGGACGGGGATGAGGTGGTGGGGGTAATGGAGGAGTGGACCAGGGTGTCGCGGAGGGAACGATCCCTTCGGAATGCTGACAGGGGAAGGGAGGGGAAGATGCGACTGGTAGTGGCATCACGCTGGAGGTGGCGAAAATGGCAGAGGATGATCCTTTGGATATGGAGGCTGGTGGGATGAAAAGTGAGGACAAGGGGAACACTGTCACGGTTCTGGGAGGGAGGGGAAGGGGTGAGGGTAGAGGTGCGGGGAATGGGTTGGACACGGTTGAGGGCCCTGTCAACCACAGTGGGGGGAAATCCTCGGTTGAGGAAAAAGGAGGTCATATCAGAAGCACCGTCATGGAAGGTAGCATCATCAGAGCAATCTTATCTGGTCAATTACCACTCCATCAGTCTACTCCAATTATCAGCAAAATGATGGAAGGTGTCGTCGACGGTGCTATCAAGTGGTACTTACTCAGCAATAACCTGCTCACTGATGCTCAGTTTGGGTTCCGCCAGGGTCACTCGGCTCCAGATCTCATTACAGCCTTGGTCCAAACATGGATAAAAGAGCTGAATTCCAGAGGTGAGGTGAGAGTGACTGCCTTTGGCCCTTGACATCAGGGCAGCATTTGACCAATAAAAACAGAAAGTGCTAGAAATACTTAGCAGGTCAGGCAGCAACTGTGGCGAGAGAAGCAGAGTTTACGTTTGAAGTGTATGACAGACCTGAAATGTTAACACTGCTTCTCTCTTCACAGATGCTGCCTGACTTGCTAACTATTTCCAGCACTTTCTGTTTTCATTTCAGATTTCCAGCATCTGCAGTATTTTACTTTCATTTCAGCATTTGACCAAGTGTGGCATCAAGGAGCTGTTGGAAAATTGAAGTCACTGGGAATCTGGGTAAATGCTCTCCACTGGCTGCAATCATACCGAGCACAAAGAAAGATGGTTGTGGAGGTCTATTATCTCAGCTCGAGAACATTGCTACAAGAATTCCTTGGAACAGTGTCCTAGGCTAAAACGTTTTCAGCTGCTTCATCAATTAACTTCCATAAGGTTGGAAGTGGAGATGTTTGCTTATGATTGCACAATGTTTCGTCCCATTTGCAACTCCTCAGATAATGAAACACTAAGTGTCCGATTGTAACAATACTTGAACAATATCTAGGTTTGGCAAGTAATATTAGTGCCAGGCAATGCCTATCTCCAAAAGCTGAAAGTCTCACCACCTTCCCTTAACATTCAATAGCATTACCATCATTGAATCCCTGACCATCAACATCCTGGGGTTCACCATTGACCAGAAACTTTATTAGTTCAGCCACATTAATACTGTGGCCACAAGAGCAGGCCAGAGGCTGGGAATTCTGTGATGAGTAATTCACCTCCTGAGTCCCCAAAGCCTTTCTGCCATCCATAAGGCAAGAGTCAGGAGTGTGATGAAGTACTCTTCACTTGCCTGGATATGTTCAGAACGAGCAACACCCAAGAAATTTCACATCATACAGACATTGATTGGCACTGCATCTACCACATTAAATAATCACCCCATCCACCACAAGTGCAACTTGGCTCCAGTGTATACCATCTGCCGGAGACACTGCAGTAACTCTTTGATAGGACCTTCCAAACTCGCAAACTCCATGGCCTAGAAGGGCAAGGGCTGTGGGCACACTGCAATACATGTCATTCTGACTTGGAAATATATTGCTGTTCCTTCATCATCACTGGGTTAAAATGTTGGAACTTTGTACCTAACAACAATGTAAGAATACCATCACTGCATGAATTGCTGTGGTTCAAGAAGGCAACTCACCATCACATTCTCAAAGGCAATTAGGAATGGGCATTAAATTTTGACCTTTCCGGCAATGTCCATACCCCATGCATGAATAAATAAATAAATAAATATCATCAACTAAGCATTCATCTCACTTACTCTGTGCACAAATTGGTGACTTCGTTTGCCTATTTAACAACTGTGCTTCAAAGAAAATGGAGTTAATTGCATGGAAACTACATTTTGATCTAATGAGAAAATGATATAAGCCTGTATAAATGAAAAGATATTTTCTTTCCACCTATAGTTCTCTCTCCCTTCTTCTCTCCCTCACTTATTTCATCCCATTAAGGGGTTCGTTTATCTTCCAGTTGAGGAATATTCTACACACCAAACAAAGATGGGGACTGCATTTGAAAACACACACACACACACACACGCACGCATAAACATACACATGCATACAGACACAAACAAACACACATACACACACGCACAGTAGACACATATACATACAGATACATGGCCATACAATCAGACACACACACACATATATACAATCAGACATGCATACACATATATAAACATACATGCTAACATAAACACACACATATAGACATACAGAGACACACAATCAGACATGCACATACAGACATAAACATGCACAATCAGATATGCACATTGTCATGCAATGACAACCATGGCTTTGACCTGCAGTGACCACAAGGTTTCTGATGTTACAGCAACTGCTATAAATGTAAATTGCAGTAATCCCACAAAATGAATGTTGGGAATTTTAGCATTCCAATCAACTGGCACACTGAAATTTGTCAACTCAATAAGGGATATTTGTGGGCATGTAACCAAACCAGTGATTCTTTTATGCTGAGGAAAGGAAAGGACTTGCATTTATAAAACATCATCTATGACCTCAGGACATCCCAAAGCATACAGCCAATGACATACTTTTTGAAGTGTGGTCACTGTTGTAAATAATGCAATCAATTTGTGCACAGCAGGTTCCACAAGCAGCAATGAAATACATGACCAGATAACCAGTATTTTAATGACATTAGTTGAGGAATAAATTTTGGCCAGGGCATGAGGAGAATTCCCCTGATCTTTTGCGTTCACCTAAGATGATAGATTGGGGCCTTAGTTTAAAGTCTCCGACGCTTCTTTAACACTGTACTAAAATGCCAGCCTGGATTATGTGCTCAAGTTGCTGGCATGAGGCATGAACACACAACCTTCTGACACAGATGACAGCGTGCTACCACTAAGTCAAGGTTGACGCATAGAAGTGCATATAGAAATATAGGGCCGGATCTTGTTCTCTCCCAGTGTCGGGTTCCATGGCGGGGTGGGGTGGGGGGAGCCTGAAGATGGTTCTGGATGAGGCCTGCCATGGACCTTGATGGCGTGAGGACCTGGCCCGATCCTCTTGGCGACAGTGAGGCTCCTTGGTGGCCTGCCCCCCAACTGCCGCCAGGCGACGGGACCACATTTAAAATGTTCAAATCAATAAAATTAATTAATTAACATCCACTTAGCTGCAATCTTGTGGGCATGCCATGGTCTTTGGCACAGTAGCTGGCACTCCTGTGCCTTCAAATCCCCGTCCAGGGAAAGGCGGTGCGACACTGGTGGGGAGAGGGGAGGAGATAAGATTGTCAGTGCAGGGTGGGGGGGAACGGGGTCAAATATATGTAATGGATGTAGGGGATGGTGGGAAGGGTTGAACTGTAAACTTTGGGCAGTTTAGGGAGGTAAAGGTCATGATGTTAAAGTTAAGTGCTTTGGGGAGAAAGGGCAAATAGTTAATGTGATTGTTATTGGGGTGCTGGAAAAGGGCTTTAGAAATGTATTTATTTAATTTTTTTTGGGGGGTGCGTCCGTCTTTAAAAGTTTAAATCAGGCAGCAGGACAGGCTGACCTTTAAGAATGGCGGGGAGGGACAACCTGGCCCTTCCACGAGACTTGGGGGGCAGGTAGGGGGCAGGTTGACCTCGTGGGTGGGCCGCCAATTTTTGAGTTCACCACCATCCAGCCCACCGGGTTGAATTTTCCCAGTGCATTGGCAATGAGCAAGGAAGCAGGAGGGCTGGCAAAATGGCGGGGGAAGGCATCGAAAGGTGAGCCCAACATCTTCCTGCCACTAGCAATATGACATGGCAGCAGGAAAGTTGGTGCTTTGGCCACCTGCTAGGTAGCCAATTGAGCCACTTAAGTTGTCAATTAAGGGCCAGTCCCCACCTTTGCAGGCATTTTGCCCACATCGGGAGGACCTGCCATCGTCCGGGGACACCGCCCAGTGAAACCTGGCACCTCCCAGTGAGCTCCGTGTGATGGAGGCCACTCATTTATGGGAACCCCATGGCCCGGTAGCAATGGCTGCCCCCGTGGCAATGGCACCGCCGATGCACCACAACACCTCCCCTACTGCACCAATCACTGGGGCATGGCTGCCAGGCCCTGGCTTCCCCCAACCTACCTCAACTGTCTTTAAGGGTGCCATTGAGGTGCACTCTCCCTGGATCTGCAGCCTCAGCAATAGCCACCACTAGCAGTGCGCGCCGCTGAGCTGCTGGCCCTCCATTTTGGCTGCCAGCTCTTGCAGGTGTGTCTCCATCCTTAATTGGACAACAGCCCGGGCGGTGGCCAGTTAACTGGCTGCTGCTGGCAATATGTCGCCCCAGATCCTGTCACCTGCCGAAGCACGGTCACCTCCTGTTTCCAGTCCCAGCAGCAGGACTTGCCAGTACGCAGCAAAAATTCAGCCCACAGCTACAATGATATACATTTTGTCATGGAACTGTTTTATTCCTCCTGTTTAAAAACAGTGTACCTTTAAAACTATGTTTAAAAACAGTGTACCTTTAAGACTCTGTTATAAACACTGTACCTTTAAGACAAAGAGAGAAGTTTTAGATTTCATGGAGAATGGTGTGCTACAACTGCACCTGTTACCTAGGCAACAGCAGGAGAGAGAGGTTATATGGTGTAATGTTTCAATTGGACTGTGTAAAAACTAGCTAAACCAGTTTTGAGAGACATCAGCAAAGCGTGCTTGCCTTGAAAGAAGAGAATTTTCTCAGCAAAAATTCTACAATGAGCCACAGGCTGTGTTATTTGCCTAAGGAGGAAAAAAAATCCGTTTTGAAGAGAACATTCGTATTGCTGGAGGTAGCAAACTTTCTTATTCTTTACTTCCAATTTAAGGAGTCTTTGCTTCAAGATTGACTCTCTCTTGACAGATTGTGTTTTCTGGAATTTGCGGTAAAGCTTCAATTGAAATCTACCAATTTTAAAATCCAAACATAGATCTGTTATTATACAGCATTTTGAAAGAACTGTTTGATGCCTGCTGCAGCCAAAGTGCTTTGAATACCTATCAAGAAAGAACTGTTTCATGAAATTGTGTGGAGACTTTGAGGGGCATCTGATTTCTTTTTTAACATCAGGTTACCTTACCTATCAGGAATGTAACCCACAAAGACTTATAACCCAGTTATTTATTTATTCTTAAGAAACAGCTAATTTTTCAAACATCATTTTTTTAAAAACAGTTAACCATTGATTTTTGAGTGAATGTGTGCAAATGGGGGAGTTAGGTTAAAATAAGAAGTTATAACGTCTTTAGATATAGGTTTATCTTAATAGTGTTTAAGATTTCATTTTAATAAATAGTTAATTTGTTGTTCTCTAAAGATATCTGGTTTGGTCTGTTTTATTCTGGGAGTTACTAGAGTGTTTAATTTGGCTGTTTTTTGGTTGGGTCGGAAAACAATAATAATATGCTGCGACCTGTGGAATGATGGGACTGAATTAACAGTGCGTTGCTCCTACCTCGGTGTAACGTATTAGTTGGTGTGCTCATCCAGAAACAGATTAATCGGGGAGCTCACGTCTGGAATCATAATAATTGCTTGTCTCTGGGATAACATATAAATTGAGGTCTTGCCTCTGGCATCATATTAGTTGCGCTCGTATCTGGGATCATATTAATTGGAGTGTTCAATTGTTGGCATCCAAATCTAATGCCAATTGCGAACAAAATAAAAGGAACTAGTTTTCTTGTGTAATAAGGTATAGTTTATATCATCAGAATGGCATTAGCAGTTGCAGCAGTTTTTCTGGGAAAGGAGAATGTGTCCCTCAGTGACTTGACAACTTTAACTAAGGTTAAATTAAAAGAATTAGCAGCACAATTTGGGTTAGAATTAAAATCAGATGCTAAAAAAGCAGAGATAATTGATGTTATAGCCCAACATTTAAAATCAGAAGAAGAAGAATGTAGTAAGTCAGAGAGTAATGCAGTTGAACTGGCTAAGATTCAGTTAGAAATGAAAAAACTTGAGGCTGAAAAGGAATTAAGAAAACTTGAACTTCAGAGAGAAAGTGAAAGAGAAGAGCAAGAATTTAGGTTGAAAGAGATGGAACTAAGACAAAGAGGTAGTCTTGAATCCAGGGAAAATTCTAGTCAGGAAGAATCTGAATTCAGCTCAGGACCCAGTGAAAAGCTATTTAAGTTTAGACAAGCTCTTCCTAAGTTTAAGGAAAGAGATATAGAGGCATTTTTCATATCTTTTGAAAAAATAGCCAAACAAATGAAATGGCCAAAGGAAAGCTGGACACTGCTAATGCAAAGCAGGTTGATAGGCAGAGCTCATGAAGTTTATGCCATCCTTCCTGAAGAGGTTTCTGCAGATTATAAGATGGCAAAGAAGGCTATTCTCGCTGCATATGAGTTAGTCACTGAAGCTTACCATCAGAAGTTTCGGAACTTACGGAGATTGGCTGGGCAGATTTATGTAGAATTTGAGAGGGTGAAGCAAATTAATTTTGACCATTGGATATGGGCATTAAAGATGGAAACCACATATGAGAACCTTCGAGAATTGATTCTCTTGGAAGAGTTTAAAAATTCAATTCCTTCAGTAGTGAGAACTCATGTAGATGAACTGAAAGTTTTGAAAGCTCGGCAAGCAGCGAAATTTGCTGATGTTTCGAGCTTGTGAATGAGCCAAAACCTTTTGTCTATCACCCCCATAAACCCAAGAAGGATAGAAAGTGGGAGGGTGAAAGGAAGGCAAGTAGCCAGGGCGAGAAGGAATAACTGAGAATGCCCCAGGATGACCTCCTCCGGCCAGAAAGGAAGGTGCTGAGGGTAGAAGTGAGGTTCACTAGCCAATGTGTTATCATTGCCACAAAACGGGTCACCTTCATTCAGAATGATGGAAATTCTGTGGTAAACCCATAGGACTTGTTGGGGTACGCAAAGCTAATGCAGAGGAAAAGACTCTGACTGAGAGTATAGCAGACCAAGCTATAGCTTTAACAGCGGCTGTAAAACCAGATATAGAAACAAAAGTGAGTGTAGAGGTTAAGAATAAGATACCCAAAAGTTATAATGAATTTTTGTCAATGGGGAACGTAAATCCATATCCTTTAAGTGAGGCTGGAACACCTATCATTATACTCAGGGATACAGGAGCAACCCAAACACTCTTGCTGGGGAAAGGTATAACATTTCCACCAGAGAGCACCCTAAATGCTATAATTTTAGTTAATGGAATTGGCGGGGAGTATATACCTGTATTTTTATATAAAGTAGGCCTGGAGAGTGACTTAATATCTGGGATGGTAACTGTAGGAGTTGTCCACAGTTTGCCAGTAGAGGGAATTGATCTACTCCGAGGAAAGAGTTTGGCCAGATCAAAAGTATCAGTTTCTCCCATAATTACAGAGGAACCAAGTGAAGTTAGGGAAACAGAACAATTTCCAGGAATATTTCCTGCGTGTGTAGTCACCCGAGCAATGGCTAAACAAAATCCATTGTCGGAGATAAAATTGGCACCACAAACAGATAGCCAAATATCTGAAACCTTATTTGGGGATTTAGATAATCCAAATGGGATGTTGTACAGATCTTCTATTATTGCAGCACAGCAAGCTGATCCAGAGTTATACCAAATAGCACAGATGTCTCTGACAGAAGCTGAGGCGAAAGGAGTTCCAGAAGGCTATTATATGGCAAATGGGGTTTTGACTAGGAAATGGAGATCGTCTCATAGACCTGCAGATGAAGACTGGACAGTTGTTGAACAGGTAGTGGTACCACCTAAATATCGCCAGAGATTATTAAGGTTAGCACATAACAATCCTTTTGCAGGACACAGGTGAATTCGGAAGATCAAATCATGTATCAGCCAACATTATTATTGGCCAGGCCTTACAAAGGATGTAAAGCAGTTTTGTAGGGCATAGGAACACCTTAAATAATCCCAAGCCAATATGAAAAAATGGGCAGACAAGAATGCAAAAACCTACAATTTTCAACCAGGGAATGAAGTATTGGTGCTGTTACCATTACAGGGGGAACCATTAAAAGCACGGTTCAGTGGCCCATATAGAGTGATCAAAAGAGTGGGTCAGGTAGATTACTTGATTGGCACCCCTGATCACCGGAAGAAGAACCAATTGTGTCGCATCTATATGTTAAAGCAATATTATCGCAGGGAGGAGGATAAGCCAGTACAGGTATGTCAGGTAATCGGGACTGTTGAGAAGGAAAAGGATAGTGAGGATGAGGCAGAAGGAGGCATAGACAATTCTCAGATTGAACCTCCAACTATCACATTAGCGAATACAGAATGGCTAGGAAAATTGGACAACGTGCTTTTGCACTTAGAGGCAGAACAATGTGAAGATCTAACCAGGCTTTTCAAAACATTTAAAAAAATCTGTAGGGATAAGCTGAGATGTACAACCTTAACCACACATGATGTGGATATAGGGGGAACCATTCTTTAAAACAACATCCTTACCACTTAAGTCCAGGCAAACAGGCCCAAATAAAAGCAGAAATCCAATACATGTTGGAAAACAACTTGATCGAACCTGGTCAAAGCAGCTGGAGTTCACCAATAGTTCTAGTACCTAAACCTGACTGGTCAACGCAATTTTGTATAGACTACAGAAAAGTCAATGCAGTAACGAACTCCTACCCAATTCCGCGTTTAGAAGACTATATTGACAGAGTGGGCAGTGCCATGTTTCTTACCAAAATTGACTTGTTAAAGGAATACTAGCAAGTTCCTTTGACTCCTCGAGCCAAAGAGATATCAGCTTTTGTAACACCTGATGGTCTTTATCAGTGCCGGGTGATGCTCTTCGGGCTAAACAATGCCCCAGGCACTTTTCAAAGATTAATGAATCAAGTGGTAACCTGTGTTCCCAACTATGTAGTGTATCTCGATGATGTAACTTGGCAAGAACACTTAAACCAGCTAAACATTTTGTTTAAAAAGTTACAAGTGTGGGCTTTGTGATAAATCTGGTAAAAAGCAAATTTGGAAAAGCAAGAGTAATTTACCTCGGACACATAATGGGGCAAGGACAAGTATTGCCATAAACAGCAAAGGCCTTAGTAGAGTTCCCTATCCCCAAATCTCAATGTGATATAATGAGGTTTTTAGGGATGTGGTGTTTTTGCAGAAAATTTGTATGGAACTTTAGTACTGCGGCTGCTCCATTAATCGATTTGTTACAAAAAAAGAAAAACAAAGTAGTATGGACAGATGAATGCCAGGCAGCTTTTGAAAAGCTAAAGGCAATCTTAACTAATGAACCAGAGTTGGCTGCTTCAAATTTTGCTAAACCCTTTAAAATAGCGATCGATGCTAGCGACTTGGGAGTTGGTGCAGTCCTATTGCAGTATGACGAATCGGGCATAGAGAAGCCAATAAGATACTTTTCAAGAAAACTAAATTGCCATCAAAAAAAGTATTCCACTGTGGGAAAAGAAACATTAGGACTTTTGCTGGCACTCAAACATTTCAAAGTATATGTCTGCCAAGACTATAAAGAAACATTAATATACACTGACCATAACCCATTAACGTTTGTGGCAAAATGTAAAAACCAAAATGCTAGAATATTTAAATGAAGTTTGTTGTTACAGCATTATCATTTGAAAATTGTATGTATTTCGGGAAAAACCAATGTTATCGCCGAAGCTTTGTCACAAATTTAACCATGTTAAGTTATATGGATGGCGACGGTACAAAGAAAATTCTGTAAATTATCAGTAGAGTGAATGGGGCATGGATGTGAAAAAATGTAAGAGTGTTTTTTCCCAGTTTTTTGTTTGCATTGCCATAAAACGCATTTTTAGAATGGCGTTTCAATTTGCCAAGGGCAGAGGTTCACAAAACTGTTTTTTTCCCTCCTCTATTTATAAACAGTGTACCAGTAAGACTCTGTTTAAATAAAGTGTACCTTTAAGACTCTGTTAAAAACAGTGTAGCTTTAAGACAGAGAGAGAAGTTTTAGATTTCTGAGAATGGTGTGCCACAGCTGCACCTGTTACCTAGGTAACAGCAGGAGAGAGAGCTCATATGGTGTAATGTTTCAATTGGACTGTGTAAAAACTAGCTAAACCAGTTTTGAGAGATACCAGCAAAGCGTGCTTGCCTTGAAAGAAGAGCATTCTCTCAACAGAAATTCTACAATGAGCCACAGGCTGTGTTAATTGCCTAAGGAGAAAAAAATCCCTTTTGAAGAGAACATTCATATTGCTGGAGGTAGCAAAATTCCTTTTTCTTTACTTCTAATCTAAGGAGTCTTTGTTTCAAGATTGACAAAGTAAAACTTAGACTGAAATCTAATAATTTTAAAATCCAAACATAGATCTGTCATTATACCCCATGTTAAAGAACTGTTTGGTGCCTGCTGCAGCCGAAGTGCTTTGAATGCCTATCAAGAAAGAACGGTCTCATCAAATCCATGTGGAAACTTTAAGGGGATTCTGATTTTTTTTTACACTGGGATACCTCACCCATCTGGAACGCAACCCACAAAGACTTATAACCCAGTTATTTATTTACTCTTAAGAAACAGCTAATTTTAAAAACATCAGGCTGAAACATCAGGCGGAAGTGCCGCCGAGGAGCCCCTGCAATATTACGCACGGGGGCTCATTTAAATGGAGGGGGAAGAGCGGCCACCCCTGATGACGTGGACGGGGCCACTGCCGCGTCCCCGGCAACGGCGACCGGCATCACATTTAGGCACCGGCAACATTTTTAAATAGCTTTAAGCCCTTAGATGAAATTACAATTTTTAAAGGTGTAGCATTATTAACTTTTATGAAATAAAAACTGTTGTGATGGAGGCCCTTCCCCAAGCCCCCCAATGGTAATTTCATTGCCAAGGATAACCAAAAAACGTCTTTTTCCCCGAACTGAACGTTACCACCACCCCCAACCTTCAAACTTTTGCCCTTCAACCCCTTCCCACCATTCACACAACCAATCAAAATTGTTTTCCCCGCTCCCCCACCCCTCCCACCCCTGAAATTTTATTCCTCCCCCCCTCCTCACCTCGGAAGGAGTTCTGAAGGCGCACGAGGAATGAAATCCGGTCGTAAAATCGGCGTGGGATGGTGGCCGCGTGCAGGGAAGTTTATTTGCATCTACTTAATGTTAATCTGCATATTTAGATGAAGGGCCTGCCGCCAGGTGGCGGGGAGGCCGCACCGAGGTCCCCCACCGCCTGTAATATGCAACGGGCCCTTCTTGACGTCGCGGGTCGAGGCTGGCCTCTCCCCACAGAATTTTACCAGCCCCCGCGCCGCGACCCACGGCATCAAGGGGCCGGTAAAATTCATTCCATCATTTTTTTAAAAACCTGTTAACCGTTGATTTTTGAGTACATGTGTGTGAATGGGGGAGTTAGGTTAAAATAAGAAGTTATAAGGTCTTTAGATATATGTTTATCTTAACAGTGTTCAAGTTTTAGTTTTAATAAATAATTAATTTGTTGTTGTCTAAAGATACCTGGTTTGGTCTGTTTTATTCTAGGGTTACTCGAGTGTTTATTTTGACTGTTTTCCGGTTGGGAAAACAATAATAATATGCTGCGACCTATGGTGTGATGGGACTGAATTGACAGTGCATTGCTCCTGCCTCAGTAATAACAATTTATATAGTAAACTGTGGTTATTAACCTTCCAGAGTTGTCCTGGAGTCTCTAAGAATTAAAGATTAATCTCCTGAACATTGTTGGGAGCAGCACGAGAGAAAAATCATAGGGGCATTAATAAAATCGTGTGTTTATCTTTTCATTTTCTTTGAACACTTTTGTTTATTAGTTATAAAAAATATTGCAGATGGAAAAAAAAGCTTTTGTTGGTGGGGCAGTAGGTGATGGGAGGTCATGTGATAAAACTGCCATGAATACATCCAACCAGACCTGAGATCCCAGGTGCCTATGTCTCCATAGCTGGGTTTCAGGAAATGCGCAGATACTAAATTATTCATTAACATACGAACATACATACAAACATACGAATTAGGAGCAAGAGTAGGCCACTCGGCCCTTCGAGCCTGCTCCGCCATTCAATAAGTTCATGGCTGAACTGATTAGTCCACATTTCCACTTACCTCTGATAACCTCTCACCCCCTTGCTTATCAAGAATCTATCTACCTCTGCCTTAAAAATATTCAAAGACTCTGTTTCCACCGCCTTTTGATGAAGAGAATTCCAAAGACTCATGACCCTCTGAGAGAAACAATTTCTCCTCATCTCTGTCTTAAATGGGCGACCCCTTATTTTTAAACAGTGACCCCTAGTTCTTGATTCCCCCACAAGGGGAAACATCCTTTCCACATCCATCCTGTCAAGACCCCTCAGGATCTTATATGTTTCAATCAAGTCACGTCTTACTCTTCTAAATTCCAGCGGATACAAGCCTAGCCTGTACAAACTTCCCACATAAGACAGTCCGCCCATTCCAGATATTAGTCTAGTAAACCTTCTCTGTACTGTCTCCAATGCATTTACATCCTTCTTTAAATAAGGAGACCAGTACTGTACACAGTACTCCAGATGTGGTCTCACCAATGCCCTGTATAGCTGAAGCATAACCTCACTACTTTTGTATTCAATTCCCCTCACGATAAACAATAACATTCTGTTAGCTTTCCTAATTACTTGCTGTTCCTGCATACTAACCTTTTGCGATTCATGCACTAGGACATCCAGATCCTTCTGCATCTCAGAGCACTGCAATCTCTCACCATTTAGATAATATGCTTCTTTTTTATTCTTCCTGCCAAAGTGGACAATTTCCCACTTTCCCACATTATACTCCATTTTCCAGGTCTTTGCCCATTCACTTCACCTATCTATATCTCTTTGTGGCCCCCTTAAGTCCTCTTCAAAAGTTACTTTCCAACCTATCTTTGTGTCATCTGCAAATTTAGCAACCATACCTTTGGTCCCTTCATCTAAGTCATTTATATAAATTGTAAAAAGTTGAGGCCCCAGCACAGATCCCTGTGGCTTACCACTCGTTACATCTTGCCAACCAGATAATGACCGATTTATGCCTACTCTCTGTTTCCTGTTAACTAACCAATCTCCTATCCATGCCACTATGTTACCCCCTACACCATGAGCTTTTATTTTCTGCAATAACCTTTGATGTGGCACCTCACCAAATGCCTTCTGGAAATCTAAGTACAATACATCCACCTGTTCCCCTTTATCCACAGCACATGTAACCCCCTCAAAGAACGAAGTGCAAAGCAAACTCAAATATGTATACAGAAATATGACATGTCCAACACTAATTTGTCTGCAATATAAAATATAAGCAACAAATTTAAAATTAATTACTCCTAATACATATCAAGTGCAGAATCCTTAGGAGTTGTTACTAAGAAGATATTAACATATAATAAAAACGCATATGCCCCAAAAAGATCAAATCTTGGGAACCGATAAGGGTATGAATTATGAGTGAAGCAGCAGTTATTGCTATTTTCTGAAAACTTATAACAAATCACTTCACCTCTCAATAGATCTCCCATAACATTGCTTGTTGTGAGTTTTATAAGAACAAGGGTGTTATGCCAAGTCGTGTTACCGGAGACACTGACGTAAGCATTTAAGGCAGCCTTAGGGTCATCGTATCATAGAATCATAGAATTTCTACAGCACAGAAGGAGGCCACCCAGCTTGTCGCATCTGTGCCAACTCTCTGCAAGAGCAACTCACCTAGATGCACTCCCTGGCCTTTTTCTCATACCACTGCAAATTTTTTCTCTTCATTTATTACGCCAATGGTTTTGTTGAATGATAATTTTCTTTGGTCTGCTGATCGGAGATCTGAATTTATTTTTTTTAAAGACATTTAATAAAGAAAAGCTTAAGATGTTTACCTAGTTGCAACACTGTATCCTACATTGCAAAGGATTGTGAGGAGAGAGATGAAATGTCTGCTCAGTCCCCAGCAAGAACCAAGACCCAGGACGTTTAAAGGAACTACCTGTTCTCTCAGCAAGCAGAAAAATACTGCTACCTGCTATGTTTGAATGACTACGTGACTGTCATGTGACAAGCCCCTTCCCATCTGTGGTTTTAAGCTGGTGTTTTCTCTGCAGCAAATGAGAAGCAACTGGACTCTGACATGAGCAGACCCTAAGTGAAGGTCCCTCTCCCTCTCTCTCCATTCCAGCTTGAAAGCTTTCAAATCCCGCTTGTTGACTTTGCATAATCCAGCTACAACCACAAACACCTTTGGAGGAAATCATCCGCATCGCTATCTCCAAGGACTCACCAAACCAGTCATCTAACTCTTCAAACTAAAAGTCTCAGGACCACCGAATTCAGCATGAAGCCAGCCGAATCACCAAATGCCATAGACTGTATGCCCCTTTTTTATGGACTCTAACTCAACCAATCTACCTTTCCCCACTCTGTAACCTATTTGTGTGTGTGTAAACCTCTATTGTGTGCATGAGAGTGAAAGTTGACACATTGTTTATGATATTATTAGTTCAGTTTAGGTGCAATAAAGTTAACCTGTTTCTTTGTTAAACTCAAGAAAACCTGTCTGGCTCTTGTTATGAACATAGCAAGTAAATAATCAAACACATACTGAATTGGCCAGCACATCCACTTTAAGAAAGAATTAAACCTGTTATGGTCAAATAAGGAGAGGGAAAGAGGGAAGCCCTTCAACCCCTCCTCACTTGACTGTGACAATATAATTGTCCAATTATCTTTTGAAGGCCTCGATTGAATCTGCCTCCACCATAGTCTCAGGCAGAACATTCCAGATCCTAATCACACGCTGTGTAAAATAATTTTTCCTCATGTTGCCTCTGATTCTTTTGCCAATCAACTTAAATTGGTGTCCTGTGGTTCTGGATCTTTTGGCCAATGGGAACATATTCTCCCGATCTACTCTGTCCAGACCCCTCATGATTTTATACACCTCTATCAAATCTCTTAATCTTCTTTTCACCAAGGAGAACAAGCCCAGCTTCTCCAACCTAACTATGTAACAGAGGTTCCTCATCCCTGGAACCATTCTCATCTTTTCTTTACCCTCTCTAATGTCTTAACAACCTTCTTGAAGTGTGGTGCCCAGAACTGGACACAATACTCCAGTTAATGCTGAACCAGTGTTTTATACAGGTTTATCATAACTTCCTTGCTCCTGTACTATATGCCCTTATTTATAAAGCCTGTATGCTTTATTACCCACTTGCCCAACCTGCCCTGCAACCTTCAGTGATTGGTGCACATATACCCCCAGGTCCCTCTGGACCTGTACCCCCTTTAGAATTGTATCCTTTAATTTATATTGCCTCTCATTCTTCCTACCAAAAGGAATCACTTCATACTTTTCTGCATTAAATTTCATCTGCCACTTGTCCGCCCATTCCACCAGTCTGTCTATGGTCTCTTGAAGTTTATCACTATCCATAGCTCATAACACTTTCAAGTTTGGTGTCATCTGCAAATATTGAAATTGTACCCTCTACACTCACGTCTATGGCATTAGTATATATCAAGAAAAGCAGGGGTCCTAGCACCGACGCCTGGGGAACCCCACTATGTACCTACCTCCAGTTTGAAAAACAACGTTCACCACTCCTCTGTTTTCACTCACTCAGCCAATTTTGTATCCATGCAGCCAATGTGCCTTTTATTCCATGGGCTCTAACTTTGCTCACAAGCCTGTTATGTGGCACTTTATTAAATGTCTTTTGGAATTCCATATACACCACATCAACCCTCTCCATTACCTCATCAAAAAACACAAGCAAGTTAGTTAAACATGATTTCCCTTAACAAATCCGTGCTGGCTTTCCTTAATGAATCCACATTTGTCCAAATGACTGTTAACGTCCTGAATTATCAGGCTGAATTTTGAAAGCTGTCTACCGATCTTGGCGACGCACATCAAAAAAGGCACGCATGACTTGTGCGCCGCTGAGCCGCCATAATATTTCACACGATGGCTCATTTACATGGAGGGGATGGAATGCCCATCCCCGATGACATAGAGGGCACCACCGGGCAGGCGCAGCACTGTATTTAAAGGGTTTCAAGCCCTTCAGTAACATTTAAATTTTTAAAGGTCCCAGTCTCCAGGAATAAAAATAACATTTTAATACAACTTTGAATCCCGTCTCCCACCCCCAAAGAGCAATCTATATATAAATTGCCCTCTCCCTCCAGCAAAAACTTTTATTTATATCCCTCAACCCCTTCCCACCATCCCCACAACCAATCGCATTTGTTTTTGCCACTCCCCCTACCGCCCTGAAAAATTCATTCTTCCCCCCTCCCCACCAGCGTCACACCTTGGATCTCCAAACGAAGATCTAAAGACGCGGGGGTTCCGGCCACCGATTGGAATAACGGCATGCCATGGCTGTAGGGACAAGGTAAGTGCTTATGCATTTATTTAAATATTTAAGTGAAGACTCCACCACCGAGTGGCGCCATTGGGGGGGGGGGTCATCCCTAGGCCTCGCTGTTGCCGATAAAATGCAGCAGGGCCTTCCTGACATTGAGACTCGTGGCGGGCCTCTCCCAGAAGTATTTTCCAGGCACCCCTGCCATAACCCACAACTTTGGGGGGCTGGTAAAATCTAGCCCATCATTTTTAAGAGCTTTCCCACCACCGAGGTTAAACTGACTGGCATGTAGTTGCTGGACTTATCCTTACCCACTTTTTTGAATAAGGATGTAATATTTGCAATTCTCCAGTCCTCTGGAACCACCCATCTATCCAAGGAGAATTGGAAGATTATGGTCAGTGCCTCCTCAATTTCCACCCCTACTTCTCTCAGTATCCTTGGCTATATCTCATCCAGTCCTGGTGACTTATGAACTTTAGGTCCGGCCAGCCTATCTAATACCTCGCCTTTATCAATTTTTAGCCCACCCCATGTCTCAACTACCTCCTTTTTCACCATGACTTGGGCAGCATCTTCTTCCTTAGTAAAGACCGATGCAAAGTACACATTTTGTACCTTCGCCATGTCTCCTGACTCCATGTGTAAATCCCCCTTTAGATGCCTAATGGGCCCCATTCCTCCTTTTACCACCGTTTTGTTGTTTATATGTCAATGGAAGACTTTTCAGTTCCCTTTTACATTAGCTGCTAGTCTCCTCTCATACTGTCTCTTTGCTTTTCTTATCTGCTTTTCCACTTGCCCTTTGAACTTTTTATATTTAGCTTGGTTCTCAATTACGTTATCCAGCTGACGTCTGTCATATGCACCCTTTTATTGCTTCATCTTACTCTCTGGCCGGAATTTTACAGTGGGTGGATGGGAGCCGGACTCCGACGTAAATGTCAGTGACAAACCCGCTTCTGCTCAGCCTGGGGATCCGTCCTGTATTTTACGGATCCCCAGGCTTTAATTGGCCTGAGGCAGGACTTCCACCCACTTGAGGGAGGAGATCCCGCCTCAGTGAGCTGCCAGCCAATCAGCGGGCCAGCAGCTCTTAGTCTCAGCAGCGCCACAGAGAGCGGCGGCCACTGCTGGGACTGCAGCCCAGCCGAAGTCATGGAGTGGGTAAGTTTGAGTTGCCTCACCAGGGGTATCGATCATGCCCTGGTGAGGCTAGGGTGGTCGTTTGGGGTGAGGGGGGGGTGCATCTTGGATCCCGGGGTGGGTTGGGAGGTGGGAGCGGCCCCCGGGGCAGAAAGGTCGGCAGCTATCGCTGGGCGGCCTTTCACATCCCCAGCACACCCATTTGCCATGGGTAAAATACCCGTGGAGGCGGGCAAGGGCCCTTAAGTGGCCGTTAAGTGGCCACTTAAGGGTCTTGATTGGCCTCGGGCGGGCAGGCTGTTTCCCACCCCCCCGCCTGACCTCTGTAAACTTGTCCGGAGGCGGATTCCGGGCGGGTAGACCTCCTGGAGCCTGCTGCTCAATTTTATGCTGCCCCCACGCCACCATCCGACCTGCTGGCCAGGCCTCTATCTCTTTCGTCATCCAGAGAGTTCGGGATCTGTTTGCCCTACCTTTTCCCATTGTGGGAATGTACCTTGACTGTACGCAAACTATCTCCTCTTTAAAGGCAGCCCGTTGTTCAGTTACAGTTTTGCCTACCAATCTTTGATTCCAATTTATTTGTGCCAGATCAGTTCTCACTCCATTGAAGTTGGCCTTAACTTCTGCTTAGGGTTTGGCCATACTAGGATGGACTCTCATTGTCTAGCACTATTTTGATAAGAATGTTCCCAAAATTCAGAAGCTTTGGGAGGGTGGGTCCCAGAGTTTGCTGGGGATGGAGGCTCTAGAAACATCACAGAAAGCTTGGGAGAGGGTTCCTGGTATCTAGGAGCATTGGGCGTATTAGGGTCTGGATGCATTGTGACAGTTCTGGGATCTGGGAGCATTGGGAATGCAATTTTCTGAGCTATGAGAGGAGGTCCTAGAATCTGTGCAGGGGGAGTTCTGAGATCTGGCAGGACTGAGGAAGGTGTTCTTCTGCATGAGTTTTGTTTGGTTCTGGTAGAATTGAGAGTTGCCTCTAACAGCCCAGTGGAGAGGTGGGGAGGTAAGGGTAGTGGGATCCAAACTGCAACAATCAGCCTCCAACTTCCTGCATATTCCTGGCCTTCAGCCTCCTCCCCCAAACTGTCTGTAGCTCCTTTTGCATTTTTAGGTGGTCCCTCCACCACTTTGTACACTGTCAGACTAATTCTTCTGTCGTTATCTGATTGATTTAAAGGATTTAAGTATGAGTTTTCTGTTTCTTAAAATGAATGGAAAGAAAATCATGGGAATTCACAATTTCCTGACACGCACTTCTGTCATGCAGACAGGAAGCAGAACATTTAGTGCATTAGTTTTATCAATTTGTACAGTGTTTACTAACCATACATTGTTATAAACAGACAGAAATTATCTCATAAATTGTTCAGCAGTACATTATTTATACATTTTCTATTGTATTGTCTGGGGCTTTAGACTAATACAAACACAGTCATAAAGCTTGCATAGAGGTTGAATGCAGAACTTTATTGGGAGGCTACTTCTTGCTTCTGCTTACATGGGCTACTGACTGAGCAATATGGCTGCGACACGTGATATTACATCACTTCCTGTGATTACGTATATATTTGTATAAACATATATTCAAATGATTACACTTATTCTATCAAACACATTGGGCTCAATTTTATTAGCTTGCCGATGGGGCGGACCGTCCCCCCCGAAGACATGGAGGAGGCGGGCAATCCGTCCCCGGCAATGGCATCAGGCGCCACTGCCAGTGCCATTTTTAAAGGGCTTCCAGTCCTTACATTTAATTTTAAATTTTTAAAGACACATGTATTTGAAACTTATTACAAATAATTAAATAAATGTTCCCAGTCCCTTTCCCACCTCCCCAATAACTTTAAATTTCATCTCTTGCCCTCTCCCCTCCCAAAATACTCACCTTGTGTACCCGACCTTCCCTCCTAAAAATTTTTTAACTTTTAACTTTAAAACTTTTTAAAACTTTTAACTTTACCCCTTCCCATCACCCCCTAGACCTATCAGGTAAGTTTGACCCCGCCCCCACCACCACAATGTATTTATTTACATTTCTTAACATATTTAAATAGATGTCCCATCGCCGAGCGGTGGGGGTGCTGCCACAAGGCCTCGCCGCCGCCGATAATATGGGGTGGGGTCTTCCTGGCATCGAGACCCGTGGTGGGCCTCTCCTGGAGGCATTTTCCAGGCCCCCCACATCATGACCCCTGACATCGGGTGGGGGGGCAGGGGCGGTAAAATGCAGCCCATTATCTTAACATACTACCCAATGTACTATCACAACACTTAGCACATTTCTGTATAAAAATTCTCTAAAAATGTTCAAATGATACAACAGCAATCTATTCTCTATAAACAATCCACAGTTTTTTTTTACATACTCTGAATGAGGATGGAAACCAAGATTAACTGCAAATGGATTGAGAAAAAAAACAGCTGAAATCATTCTTCCTGCAGAATGTTTCCCTCCAGTTACCTCTCCTTAGATTACTCCTTGCACTTTGCATCCGGAGAGACCCAGGCTAACAATCTGGGGACACGGGTTCAAATCCCACCACGGCATCAGTATCCATCATTCTAAGAGTGGCTCAGTAGCACCACTACTGACTGAGCTGGCCGAGTCTTGAAGGACATATCTGCCAGACTGGGCCTGCGGCAGGTGGTGAGGGAACCAACAAAAGGAAAAACATACTAGACCTTGTCCTCACCAATCTACCGATTGGAGATGCATCTGTCCATGACAATATTGGAGTGACTACTGCACAATCCAACTGAAAACAAAGTCCCATCTTCACAATGAGAATATTCGCCATTGTGTTGTGTGGTACTACCACCATGCTAAATGGGATAGATTCAGAACAGATCTGGTAGTTCAAAACTGGGTATCCATGAAGCACTGTGGACTATCAGCAGCAGAATTGTATTCAACCACAATCTGCCACCTCTTGACCTGGTATATCCCTCACTCTGCCATTACTATTAAGCCAAGGGATCAACCCTGGTTCAATAAAGAGTGCAGGAAAGCATGCCAGGAGCAACACCAGGCATACCTAAAAATGGGGTGACAAACTGGTGAAGCTACAACACAGGACAGTGTGCTAAGCGGTCCCACAACCAACTCTGCAGTCCTGCCACATCCAATCATGAATGGTGGTTGACAATTAAACAACTAATCAGAGGAGGAGGCGCCACAAATTTCCCCTTCCTCAACAATAGGGAAGCCCAGCACATCAGTGCAAAAGACAAGGCTGAAGCATTTGCATCCATCTTCAGCCTGAAGTGCCAAGTGGATGATCCAACTCGGACTCCTCCTGTGGTTTCCAGCATCACAGAAGCCAGTCTTCAGCCAATTCGACTCACCCCACATGATATCAAGAAACAGCTGAAGACACTGTATACTACATCCCGGCTGTACTACTGAAGACGTGTGCTGCAGAACTAGCTGCACCCCTAGCCAAGCAGTTCCAGTACAGCTACACAGACATCTACCCAACAATGTGAAAAATTGCCCAGGTATGTCCTGTCCACGAAAAGCAGGACAAATCCAATCCAGCCAATTACCACCCCATCAGTCTACTCTTGACCATCAGTATAGTGATGGAAGGTGTCGTTGATAGTGCTATCAAGCATCATTTGAATAATGAGAACCTGCTCACTGATGCTTAGTTTGGGTTCTACCAGGGCCACTCGGCTACTGACCTCATTATAGCCTCAGTCCAAACATGGACAAAAAAGCTGAACTCAAGAGGTGAGGTGAGAGTGATTGCCCTTGCTATCAAGGCAGCATTTGACCGAGTGTGGGAACAAGTCAAAGTGAAGTCAATGGGAATTAGGGAGAAAAATCTCCACGAGTTAGAGTCATGCCTAGCACAAAGAAAGATGGTTGTGGTTAATGGAGGCCAATCCTCTCAGCTCCAGGACATTGCTGCAGGAGCTTCTCAAGGTGGTGTCCTAGCCCCGACCATCGTCAGCTGCTTCATCAATGACCTCCTCTCCATCATAAGATCAGAAGTGGGGATGTTCGCTGATGATTGTATGATGTACAGTACCATTTGAAGCTCTTCAGATACTGAAGCAGTCCATGTCTATATGCAGCAAGACTTGGACGACATTCAGGCTTGGGCTGAGAAGTGGCAAGTAACATTTGTGCCACACAAGTACTAGGCAATGACCATCTCCAACAAGAGTGAATCTAACCATCACGCCTTGACAGTCAATGACATTACCATCACTGAATCCCCACTATCAACATCCTGGAGGTTACCATTGACCAGAGTCTGAACTGCAGCAGCCACATAAATACTGTGGCTACAAGAGCAGGTCAGAGGCTGGGAATTCTGTGGTGAGTAACCCACCTCCTGACTTCCCAGTGCCTGTTCATCTACAAGGCACAAGTCATGAGGGTGATGGAATACTCTCCACTTGCCTGGATAAATGCGGCTCCAATAATACTCAGAAAGCTTGACACCATCCAGGACAAAGCAGCCCGATTGATCGGCACCCCATGCACCACCTTAAATATACAAACCCTCCACCACCAACGCACATTGGCAGCAGTGTGTACCATCTACAAGATGCAATGCAGCAACTCACCACCCCTCCTTCAACAGCACCTTCCAAACGTGCGACCTCTTCCACCTAGAAGGACTAGGGAAACAGATGCGCGGGAACACCACCATCTGCAAGTTTCCCTCCAAGTCACACACCATTCTGACTTGGAAATATATCACGTTTCCTTCACTGTCACTGGATCAAAATTCTGGAACTCCCTCCCTAACAGCACTGTGGGTGTACCCGTATCAGATAGACTGCAGCTGTTCAAGAAGGCAGCTCACCACCACCTTCTCCATGGCAATTAGGGATGGGCAACAAATGCTAGCCTTGCCAATGACGCCCAAATCCCATGAAGTAAATAAAAAACATCTTTATTATATTTTCGCTGTGAAAACCATTGAAAATATCAAGCCTTGTTCAACCAGTTTTAATGGCGTACTAAGTCATAATTATTCCCCAGCAACCTCTCAGGCCATGAAAAACTAATTTTGGAAGTGTGGAGCTTCATTTCCTCAGAAGAACATTTAAAATTGCTTGATTTCTAAAATCATAAAAATAATTTTTACTTTGTAAAAATGTATTTATAATATTTTAGCTTCTCCCTTTTATGTCACAATCTTTATTTTGTTTTCTATATAGTGATTAAAATGTGAACTACATTCCATGCTTTTTACTTCTTGCTTTGCTTTCTGTGAGAATTCTCCAATCTAATTGCTTGATCAGCCTGCATGCTGCCTGCCCTGTGGCAGGCAACAGACAGTAGTGGTTAATGGTTGTTTTTCGGACTGGAGGAAGGTTTATAGTGGAGTTCCCAGGAGTTGATGTTAGGACCCCTGATCTTCTTGATATATATTAATGACCTAGATCTAGGTATATAAGGCACCATTTCAAAATTTGCTGCTGATACAAAATTTGGAAGTATTGTGAACTGTGAGGAGGATAGTGCAGAACTTCAAAAGGACATAGACAGGTTGGTGGAATGGACGGACAAGTGGCAGATGAAATCTAATGCAAAGAAGTGCGAAGTTATTCATTTTGGTAGAAAGAATGCAGAGAGACAATATAAAATAAAGGATACAATTTTAAAGGGACCAGAGGGACCTGGGTGTACATACGTATAAATCAATGAAGGTGGCAGGACAAGAAGAGAGCGCGGTTAGTAAAGCATACAGCATCCTAGGCTTTATCAATAGGGGCATAGAGTACAAGAGCAAGGAAGTTATGTTGAACTTGTATAAAACACTGGTTTGGCCTCAACTGGAGTATTCCATCCAGTTCTGGACACCACACTTTAGGAAGGATGTCAATGCGTTAGACAGGGTGCAGAAAAAATTCACAAGATTATCTCATCATTATCACATTGCCGTTTGGATGAGTGTGCTATGCGCATACTGGCTGCTGCATTTCCTACATTACAACAGTGACGCAACCTCAAAATTAATTCATTGGCTGTAAAGCACTTTGAGACATCTGGTGGTCATGAAAGATGCTATATAAATGCAAGTCTTTCTTTTTTTTCTTTACCTGTGCTTTCCTCTGAGGTGTGATTGTATTCTGGACAAAACTATCTGGAAATTTCTCCCAATCCCTTAAGTTTCGGCATGTCTCTAACTGGCACTGAAGTTCAATGAATTTGAGCCAGAGTGACAGAAGATAGCGGCATTTCCTGCAGATGCGGGACCATAAATCACAACTGCACTGATATCTCTTAGTCTTTTTATATTTATTTGTTTATTGATAGCCTGACTTAAAATTAGGTAGACAATTTTTGTTAAAAAACAACTAATTGACAGTTTACTCACCCTATTTACTCACCCTCAGATCCCCTCCTTGTGCTCACTGTGGTGTTACTTGTTTTCACAGGTTCCTTCACTCCAACGACTATGATGTAATTTCTGTAAATTTATTCTGACTTTGCTCTCCCTGCCCTCCCAATGCTCTGGTTCTGCTGTGCCACACATCTGTCTAAATGCTTGGGGCTTCTCCCATGGTGCTTTCTGTCCTCCTGTTGCTCCTTCTAGAATTTAGGGACATTTCAAAGTTAAATAAACTTCTGTGCAAGCAGCAGTTCTGCTTCCAAAAAGAGGCAGTCCGATCTTTTTGAGTGCATGCTTTAGAGTACAAACTTGGAGAAATTAGCTTCACTTAATCTAATATTTTTCTTACCTACAGAAAGGTGATGTATCATAGAGGCATTTCACATTCCTGTCATTTATTACTAGGTTACGCATGTATGCATATCTAATGATTTTCTGAAGCATGGGTGGATCCACATTCTGCAAGTGAGCATGTGTCTGCTTTCTTTCACTCCGTCCACTCATAAACATGACCCTGAAGAAAGATCATATATTTTTTAAGAGCACACATAATTTAAGTGTCTGCATTTTTGACACCCAATATACCATTCTTGGTTCAGTCATAGTACGTCTGGGTCAGAAAGTCATGGGTTCAATCCCCATCGCAGATTGAGCACAATCTAGGTTGACAATTAAATGCAGTACCAAGGGAAAACTGCATTGTCAGTGGAAATATATTTCAAATGAGATGTTAAACCAAGGTCCCAACTGCCTATTATGATGTACTTAAAAGTGGTGGCTCAGTTGATAGCACTCTTACCTTTGACATCAGTAGATTGTGGGGTTCAAGTCCCATTCCAAGACTTGAGCACAAAAATCAAGGCTGACACTTCAGTGCAGTGCTGAGAGAGTACTGCATTGTTGGAGATGCTGTTGTTCAAGTGAAAGATGTTATGCAGACACCCTGCCAGCCTTTTCAGGTGGATGTAAAAGATCCCATGGCACTATTTCAAGGAAGAACAGCTAAGTTAACCCTGGTGTTTGGGTCAATATTTGTCCCTCAATTAACATCTCAAAAATAGATTATTGCGTCATTATGTTTATGGGAGTTTGCTCTGTGCAAATTGACTGCCACGATTCCTAAATTACAACAGTGACCACACTTCATAAAAAATACTCTATTAACTGTTAAGCTCTTTGGGGCGCCCTTCAGTCGCAAAAGGTGCTGTATAAATGCAAGTCTTTCTTTTATGACATTTTTCAAAGAAGAATATGGGAACTCTTCTGACATCCTGGCCAAAATGTGTCCCTCAACCAACTCTACTAAAAGCAGATTATCTAATTGATGTTAGTAGCATCTTGCTCTGCACACATCTTTCATGGGATGTGGGCGTCGTTGGCAAGGCCAGCATTTGTTGCCCATCCCCAATTACTTTTGACACCTAAATGGCTTGACTCAGCCATTTCAGAGGGAAGTTAAGAGTCAACCACATTGCTGTGGGTATGGAGTCACATGTAGACCAGACCAGGTAAGGATGGCAGATTTCCTTCCCTAAAGGACGTGAGCGAACCAGATGGGTGTTTACGACAATCAATGATAGTTTCATGGCACCATTACTGAGACTAGCTTTCAATTCCAGATTTTTTAAAATTAATTAATTAGATTTAAATTCCACTAACTGCTGTGGTAGAATTTGGACCCATGTCCCCAGGGCATTAGCCTGGGCCTCTAGATTACTAGTTATAGCAATTACTAGCTCTGTGACATTACCACGACACCACTGTTGCATTGTCTGCACAACAATATTTTAATAAATAAATCATTGGTGTAAAGCATTTTGGGACATCTTGAGGAAGCGAAGCATATGTTACAAATGCAAGTACTTTCTTATGCTGGATGGGGCAAAGAAAAAGTGATCCAACAAGCTATGATGGAAAGTTAGAGGATTTTCTTCCAGACAATATTTTGAACTGACCAGAACTCTGCAGGAATTGTAAAGAAGTGAAATATCTCCAATGGAAAAATAAGCATATTACATGTCATTGTCACCAGGAAAATATTAAATACTAATTTGGAAATATAAGCCATGTTATGAACATGCAAAAGAGATCCTTGTTGCTCAATTGTTCGGAATATAGGAATTGTTAGATGAGGAAAAACCAAGATCCATCTAGTTTGCCTTCTACCATTCTTTTAGCTGCATGGTACAATGATAATGGAGTTGATGACAAATCATAGTAATCAATCGTTATCAATTAGTCTACAACAGACCCAGACATGAAACAAGGAAAACCCACGCCCGGGATTTTACGTCCCCCCACCTCCCGCCCCGAGGCGGGATCGGAGGTGGGGGGGGGTGGGGGGGGGGCAAGGAGAATCAGGAAAGGTGGCAGGGAGGAGGTTGGGGAGCGGAGGGCCCATCGCCTCCCTGTTGCCCAGTGATCGTCCGAGGCGTGGTCTAGGCCGATGATGGCCTTCTTGCCCAGAGGCCCATTGAGGCCCTTAAGTGCAAATTAAGGGCCTCCCAGCCGCCACTAGGATCTTACGAGCAGCGGGGGAGGGGGGGCCTCCACCATGCAGGAACAAACCTTGTAAAACAAGGTGCCCTCCCTGTGGGCTTATGGGGGGGGGGGGCTCCCTCGTCCGTGGGCAATTTGTGGCCACGGAGGACCCCCACCAGGAGTAACTTTACCCCCCAGTACCCCATCCCCCTGGACTGAACAATCACCGCCCACCCCTCGCTGGGCCCTTCTGGACTGGCCCTGGCCATCCTACCTCACTTACCTCTTACACAACGCAAAGTTCCAGCCAACATCCCAAAATGTTATTTTCTGAAAATATGTCTAAATATATTGTTGCATCTACTTCTTTGAAATGTCTTTCAAATAAAAGTTAGAGGCAGAGAATTTGGTGACAGGATCTTTAAGATCATTTTGATACCGTCCTGGAATATTTTTGAAAATCCAACCATACTTGGAAAATTATAGAGTTTTACTGCATTGGACAGTAAGGGAGCATTATTTTGGAATCACAAAGATAGTTGTGGATTATTATTGTCTGGAAAAATAATGATACTCGGCCAAGAAGCTTAGAAACATATGGCGGACTCGAGCAGTGAGGCAATATGGACAGAACTCAGAAATAGGAAGGGTGTGGTAACAATGTTGGGGCTGTACTACAGGCCTCCCAACAGCGAGCGTGAGATAGAGGTACAAATATGTAAACAGATTATGGAAAGATGTAGGAGCAACAGGGTGGTGGTGATAGGAGATTTTAATTTTCCCAACATTGACTGGGATTCACTTAGTGTTAGAGGTCTAGATGGAGCAGAATTTGTAAGGAGCATCCAGGAGGGTTTTCTAGAGCAGTATGTAAATAGTCCAACTCGGGAAGGGGCCATACTGGACCTGGTGTTGGGGAATGAGCCCGGCCAGGTGTTTGAAGTTTCAGTAGGGGACTACTTTGGGAATAGTGATCACAATTCCGTAAGCTTTAGAATACTCATGGACAAAGACGAGAGTGGTCCTAAAGGAAGAGTGCTAAATTGGGGGAAGGCCAACTATACCAAAATTCGGCAGGAGCTGGGGAATGTAGATTGGGAGCAGCTGTTTGAAGGTAAATCCACATGTGATATGTGGGAGGCTTTTAAAGAGAGGTTGATTAGCGTGCAGGAGAGACATGTTCCTGTGAAAATGAGGGATAGAAATGGAAGGATTAGGGAACCATGGATGACAGGTGAAATTGTGAGACGAGCTAAGAGGAAAAAGGAAGCATACATCAGGTCTAGGCGGCTGATGAAAGACGAAGCTTTGAAAGAATATCGGGAATGTAGGACCAATCTGAAACGAGGAATTAAGAGGGCTAAAAGGGGTCATGAAATATCTTTAGCAAACAGGGTTAAAGAAAATCCCAAATCCTTTTATTCATATATAAGGAGAAAGAGGGTAACTAGAGAAAGGATTGGCCCACTAAAGGACAAAGGAGGAATGTTATGCTTGGAGTCAGAGAAAATGGGTGAGATTCTAAACGAGTACTTTGCATCGGTATTCACCGAGGAGAGGGACATGACAGATGTTGAGGTTAGGAACAGATGTTTGATTACTCTAGGTCAAGTCGGCATAAGGAGGGAGGAAGTGTTGGGTATTCTAAAAGGCATTAAGGTGGACAAGTCCCCAGGTCCGGATGGGATCTATCCCAGGTTATTGTGGGAAGCGAGAGAGGAAATAGCTGGGGCCTTAACAGATATCTTTGCAGCATCCTTAAACACGAGTGAGGTCCCGGAGGACTGGAGAATTGCTAATGTTGTCCCCTTGTTTAAGAAGGGTAGCAGGGATAATCCAGGTAATTATAGACCGGTGAGCCTGACGTCAGTGGTAGGGAAGCTGCTGGAGAAGATACTGAGGGATAGGATCTATTCCCATTTGGAAGAAAATGGGCTTATCAGTGATAGGCAACATGGTTTTGTGCAGGGAAGGTCATGTCTTACCAACTTAATGGAATTCTTTGAGGAAGTGACAAAGTTGATTGATGTGGGAAGGGCTGTCGATGTCATATACATGGACTTCAGTAAGGCGTTTGATAAGGTTCCCCATGGCAGGCTGATGGAGAAAGTGAAGGCGACTGGGGTCCAAGGTGTACTAGCTAGATGGATAAAGAACTGGCTGGGCAACAGGAGACAGAGAGTAGCAGTAGAAGGGAGTTTCTCAAAATGGAGACGTGTGACCATTGGTGTTCCACAGGGATCCGTGCTGGGACCACTGTTGTTTGTGATATACATTAATGATTTGGAGGAAAGTATAGGTGGACTGATTAGCAAGTTTGCAGATGACACTAAGATTGGTGGAGTAGCAGATAGTGAAGGGGACTGTCAGAGAATACAGCAGAATATAGATAGATTGGAGAGTTGGGCAGAGAAATGGCAGATGGAGTTCAATCAGGGCAAATGCGAGGTGATGCATTTTGGAAGATCCAATTCAAGAGTGAACTATACAGTAAATGGAAAAGTCCTGGGGAAAATTGATGTCCAGAGAGATTTGGGTGTTCAGGTCCACTGTTCCCTGAAGGTGGCAACGCAGGTAAATAGAGTGGTCAAGAAGGCATACGGCATGCTTTCCTTCATCGGACGGGGTATTGAGTACAAGAGTTGGCAGTTCATGCTACAGTTGTATAGGACTTAGGTTCGGCCACATTTGGAATATTGCGTGCAGTTCTGGTCGCCACATTACCAAAAGGATGTGGATGCTTTGGAGAGGGTGCAGAGGAGGTTCACCAGGATGTTGCCTGGTATGGAGGGCGCTAGCTATGAAGAGAGGTTGAACAGATTCGGATTATTTTTATTAGAAAGACGGAGGTTGAGGGGGGACCTGATTGAGGTGTACAAAATCATGAGAGGTATAGACAGGGTGGATGGCAAGAGGCTTTTTCCCAGAGTGGGGGATTCAATTACTAGAGGATACGAGTTCAAAGTGAAAGGGGAAAAGTTTAGGGGGGATATGCGTGGAACGTTCTTTACGCAGAGGGTGGTGGGTGCCTGGAACGTGTTGCCAGCGGAGGTGGTAGATGCGGGCACGATGGCGTCTTTTAAGATGTATCTAGACAGATACATGAATGGGCAGGAAGAAAAGAGATACAGACCCTTAGAAAATAGGCGACATGTTTAGATAGAGGATCTGGATCGGCGCAGGCTTGGAGGGCCGAAGGGCCTGTTCCTGTGCTGTAATTTTCTTTGTTCTTTGTTCTTTGGATTTAATGTGATGGAATGGGTAAGTGCAACTTCAGAAGTGAATATAATTCACCTCAGAGCCTGGAATGTATGCCTCACACAGGTCACCAACCTCCAGGGCACTGAAGGCACATAGAAAGACAGGAGGTTGAAATTTATACTCCCGCCGCTGAAATTGGCAGTGGGGGAAACAATGGCGGCCCGCCCGTGCGGGCTGCACATCGCGGAGCCGCCACAATATTAAGCGTGGTGGCTCATTGAAATAGCCAGAGCGGGCTGCACCCCCACACCACCCCTCCCCACCCCACCCCGATGATGTGGAGGGAGCGGGCTTCCATCCCTGCCAATGGCATCAGCTGTCTGTGTGCAGGCGTGCCACCATTTTTAAAGGGCTTCGAGCCCTACTGCTCAATTTAAATATTTAAAGAAACAGTTAATAAAAATATTAAATACATTTATTTTACCCCTTGTCCACCCTCCAATAACCATAAAATTAATTATTTTCCCTCTCCCCCCACCCCCAAAGCACTCACCTTGATCACCTGACCTTCCCTGCAACAAAGTGCATAAACTTTACCTTAATGATGTTTCTTTGACCCCCTTCCCCCCCACCCCCTGCCCTGGGAAACTTACCTCCTCATCCCTCCTAACAAGCGTTCTGCCTCATTTCCCCGGGTGGGGATCCGAAGATGCAAGAGTGTCAGCCAGCGGCACAAAGATTGCACCGGGATGGACGGCAGGAATTAATTATAATTAATTCATTGATTTTAATTTATTTAAATGGAGATCCCGCCGCCAAGCGGCTGGAGTGGGGTTGCCACCATGAGGCCTCGCCACCGCCGGCAATATCGGGACAGGCCCTCCCGGCGTCAGGGTGCACAGCAGCCATCTCCCGGAGGTATTTTCCAGACCCCCCGCCGCGTCTCCGACGTCAGGGGGTCTGTAAAATTCAGCCCAGTATTAAATTCCTATGTTGTCCCTTGGTTTTTGATTCAGAAATGGGCAATATTGTCTACTTTTAATTTAAAGTTGTTTAATTCAAATTATTGATTAATTCAAATTGAAAATGTGCTGAAATGTCATCCATTGAAAATGCATTGAAAATTTATTCCCTAATTTTTTCCTCTTAATTCAAATTATTGGTTAATTTGAATTCAAATTCCTACTCCATATGTGTCCTGAACTGAAAAAGCTGCCGCTTGATTTCATTTCAACCTTCAGATCAATATCTGATGTTGTGCCCCACTTGAGAGCAGTTCATTACTAAATGGAGACAGAGTGAAGTCCGATAACAGTTTTTGGAGATGTTTGGGAGCTGCTTTGGGAGTATGACTAGCCAGATAGATAAGACTCCTCTCATGGATCAACAAATATCCAGAAAGGGCCATAGAGAAATTAAGAAAGCAGTGGTATGGAAATTTAGCATTCCACCTACCATCTCATCCACCAACTCAAAATACAAGGGGAGAACTGTTACTGACTGCCAGCAGAATTTTTCCAGCTGGAGGGAAATGATCACCACATCGACTTCTTCCAATGTCGAATCAGCTTTGCTGAGTTGATTCAAGCAGATCAGAGCAACTAACCTTCCAGGGCTTTCCAATACCATCTTTTCGGAAAAGTTTGAATGAATTTGAAATAGACCCAGTTTCTGCACTGCAGATCAGGCATTTGGAGAAACCACAACACAATGAAGTCCTAGTCCATGTATGGGACGGTAAGTAGCATTCCCCCAAAAAAGTATCAATCGGAATTTTATCTTGTTACAAGACTGAAGCCATCTTTAATGTTGATGGGACTGATACAAGCTACACACAAACAGAATTGAAGAAAAATGTTCTGGTGGAGGTAACAAAAAACTGAGCAGTGAATTACTGTTTTCCCTGGCATGGCTAGGGAATAAAACCTACTGGTGGTTGGGAAATCCAACCACCACTCCTCCAAAATCTTTGTAGTATTTTGACTCCACCTGTAGCCTACAGAACCAGCAAAAAGGCATTGGTGACTGCTGTTCTTTTTGAGGAGTAGCTCTGTTAGCTTGGTTCAGAACTGACATAATATACAAAAAAGACTCCCTGATAGTTGACAACTGTGGAAGATCATGTGAAGTGCCTCCATTTAAATGTAATGGAGCTAATATTCCTACCACTAAAGTAAGATACCAGTGATTTGGCGGCAAATGTGATTTATGCTACGAAATGGTAGAAAAAATGTTTGGTGCGGAAAGAGATTTGCCACCCATGATGCTAGTGTGCCACTAATGTTGGATCTTCTACTGCCAATTCACATGATTTATTCATCTTGGAAGCCACTGAAATCAGAATCCATTTCCAAGCTACTGGAAATTCATTCCACATTAGAGACAGAAGCTGCATCTGGAAGAATCAAGAATCCCACTCAAGTACCGATGACTGATTCTAATTCTCTTTGACAAGCATGTGACTGCCAGCATACATGAGCCTTCAGTCCATTCCTGGTATTAACAAAGAGGCCCTGATGGTCGGATTGTTGATGCTGCTAGTGGGAGTGAGGATGAGGAAAAGGTGCAAGCAAATGGATCCATGGAGTAGATGGAAGTAAACAAGCCCCCATCATGGCGATCCCATCTATTGTTGTGTGATTGCTGAGGAAGGGGCTGACAATTTATCAGGGTGTTCTGATGGAGCTTTTCTCTGCATTAAATAGAATTGGTAATTTTGTGGATGATGCAAAAGCAAACCAACATTTTGTGATACGACTGAACTTTAAGTTTTGATCATGCGCATTTCAATAGTTGTTTTGATGTTTTGGTGCTCTTGTAATGTTCATCTGTTGTTTAGTTGTGTTATCCCAATTTTAAAAGCAAAAAATTATTTTGAATTAACAGGAGTAGACTGTGCAGCATCTTTGGGTCTTGTGTTCACTCTTTCACTTAAATTATGCTGATCGTGATGTCCTCCGTGCCCGAACAGAAGAGACTGCCAGGTTTCACTATGTAGCCTTCCCAGGTGGCGAAAGTGCCCATCCGCAGCGGTGGTGGGAAGAGGCCCTTAAGTGGCCATAAATTGACCCAAGGGCAGGCATGCCGCCTGCAACCTCACCCACTGCTGGTAGAATCCCAACAGAGGCAGGTAGGCGATGGTCATGCCACCCGATTTTAGGCCCCCCCACCGCCCACTTCCCATCCATCTCCCAGGGGGTGCATAAAATTCCAGTCTACATGTGTCAAAAACATAATACTTGGAATATCATGAAAAATATTAGTTATTCAAAAGTGAGGAATATGCAGGCATCTGAGAGTATGCATATGTCATATATACTACTGTTATGTCTCCCAGATCCAAAGGGATTGAAACTGAGTGGTCAGGATTGTTTACTGCAGTAGGAGGGGAACTTCCATTTCCTTCTAGAAAAAGTTCTCCAATTGGGTTTGTGGGTTACCCACAAGAATGAAAACATGTGTATTTTAAATGCTGGTAGAGGTGAGGCAATAATAAGAAGCTTACTCCATCTCTAACAAATTTCTGGCTGCATTTCTTGTTTTCATGAGATTGATGATCGTGGGGAGAAAGCAATTAGAATTTAGCTCCATGCAGAATGCTTGACAGTTGGGAGCGTTTACATGATTCCAGAAATTCCATTTTGTGAGGTGCAATTGGAGAAAGCTGGTACGTACCAAATTGGGTTACCTTGCATTAGCATTTATCAGTCTTACAATGTTGCTACTCCGGGTAATATATCCTATGAATATCGATAACAATGTTCCCTACTCTTGGCATAGCACAAACAGATTTGATTAACAGACCAAAGCACATCCCGGTGTGGCTGCAGCTTTCATTATTAACAGCAATGGTTGCTCAATATAAGCAAATGCCTACAACAGGAGCTGACGGAATAGCAGCTTAAAGATAAGGAATGGATGACACAATTATTTAGAATGCATGTAAAGTTGTTTCATGAGTGATAAGAAAAAGAGTGGAATGATGAGACACTGCAGTGAAACATTTTGAGAAGAAATAAATATGCTTCTTGCCCTTTAAGGTTAATATGAACCCAATTTAAGAGAGCTAAGCAGGAAATGAATTGCTTTATTGCTGAAAAGCTAAATTATGTTTCTAACACTGTTAGTGTGACTTGCTGGAGGTGCTCACATAGGTTAACATGGTCACGGAGGATATTAATTCACAGTTGGAGTAGTGTTATGATAGATTGCATACCTTTCTAAAATTAGGTTTGAAATATTTGTACAGTAATAAATCTTCTTGAAATTTCAAATAAAGAAAAATAATCTTTGGAAAATCTTTTTGTGAAAATTATTTTAGTGTTATCAGCCACCACATAGAGCTGAGTGAAATATATAATCACCAGTATAGGAGAGTACAATTTGGCAGAAGATTCTCAATTCTAAAAACCTTAGTCCCAATGGCTATACCAGAAAGCTTCTTCAACAAATATCCCAAATTTTGTTGTCCAAATTCTTTAGAATGTCCAAATTCAACATTCTCAGAGATATCAGCTGCAATCAATCAAACTGGTTAAGATAAGTTAGTATATCTAAAGAAGAGGGTTATTCTTGTCTTATGGTTACCATCAACTTATTTCCTTCCCAGCCAAGGTTTTACATTTGATCCATGGCATAGAGAAAGAGATTATTTACTCCAGATAATATGGCTGGGATTTAACACGGAGGCGGTGACCGCTCCCATTGGTTGGAAAGTTGAGAGCAAACCTGCCTTTGCTAGCCCTGAAAGCCACGGCCATACTTTATGGTCCTCAGGCAATTAACTGCCTGCAGTCATGGCTTCCACCCCTCTCAGTCAGGATGTCCCACCTCCAAGAGCTGTCAACCAATCAGAGGGCCAGCAGCTTTTCAGTCCCAGCAGCGCCACTGGAAGCTGTGGCCACAGCTGGGACTGCAGCAGCCACCAAGGAAGCCTGGAGTGCACGGAACATCATATGGAGCCAATCAGACAGGCCCCAGCAAGAGGCAGGCAGTTGTTCATTAGGACAGTGGGGTCTTCCAGCCGGGACAGCATTTGCCACTGTGGGGACCCTCCGTCGGGCGGTGCCCGAACAGGAGAGACTGCTGGGTTTCACTATGTAGCCTTCCCAGGTGGCGAAAGTGCCCATCCGCAGCGGTGGTGGGAAGAGGCCCTTAAGTGACCATAAATTGACCCAAGGGCAGGTATGCTGCCTGCAACCTCACCCACTGCTGATAGAATCCCAACAGAGGCAGGTAGGCGATGGTCATGCCACCTGATTTTCGACCCCCACCCATCCCCCGCTTCCCATCCATCTCCCAGGGGGTGCATATAATTCCAGTCTACATGTGTCAAAAACAAAGTTCCATCTTGCATCAAGCCATAAAATCTCTGCATTCTAGAAGCGGTAGATAGTCCAATACATTGTGAATTTACAATGGGCATCTATCAGTGTAATTCTTTCTTTTGGTCCTTGCAAGGATGAAAGGCAATACACAAATATTGCTTAGAAATACATTTTGGTCACAAAATTCGGATCCATAGCTCTGCTAGAGACAGTGCTACAGAAGCCAAAGACACTCCTAGTGGGGCATGCTGTGCCTCCAGCTGCCCCTGATATGGCCTGCATGGTGCCGCACACTGAGAAGGGCACTCACAACCACATCACTACAAGTGCCAGAAGCATCTGAACTGGTGCTTTCCTAAGATCACACAGACTTCAGCTGATGTGACGCATTGCCTGCAAATTTGGATCATGCAGATTCATTGTATGTATTCACTTGTCACTTACCAAAAAGAAGCATTCAGCGGCAAGAGGGGCCCAGCACTAACGTTGCTTAAAGAGACAGGCATTTTTTAAATTTAGGATAGCTTTTGCTATTGCAAAGTGTCTGGAAGTACTCTGGAATGCTTTTGGAGTTGTTCTGCTGAGTTCCTGGATTTGGCAAGGAGTATTGTTGCATCCTCACAGGGAGGGCAGAGGATTTGGTGACCTGTCCACACAAAGACTGCAACAGGTATGGGGCTGCAGTTGCAATGTTTCTGGGTCTGCAGGATGATAGGGAAGTGGAGCAGAAGCTGTGGACAGCGGAAACTCTGCATGATGCCTTCTGCCAAGTTGGAACCAGAGTCCTCCATGCTTTTTGCTGTCTGACAGGCCAATCAATGCAACCAGAATCGTGGTGTGCATGGCCATCAGCGTTCTTCTGTGCGCCACCCCATCAAGGTCCTCATCGGATTCCCCTGTCGCAGTATCTGCAACCTCGTTCTCCGGTGAGCTGGGACACAAAACTTCCTTTCCCCCAGTGTGACTGCAGTCCACCCTTGCCCAGTGCAGATCCTGACTCTACACTAGCCTTTAAAATACATGCAGTGCCAGTATCTGAGTTGGTGACTGTGAGTGTCAGATCAAATGACAGCCTCCTCATTAGTGCCATGCTGCTGCTCTCTCTCTCTCTCTCTCTCTTTCTCCTTGGGCTGCTGTGGCTGGGCAGACGACAGCTCTTGTGTGTCTGAAAACTGGCAATCAGAAGGGGAAGTTTGGTGTGAGGAAAGTTGGGGGTGGAAAGCAAGAGTTCCATGGTGACACCAATAGCAACTTGCTTATCTTCCCAGATAGCAGGGTGTGGGTGAGTTGGGCGTTGAGAAGGGGCATAAGACAGGAACATACCCTCATCCTCAATAATTTCAGTGTTGCCAGATGTTATAGGCTCTGTTGCAGCTGGCCCCATAATGCAGAGAACCATCTCCTCCATAGGGCTCATGAGCTCCAGGCATTCTTGTCCCCCGCTGGTTCTGGTCTGCTCACTTCTATTGTGCGCCACCTTGTCCTGCCAGAGAGTGGAAAGAAGGTTATTGATTGAGTTGCACCGTGTTTGGGTGGTGCCACATACAGATAACTGAAGGTATGTGAAAGCAACAGGAACTGACTGTGAGGCTGGCATCATTGGTAGTTGTACGAGAATGAGGTGGAGTATCTGGATGTTAGGCATGAGTCCTAAGTACCAACTAATGCTACTTGGTGAGTGATGGGGTGTGGTACATCGAGCAGCGTCAGAGGCTGTTGAAGGAGTGGATAGGAGATGTCTTGTGACGTTGCTTTAACTGACCTTGACCACTCAAGTGAGGTCATTTATTTTTAATTTGTTCATGGGATGTGAACATCGCTGGCAAGCACAGCATTTATTACCTATCCGAAAGTGTCATTACACTTGTTGTGGCACAACTGCCAGGTTCTCGGAGCAAAACGTCATGAATTGACCTTCATGGCCACCTCCCCCAACCCCTTTGGAGGGTTTTCCATGAGGGCCTCCTGGCCTCCTACAGAACCATGGCATCTCTCCTGTCTGTCTCCACCACTAAGGCCTCCAACACCGCACCCATGAATCCAGAGCCCTCTCTCTGTCTTGATGTTCCATTTTCCTTATTAAGAATTTCAGCATCAGCATTCAGAAGCAACCTCTTGCAATTTATTGTTGCTTCCCTTTAAGAGGGACAGACTTCCTTTATGAACAGTAGGCTCGCTACACTACATGCGATTATCACACACTTTTCGGCTCCCTGCTGAGCACTCAGGCAACCAGCAGCATGGGCCCCACTCATACCAATGCTACAATCAGGTAAATGGGGACTCAACACCAAATTTGAATGCTGTCTATCTTCACCTTGATGGGCATGGACCTGCATGCCTAAAAAAGGTGTGGAACAATTTTTAGCCCTTTAGTTTCAAGGTGGCATAACTTTGTTTGATCAAATCTAATCGAAGCCCACAGACAGCAGAGCCTCCCAGTCCTTCCTGTCATCTATCACAGAGGTCCTAGATGACAGCAGGAGGGAGAGACTGGACAAGCCGCTAATTCTGGACGAGCTGACAAAGGCCGTCGAGTCTTTCGAGACGAGTAAAACCCCCGGGAGCGACGGCTTACCGGTCGAGTTGTACTCGGCCCTGTGGGACTGGGTCGGCCCGGACCTGCTGGAAGTATACAAGAGTATGCTCCTGGCCGGCAGCATGTCAGAATCCATGAGAAAAGGCATCATCACCCTCATTTACAAGCAGAAGGGGGAGAGGGCAGAAATCAGAAATTGGCGGCCCATCTCACTGCTTAATGTTGATTACAAGATTCTGTCCAAAGTCATAGCCAGTCGAGTCAAGTCTGCTCTGGAGTTGGTGATTCACCCCGATCAGACCTGTACTGTACCCGGCAGGAAGATCTCTGATAGTCTCGCGCTACTCAGGGATACGATCGCCTACGTACGGGACAGGAGGGTGGACACCTGCCTCATCAGTCTGGACCAGGAGAAGGCTTTTGACAGGATATCGCACACCTACATGATGGACGTGCTTTCCAAAATGGGGTTTGGGGAGGGAATCTGCAATTGGATCCAACTGCTCTACACAAACATCAGTAGCGCAGTGTCAATCAACGGGTGGGAATCTGAAAGTTTCCCGATCAAATCTGGAGTCAGACAGGGCTGTCCTCTTTCCCCGGTCTTGTTTGTTTGCTGTATTGAACCCTTTGCTGAGTCTATTAGGAAGGATGCGAGCATAAGAGGGGTGACAATCCCAGGCAGCGGAGGCACTCAGGTCAAAACCTCCCTGTACATGGATGACGTCGCCGTCTTCTGCTCGGATCCGCTGTCCGTGCGCAGACTGATGAGCATCTGCGACCAGTTCGAACTGGCCTCGGGAGCCAAAGTTAACCACGGCAAGAGCGAGGCCATGTTCTTTGGGAACTGGGCTGACTGATCCTTTGTCCCCTTCACCGTCAGGTCAGATTACCTGAAGGTGCTGGGGATATGGTTCAGAAGTGCCGGGGCGTGCACCAAAACATGGGAGGAGCGAGTAGCCAAGGTACGACAAAAGTTGGGCATGTGGGGGCAGCGATCTCTCTCCATTGTGGGTAAGAACCTGGTCATCAGGTGCGAGGCGCTCACGTTGTTGCTCTACGTGGCGCAGGTCTGGCCCATACCCCACTCCTGCGCCGTGGCAGTCACCCGAGCCATTTTCCGCTTCGTCTGGGGATCTAAAATGGACCGGGTCCGGAGGGACACGATGTTCAAATCTCTGGACAAGGGCGGGAAAAATGTACCCAACGTGGCCCTCATCCTGATGACCACCTTTGTGTGCGGCTGCATCAAGCTATGTGTAGATCCCCAGTACGCAAACTCCAAGTGTCACTACGTGCTGAGGTTCTATCTGTCCCCGGTGTTGCGAAGGATGGGCCTGGTCACATTGCCGCGGAACGCACCATGCAGTTGGGCGGCGCCGTACCACCTATCCTTCGTGGAGCAGTTTCTGCGGAAAAACACCTTTGACCACCGGTCCATCAGGCAGTGGTCTGCACGGAATGTCCTCAAGGCCCTACGGGAAAAGGAAACGGTGGATCCTGTCGGATGGTTCCCCGAGCAGACCGTCAAAGTCATTTGGCGGAATGCCTCATCACCAGAACTTTCAAACAAGCACCAAGACGTAGCTTGGCTGGTGGTGAGAAGGGCCCTCCCCGTCAGATCCTTCATGCACACCCGAAGTCTCGCCCCCTCCGCACAGTGCCCCCGCGTTGGCTGTGGTGGGGAAGAGACGGTCGCCCACCTCCTCCTGGAATGTGCCTTTGCAAAGCAGGTGTGGAAAGAGATGCAGTGGTTTTTGTCAAGGTTCATCCCAAGCAGCTCTGTAACACAGGAGTCTGTGCTCTACGGGCTGTTCCCAGGGACGCACACCGAGACAAACATCAACTGCTGCTGGAGGACTATCAATTCGGTGAAAGACGCCCTTTGGTCTGCCCGAAACTTGCTGGTCTTCCAGCGCAAAGAGTTGTCCACCACCGAATGTTGCAGACTGGCACATTCCAAGGTCCAGGACTACGTGCTGAGGGACGCACTAAAGCTTGGGGCAGCCGCAGCAAAGGCTCAATGGGGAAAGACCACAGTGTAAGGTTCCCCCACCAAGCTGGACTGAGGGGCTGGAACCATGGGAAGCCCCTCGAACTGTATCGTTAATATTCTCAATTGCTGTAAATGTAAAACTGTAATTGACATGACAATTGTGAAACGGAAGGGTTGGGAAGAAACTCATGACATTATTGAAAGAAACTGATCTCTTTTGCAATGTTTGTATTTTTTCGTGCTGTTTGGAAACTGTTTGGCAATGTAATTTTTACAGATTTTTATGAATAAAGTATATTTTGGAAATAAAAAAAAAAAAATCTAATCAAGTTGGCCAATAAAAGCTGCCCTTTGCTGTGAACATGATAAAGAGAGTTGGGAGAGAGCCTGAATTGTAACCCAATAGGGATGATTTCATCGCCACTGCATGGGTGGTAAACTGGCAAAGCAGGTCTCCTGCCCATTATAGAAGCTTCCCATTTTCATTTGCATTGAAATCAATGAGATGAAAAACGAATGAGTTCTACAGTGGATTAACAAACTGCTCTGTTAGATTATCTTCCAAACAATTATGATGAAAATTACACACTATGTTTAGCTTTATTTTGATTTCTTAGTTATGAGGAGAGATTAAGGCAATCCTAAACCTGTGTACTGTGCCAGCTGTGTGTAATGGTTGCATTTATAATGCATTCTACAATCTGTTTTAGAAGTCGCTTTCATGATTTGGACAATATATTGTATAAGAACATAAGAAATAGGAGCAGAATTAGACCATATAGCCCCTCGAGACTGCTCTGTCATTCAATATGGTTACATACAGCCTCAACTCCACTTTCCCACTCTTTCCCAATATCCCTCCATTTTCTGAGAAAACAAAAGCCTATCTATCACATCCATGAATATACACAACAATGGAGCATCCCAACTTTCTAGGGTAGAGAATTCCGAAGATTCATAATCATCTGAATGAACTTATGTCTCTACATCTCAGTCTTAAATGATCGGCCCCTTATCCTGAGACTATGTCCCTGTGTTATAGATTCCTCAGCCAGAGGAAACAACCTGTCAGGTCTGTCAAGCCCCTTCTGAATTTTGTATGTTTCAATGAGATATCCTCTCGTTCTTCTAAATTCCAGAGAGTATAGGCCCACTTTACGCAGCCTCTCATTATAGGACAACTCTCTGATCTCAGGAGCCAATCTAGTGAATCTTTGCTGTACTGCCTCCAATGCAAGTATATCCTTCCGTACCATGGAGACCGAAACAGCGCTCAGTGCACCAGGTGTGGTCTCACCAAAGCCCTGTACAATTGTAACAAGACTTCCATATTCTTGTACTCCAATCTCCTTGCAATAAAGTCCAACATGTCATTTGCCTTGTTAATTGCTTGCTGTACTGGCATGCTAACTTTCTCTGTTCCTTGTACGAGTACACCCAAGTCTCTCTGAACATCAACATTTAGAAGTTTCACACCTTTTAAACAATATTCTTCTTTTCTATTCTTGCTACCAAAGTGAATAAATTCATACTTCCCCACATTATACTCCATCTGCCACATTATTGCCCACTCACTTAACTTGTCTATATCTCTTCACAGCCTCTTTATGTCCTCCTTACAGCTTACATTCCCACTGAGCCTTTTATCATCAGTAAACCTAAACACATTACTCTTGGTCTCTTCTTCTAAATCATTAATATAGAATGTAAGTAGCTGGGAACCCAGCACTGATCCTTTTGGCACTCCACTAGTTACAGTCTGCTAACTTGAAAATATTCAATTTTTTCCTATTCTCTGCCTCCTGTCAACTAATCCTCCAATCCTCCATGCTAATATATTATGCCAACTCCATGAGCCCTTATCTTGCATATTAATGCTTTGTGTGGCTTATTTTCGAATACCTTTTGGAAATTCAAGTACAGTAAACTGACTGACTCCCCTTTATCTATTCTACTAGTTACATCCTCAAAAAACTCTAATAAATTTGTCAAACATGGTTTCCTTTTCGTAAAACCATGTTGACTCTGTCTGATCATACAATGATTGTCCAATTGCATTGTTAAGACTTCCTTAATAATAGATTCCAGCATTTTCCCAATGACTGATGTCAGGCTAACTGGCCTGTAATTCCCTGTTTTCTCTTTCCCTCCTTTCTTGAATAACAGTGTTATATTTCCTAACAATCTGCTGAAGCTATTCTAGAATCTAGGGAATTTTGGAAAATCATAATCAGTGCCAGACACTATTTCTGCAACCGCCTCATTTAGTACCCTGGATTAGGCCATCAGGTCTTGGGTATTTGTTGGCTTTTCGTCCCTTAAATTTCTCTAATATTTTTTTCTCCATTGATATTAATTACTTTAAGTTCCTCACTCTTATTAGCCCCTTGGTTACTCTCTATTTCTGGTATGCAACAAAATATTTGTTCAACATCTCTGCCATTTTCTTATTCCCCATGATAATTTCTCCTGTCTTGCCTCCCTGTTATGTAGTTGGAAAAGCTCTTACAATCTGTTCTTATATTCCTGGCTAATTTATTCCAATACATTTTTATTTTATCTTGTCAACTTTTTGGTCACCCTTTTCTAGTTTTGAAAACTCTTTCAATCCTCAGGCTTACTACTATTCTTTGCAACATTATAAACCTCCTCTTTCAATCTAATACTATCCTTAACTTCCCTAGTAAGCCATGGATGGATCTTTCTTGCTGAGTTTTTGTTTTTTAATGAAATGTATTTTTGTTGTACATTTTGAATAATTTCTTTAAATGTTTCCCACTGCTGATTTACTGCCATACCTTTTAATTTGTTTACCCAATCAACCTTAGCCAGCTCTCCCCTCACACCTATGCAATTGGATTTGCTTAAGTTTAACATTCTTGTTTTGGACTTGAGTATATAGCTCTCAAACTTAATATACAATTCAATTGTATTATGATCATTTCTTCCCAGAGGATTTTTACTATTACCTTACTTGATAGCCCTGCCTCATTACTCAATACTAGATCTAAAATAGTTTTATCCCCAGTTGGATCCATAATGTATTGTTCCACAAAACTGTCACAAAAACATTCTACAAACTACTCTTCCAGACTACCTTTGCCAGTTTGATTTGTGCAGTCGATATGAAGATTAAATTCCCCCACAATTATTACATTGCCTTTGTTACAATTTCCAATTATTTCTTGCTTAATACTCTGTCCAATGGTGTAACTATTGTTTGGAGCTCTATAAACTACTCCCACCAACGGTTTCTGAACTTTGTTATTCATAATTTCCATCAATACTGATTCTACTTCCTCATCTTCTGAGCCAAGTTCATTTCTTACTACTGTCCTTATGTTATTTTTTACTATCAGGGCTATTCCTCCTCCTTCTCCATTCTGCCTATCTTTTCGAAATGTTATGTAGCCATGGAAAATTTACTTCCTAACCTTGGTCACCTTGTCATAGAGTCAAAAATCATTTGTGGCACAGAAGGAGGCTATTTGGCCCATTGAGTCCATGCTGGATCTCCACGGAGCTGCCCTGTCAGTTGCACACCCCCGCTCAATTTCTGTAGCCCTGCAAGTTTATTTCCTCCAAGTGGCCATCCAATTTCCTTTTGAAGTCATTGATTGTCTCCGCTTCCACCATCCTTGTGGGCAGCGAGTTCCAGGTCATTGCCATCCATTGTGAAAAAAATTTGTCCTCATATTCCCCCTGCATCTCTTGCCCAAAACTTTCAATCTGTGTCCCCTATTCCTTGTACCATCAGTTAATGGGAACAGTTTTTCCTTGTCTAACTTATCTAAGCCTGTCATAATCAAAAGGTCAGAAGTGGGGATGTTCGCTGATGATTGCACAATGTTCAGCACTATTCATGTCTCCTCAGATACTGAAGCAGTCCACGTAGAAATGCAGCAAGACCTGGACAATATCCAGGCTTGGGCTGATAAATGGCAAGTAACATTCGCGCCACACAAGTGCCAGGCAATAACCATCTCCAGCAAGAGAGAATCTAACCATCTTCCCTTGACATTCAATGGCATTATGATCACTGAATCCCTCAATATCAACATCCTGGGGGCTTACCATTGACCAGAAACTGAACTGGAGTAGCCATATAAATATTGTGGCTACAAAAGCAAGTCAGAGGCTAGAAATCCTGCTGCCAGTAACTCACCTCCTGACTCCCCAAAGCCTGTCCACCATCTACATGGCACAAGTCAGGAATGTGATGGAATACTCTCCACTTGCCTGGATGGGTGCAGCTCCAACAGCATTCAAGAAGCTCGACACCATCCAGGAAAAAACAGCCTGCTTGATTGGCACCCCATTCACATACATTCACTCCCTCTACCACCAATGCACAGTGGTAGCAGGGTGTACCATCTACAAAATGCACTGCAGCAACGCACCAAGGCTCCTTAGACAGCACCTTCAAACCCACGACCTCTACCACTTAGAAAGACAAGGGCAGCAAATGTATGGGAACACCACCACCTGTAAGTTCCCCTCCAAGCCACATACCATCCTGACTTGGAACTATATAGCCTGTTACTGGGTCAAAATCCTGGAACTCCCTTCCTAACAGCACTGTGGGTGTACCTACCCCACATGACTGCGGCGATTCAAGAAGGCTTCTCACCACCACCTGCTCATGGGCAATTAGTGGTGGGCTGCCATGCCCACATCCCATCAATGAATAAAAAAATAATAATCTTGTACACCTCTATTAAATCACCCCTCGATCTCCTTTGCTCTAAGGAGAACAATCCCAGCATTTCCGACCTAACCTTGTAACTAAAATCCCCCATCCCTGGAACCATTCTGGTAAATCTCCTCTGCACCCTCTCAAGGACCCTCACATCTTTCCTAATGTGTGCTGACCAGAATTGGACACAATACTCCAGTTGGTGTCTAACTAGATCTTTATAAAGATTCGGCAGAACTTTTCTGCTTTTGTACTCAATGCCTCTGTTTATGAAGCCCAAAATCCCATATGCTTTACTAACCACATTCTCAATATGTTCTGCCACCTTCAAAGATCGATGCACAAGTACCCCAGGTCCTTCTGTTCCTGCACAGTCTTTAGAACTGTGCCATTAAGTACATATTGCCTCACCCTATTCCTTCTGCCAAAATGCATCACCTCACACTTGTCAGTATTAAATTCCATCTGCTACCTCTCTGCCCATTCTGCTAGCCTATCTATGTCCTGTTGCAGGCAGTTCATATCACCCTCACTGTTTTCCACACTTCCAAGTTTGATGTCATCAACAAATTTTGAAATTTCTTCTCTGTATTCCAAGATTTATAAATAGCAAAAAAAGTAATGGTCCCAGCATTGACCCTTGGGGAACACTACCATCTACCAACCTCCAGTCTGGAAAAACAACCATTTACTATGACTTCTGTCCTTAACACAATTTTTTTTTATACAATTGGACACTGACCCTCCTATACCATTAGCCTCAATTTTGTTAACCAGCTCTTTATGTGGTAACTTATCAAATGCTTTCTTAAAATCCATATTAGCAACATCCATCACATTCCCTTCATCAACCTTCTCTGTTACTTCACAAAAAATTCAGTTAGATCAGTCTGCACTGAATGCTGTTGGAGGGCACAAAATTTGAAGAAGGGAGTTTGGCAAGTGAATGGATTTTAAGGGTTAATCTCTCTAAAGTCTCGTTTTTGTTTTGTTTATATTTATCAATTAATTGAAATTCTTGTTTAAGTTAAGAGGTAAGTTAGGCTTCCTACAGTTTAAACAGGAGTATACAAGCTCTCTTAGTAGTTGTAGCTTGTCTGCAGGAAGAAATTGATACTCTGGTCAGATGGGCAGAAATGTGGCAAATGGAATTCAACCTGGAGAAGTGTGAGGTGATGCATTTGGGGAAGTCAAACAAGGCAAAGGAATACATGATTAATGGGAAAATACTGAGAAGTGTAGAGGAAGTGAGGGACCTTGCAGTGAATGTCCACAGATCCCTGAAGGTAGCAGGACAGGTCAATAAAGCAGGTTCAGAAGGCAGATGGAATCTTTCCTTTATTAGCCAAGGTATAGAATATAAGAGCAGGGAGGTTATGCTGAAACTGTATAACTCATTAGTTAGGCCACAACTTGAGTACTGTGTACAGTTCTGGTCACCTCATTACAGAAAGGATGTAATTGCGCTAGAGAGGGTACAGAGGAGATTTACGAGGATGTTGCCAGGACTGGAAAAATGCAGCTATGAGGAAAGATTGGATAGGCCAGGGTTGTTTTCCTTGGAACAGAGAAGGCTGAGGGGAGATCTGATTGAAATGTACAAAATTTTGAGGGGCCTGGAAAAAGTGGAGGTGAAGGGTCTATTCACCTTAGCAGAGAGGTCAGTGACGAGGGGTCATAGATTTAAAGTGATTGCTGGAAAAATTAGAGGGTAGTTGAGGGAAAAATTTTTCACCCAGAGAGTGGTGGGGTCTGGAACTCACTGCCTGAAAGGGCAGTTGAGGCTAAAACCCTCAACTCATTCAAAAGGACTCTTGATATGCACCTCAAGTGACGTAACCTGCAGGGCTACAGACCAAATGCTGGAAGATGGGATTAGAATAAGTGACCGTTTTTCAGCCGGCACAGACACGATGGGCCAAGTGGCCTCTTTCTGTGACTTAAACATTCTATGCTTCTATGATTCTCGTTAATTAGCTAGCTAGCTTAAACTGATCTCTAGCAGAGCTCTAGCAGAGCACGGCATTGTTTTCAGAGTGTAAATTCAGGAGATTCTCAGTGCTGCTTGTCTGCTTGAGTGCTGCTGGAGGGCACAGAATGTGAAAAAGGGAGTTTGGTAAGTGAGAGAGTTTGCTAAGGAGAGGAACTATAAATTAATTAAGAAAAAGTAAATTTGACTGCACTCAGACGGAGCTGTGTGAATGAGCGATATCAGCGGGGCTAGAAACAACGTGAATCAGCGAGACCAGCAAGGCTCACTGTCACCTGTAACCAGTTGGAGCCTGCATTCAGAAAGAGAAAATAGAGGTGTGACATCACAGGGAAGCAGGTAGGTGATTGGCTGGTGAGTATTGCAGCTTAGGGACTGCGTTCCAACAAACGGCAGACTGAAAATGAGAAAAAACATATTAATAATAAGGAACAATTGAGTAGCTGGTGAGTATTATTTCTTTTTGAGTAAGGTTTATTTTTAGCGAATTGTATTGATTAGTAGTAGTATTTATCAGTATTAGCAAGGTTTTATTAACAGTTCTAAGGTATTTTAGTATTGGTAACATTTCTTTTTTTAGCGGTAGCAAAGGGTCAAATAATAAATAGCCATAGACTATTAAGGTATGGTATGCTATTATGGTAAGGTATGGGGAAGGTATGGCAGGGTTGCTTCAACCCAAGAGTGCACCTGTGCTATGTGGAAGCTCCAGGATGCTTCCTGTATCCTGGATAACCATTTGTGCAGGAAGTGTCGTCAATTGAAGCAGCTTGAGCTCCGGGTTTTGGAATTTGAGCGGCAGTTGGCAACACTGCGTGCATTTAAGAGGATGAGAGCTATGTGGATAACATGTTTATAGATGTGGTCACCCCACAGCTTAAGATTATGCAGGCAGGGAGGGAATGGGTGAGCACCAGGTAGTCAAAAAGAAACATGCAGGTAGTGCAGGAGACCCTTCATTGCATCTCACTGTCCAACAGGTATTCAGTTCTGAATGCCGATGAGAGTGATGGTTCATCTGAGGAGTGCAGCCAGAGCCAAGTCCACGGCACCATGGATGGCTCAGCTGCACAGGGGGTAACAGGGAAGACTGGAAGAGACATAGTGATACGTGATTCAATAGTTAGGGGAACAGACAAGTGTTTCTGTGGCTGCAGACGTGAATCCAGGATGGTGTGTTGCCTTCCTTGTGCCAGGGTCAAGGACGTCACTGAGCCATTGCAGAGAATCCTGAAAGGGGAGGGTGAACAGCCAGCAGTTGTGGTCCACATCGGAACCAATGACATAGGTAGAAAGAGGGATGTGGTCCTGCAGGAAGAATTTAGGGAACTAGGTAAGAGATTAGCAAGCAGGACCTTAAAAGTAGTAATTTCTGGATTACTCCCAGTGCCACGCGCAAGTGATTACAAGAACAGAAGGCTAAGACAGATGAATGCGTGGCTAGAAAGATGGTGCAGGAGGGAGGGCTTTAGATTTTTGGGATATTGGGACTGGCTCTGGGGAGATGGGGCCTGTACAGACCGGATGGGTTGCACCTGAACAGAGCCTGGGCTGAGTTCCATTGGGACATTTTGCTAGTGCTGTTGGGGAGGGTTTAAACCAGTCTGGCAGGGGAATGGGGACCTGAGGGTAGACTCAGTTGAGACAAAATCAGAAATGAAAATGGAAGGCAGAAAATTAATGGATGGGTCTGGAAGACAGAGGAAACAAAGGTTAGAAAATAAGAAAAGAGATTGGCAGTGCTCAGGGTATCTATTTCAATGCAAGGAGGATAGCAAATAAAGCAGATGAGCTGAGGGCACAGATAGACATGTGGCAGTATGATATCATAGCTATTACAGAAATATGGCTTAAGGAGGGACAGGAATGGCAGCTCAACGTTCCTGGTTACACGGTTTTCAGACGCGATAGGGAGGGGGTTAAGAAAGGAGGGGGAGCGGCACTTTTGGTCAAAGAAACTATTACAGCTGTGAGAAAGGATGGTATGTTGAAAGGTTCATCAAATGAGGCCATATGGATTGAGCTATGGAACAAAAAAGGGGCAATCACACTGCTGGGAGTGTACTATAGACCCCCAAACAGTCAGAGGGAGATGGAAGAGCAGATATGCAGGCAAATCTGTGAGAAGTGCAAGAACAATAGGGCAGTAATAGTAGGGGCTTTTAACTATGCCAATATTAACCAGGATAGTTTTAGTGTGAAAGGAAGTAAGGGAGCAAGACTCATGAGGTGCATTCAGGGGAACTTTTTGACCAGTATGTAGCAAGTCCAACAAGAGGGCACAGTTTTAGACTTAGTTTTAGGAAATGAAGATAGGCAGGTGGAAGGAGTGGCAGTGGAAGAGCATTTTGGTGGTAGTGACCATAATTCAATCAGTTTTATCATTGGCATGCAGGGCCCCACCTGCCAAGAATGAGGCATATTAATTTTGCTACATGAACATTGATTTTGAACTGCTACTGGAGTAAAGAAAGAACTTGCTTTAAAAAAAATACCAGACCCTTAACTGGAAAGACATTTGCATATTTGAAGACAGTGCTTAAAAGGGACAAAAGACCCTTCCCTGACACATTCAATCCACAATGTACTTTTGGTTACCAGACGTTGAAGGTGGAGGAGCTAGCACTCCAGGTTGACTGCTAAGATAGCTGAATATACAAATGGATGTGGTCACACCAGCTAGTCACATGACTAATCTGCTGGGTCATCTGAGTTTTTTGAATTTGAACTTAACACAGTGTTTTGAACTGGCAGAAAAAGCTGTTTTCCCCTGAACTGAAAAGACCTCTCGTGGCTGGTTCACCACAGCCTCTCCTGTCTGCTCTCATCTCTTTCTCACCAGTTTTGGAATCCATTGAAGACACATGAACCCGAAGAAAGAAAAGTCTCCGACAGCAAACAAGGTTTAAGAAGAAAACTGAGCCCCAATGAAAAGCAAGAAGTAGCTACAAAAGGACTCTACAATGAGCTCGAAGCACAGTAATGAGAAGCTCTTCAGGTATTGCCTCAAACCTCTCCACTTTATTTTTCTTCTGCTCTTTTCTTTCTCTATTTGCATGTGCGTATTGCATATGCATGCTAGCGTGGGTCGTGGCGTGTATCCATAGGCATTAACCGAATTAGAGTTTATGTTTAAATTTTAATAAATTTCACTTTTCTTCTTTACACCTAAGAAAGTCTGTTTGCGCTCATTTCTTTGCCTTATAATTGGAAAATGGCGAACAAGGATTCACCAAGGTGGAGCTCAAACCACGGTGTGTTTAAACTTAAATCCTATTACTGTAAGACCAGGTGAAGGCTGAAAGGGACCCCTAGACACCTTTCTCACCTGGTTGTAACAGCATAATTATGGAAAAAGACAAACATAGAACAGGAGTTCGAGTTCTCAATTGGGGCAAGGCCAATTTTACGAAGCTGAGGAGTGATTTAGTGAAGGTGGACTGGAAACAGCTACTTGAAGGTAAATCAGTGTCAGAGCAGGGAAGCATTCAAAGGGGAGATTCAAGGGGTTCAGAGTAAACATGTTCCCACAAAGAAAAAGGGTGGGACAGCCAAATCTAGAGCCCCATGGATGTCAAGGAGCTTACAGGGTAAGATAAGGCAGAAAAGAAAAGCTTATCCCGAACACAGAGAACTCAATACTACAGAAAGCCGAAAGGAGGATAGAAAGTGAAGGGGTAAAGTCAAAAAGGAAACTAGGAAAGCGAAGAGAGGGTATGAAAGAATATTGGAAAGCAAAATCAAAGTTAACCGAAAGATGTTTTATCACTACATTAAGAGTAAGAGGATAACTAAGGAAAGAGTAGGCCCCATAAAAGACCAAAAAGGTAAGGCAGAAGATGTTGGTATTGTTCTTAATGAATACTGCGTTTATCTTCACAAGTGAGGGGGATGATGCAGATATTGTAGTTAAGGAAGAGGGGTGTGAAGTATTGGATGTGATCAACAAAGGGAGAGAGGACGTATTAATGGGATTAGCATCTTTGAAAGTTGATTACTCACCAGGGCCGGATGAAATGTACCCCAGGCTGTTAAAAGAAGCAAGAGAGGAAATAGTGGAAGGTCTGACCATCATTTTCCGGTCCTCACTGGATACAGTTGTGGTGCTGGAAGATTGGAGAACTGCTAACGTTGTACCTCTGTTTAAAAACGGAGCGAGGGACAGATCGAATAATTACAGGCCAATCAGTCTAAACTCAGTAGTGGGCAAATTATTGGAATCTATTCTGATAGATAGGATAAATTGTCACTTGGAAATACACAGATAAATCAAGGATAGTCAGCTGGATCTGTTAAGGGAAGATCTTGTCTGACCAACTTGATTGAATTTTTTGAAAAAGTAACAAGGAAGATAGATGAAGTCAATAAGGTGGTTAAGAAGGCATATGGAATCTTTCCTTTATTAGCCGAGGTATAGGATATAAGAGCAGGGAGGTTATGCTGGAATTGTATAACTCATTAGTTAGGCCACAACTTGAGTACTGTGTGCAGTTCTGGTCACCTCATTACAGAAAGGATGTAATTGCACTAGAGAGGGTACAGAGGAGATTTACGAGGATGTTGCCAGGACTGGAAAAATGCAGCTATGAGGTAAGAGTGGATTGGCTAGGGTTGTTTTCCTTGGAACAGAGAAGGCTGAGGGGAGATCTGATTGAAATGTACAAAATTTTGGGGGGCCTGGATAGAGTGAAGGTGAAAGGTCTATTTATCTTAGCAGAGAGGTCAGTGATGAGGGGCATAGATTCAAAGTGATTGGTAGAAAGATTAGAGGGGAGATAAGTTTTTTTTTAGCTTTTTAGTTTTTTAGAGATACAGCACTGAAACAGGCCCTTCGGCCCACCGAGTCTGTGCCGACCATCAACAACCCATTTATACTAATCCTACCCTAATCCCATATTCCTACCACATCCCCACCTGTCCCTATATTTCCCTACCATCTACCTATACTCGGGGCAATTTATAATGGCCAATTTACCTAGCAACCTGCAAGTCTTTTGGCTTGTGGGAGGAAACCGAAGCACCCGGAGAAAACCCACGCAGACACAGGGAGAACTTGCAAACTCCACACAGGCAGTACCCAGAATTGAACCTGGGTCGCTGGAGCTGTGAGGCTGTGGTGCTAACCACTGCGCCACTGTGTTTTTTTCAACGAGAGTGGTGGTGGTCTGGATCTCACTGCCTGAAAGGGTAATTGAGGCAGAAACCCTCAACTCATTCAAAAGGAGTCTGGATATGCACCTCAAGTGCTGTAATCTGCAGGGCTACTGACCAAATGCTGGAAGGTGGGATTAGAATGGATGGAACTTTCTATGATTCTATCATTCTAAGCATGATCTCTCTTATACAAATCCATACTGTCTCTTCTTAATTAACTCAAACCTCTCCAAATTTCTGTTGATGTTTTTTCCTGATTATTGTTTCTAAAACCTTACCCACCACTGATGTTAAGCAAATGGGCCTCGGTTGCTAGGACTGTCCTTACACACTTTATTGAATAAGGATGTTACATTTGCCACTCTCCAATCCACTGGCACCTCCTCTGTATCCAGGGAAGATTGGAAGATTATGGCAAGCCCTTCCTCTATCTCTATCCCCACTTCTTTTAGCAACCTGGGATACAAGCCATCCAGACAAGGTGACTTATCTACCCTAAGCTTAACCATGCTGCTGTAATGGCAATTGGATCTGAACCATTTATTTCTGTTTGTGCCGTTTGTTTGTCTATTCTATTATGTTTTACCACTATTCTTTGCATGGATTTTATGATGCATTCTTACCATTAAACTCCCTATCCCTTCCTCACCCACTCTGCTTGTTTTTAACCAATTGCACTGCTCTGTTGCCTTGACTTTTCTCTTTCGATTTCTAAATCTCCCTTCACCTGACCTCTCCTTACCCCCTTTTACTTTAAAGCCCTATCCACTGCCCTAATTATACAATTCACTAGGACAATGATCCCAGCCATTTAAGTGGAGCCCATCTCAGCAGAACAGCCATCTCTTTCCCCAGTACTGGTGCCAGTGCCCCAAGAATCAAAACCCCTTCTGCCCACACCACTCTCTGAGGCACATTTTTAATTTGATAACCTACTTTACCCAACACCAATTTGCACATGGGTCATGTAGTAATCCAGAGATTATTAACCTTTCTGATGAAAGGTCACAGTCTTGAAACGTTAACTCTGTGTTTCTCTCCACAGAAGCTGCCTGACCTGCTGAGTATTTCCAGCATTTTCTGTTTTTGTTATTACCCTTGAGGTTCTGCTTATTAATTTAGAGCCCAATTCCTCAAACTCTCTCTGCAGAACCTCATTCTTAGTTCTACCTATGTCGTTGGCTCCTACATGGACCACGACAACTGGACCCTTCCCCTCCTACTCCAAGTTCTTCTCCAGCCGTGAGGAGATGTTCTGAATGCTGGCATCGGGCAGGCAACACAACATTCGGGACTCCCAGTCTTGTCGTTAGAGAACAATATCAGTTCCCCTGACGATACTGTCCCCTACCACTACCACAGTCATTTTCACTCCCCCCACTTGAATGGGCTCCTCCACCATGGTGATGTGATCAGATTGCCTATCCTCATGGCACTCCTTGTTCTCTCCACACAGGCAGCAAGTACCTCATACCTGTTGGACAAAGACAAGGGTCAAGGTTCCTTCCTCACTACTTCCTAGATCCCCATACCAGTCTGACTCGCAGTCACACCCTCCTGTCCGTTGACCAACTCTCAAGTACTACTTAACTTAAGGGGTGTGACTGCCCCCTGGAACAAAGTGCCCAGGCAACTATCCCCCTCCTTGATGCCCTGCAATGTCTGCAGATTGGACTCTCGTCTGAGCGGAGGCTCCTCATGCTCCAGACACTTGGCGCAGATGTGGTTGTGTCCAGGATCACACTGCTCTTCACAAATTCCCACACGCTACAGAGCAATACCTGTTATGCCATGTCTATCTAAACTGTATACTAATCTAATGAGTTAAAATTATTGTTCAATCAGTGAAGAAAGTTCTATAGATTAATTAATCCAGTTTATTAATTTAATAAAGCAATAGTAAGTTACATATTATTAACTGCGATTTTCACACACCGGCCTAGCTTAAATAGCAAAAACAAAACTGCAATACTCACAAAACAATAACTGATCTGCTATCCTGTGACATCACTCCTTGATATTTTTGATGATTTTGAAGCTCCGGTTCCAGACTCTCCACTTCTCTCACTCTCCCGCAGGTCCTCACTCGGGCTTGTTTTATCCTCGCTCGCTCCAGGCACTCTCCCTCAGCTCCTCACTCGGCCTTGTTCTATCCTCGCTCGCTCCACTCACTCTCCCTCAGGTCCGCACTCAGCCTTGTTTTACCCCCGGTCACCCCTCTTACTCTCCCTCAGGTCCACACTCAACCTTGTTTTATCCCCGGTCGCTCCTCTCGCTCTCCCTCAGGTCCGCACTCGGCCTTGTTTTATCCCCGGTCGCACCTCTCACTCTTCTTCAGTTCCGCACTCGGCCTTGTTCTATCCTCGCTCGCCCCTCTTACTCTCCTTCAGGTCCGCACTCGGCCTTGTTTTATCCCCAGTCGCTCCTCTCACTCTTCTTCAGGTCAACACTTGGCCTTCTTTCATCCCCGGTCACTCCGCTCACTCTACTTCAGGTCCGCACTCGACCTTGTTTTATCCTCGGTCTTTCCTTTCGATCTCCCTCAGATCCGCACTCAGCCTTGTTTTATCCCCGGTCACTCCTTTTACTCTCCCTCAGGTCCGCACCGGCCTTGTTTTATCCCCGGTCACTCCCCTTACTCTCCCTCAGGTCCGCACTCGGCCTTGTTTTATCCCCGGTCACTCGTCTTATTCTCCCTCAGGTCTGCACTCGGCCTTGTTTTATCCCCGGTTGCTCCTCTCATTCTCCCTCAGGTCCGCACTCGGCTTTGGTTTATCACCGGTCGCTCCTCTCAGTCTCGCACAGGTCCACACTCGGCCTTGTTTTATCCCCGGTCGCTCCTCTTATTCTCCCTCAGGTCCGCACTCGGCGTTGGTTTATCCCCGGTCGCCCCTCTCACTCTCCCTCAGTTCCGCACTCGACCTTGTTTTATCCCCGGTCGCTCGACTCACTCTCCCACAGGTCCACACTCGGCCTTGTTTTATCCACGGTCTCTCCTCTCACTTTCCCACAGGTCCACACTCGGCCTTGTTTTATCCCCGGTCTCTCCTCTCACTCTCCTTCAAGTCCGCACTTGGCCTTGTTTTATCCCCGGTCTCTCCTCTCACTCTCCTTCAAGTCCGCACTCAACCTTGTTTTATCCTCGGTCTCTCCTTTTGCTCTCACTCTGATCTGCACTCGGCCTTGTTTTATCCCTGGTCACGCCTCTCACTCTCCCACAGGTCTGCACTCGGCCTTGTTTTATCCCCAGTCTCTCCTCTCATTCTCCCTCAGGTCCGCACTCAGCCTTGTTTTATCCCTGGTCACTTCTCGCACTCTCCCACAGGTCCGCACCCGGCCTTGTTTTATCCCCGGTCACTCGTCATACCCTCCCTCAGGTCTGCACTCTGCCTTGCTTTATCCCCGGTCACTCCTCTCGCATTCCCTCAGGTCCGCACTCGGCGTTGTTTTATCTCCGGTTGCTCCTCTTACTCTCCCTCAGGTCCGCACTCGGCCTTGTTTTATCTCCGGTCACTCCTCTCGCTTTCCCTCAGGTCTGCACTCGGCGTTGTTTTATCCCCGGTCGCTCCTCTCGCTCTCCCTCAGGTCCGCACTCGGCCTTGTTTTATCCCCGGTCGCTCGACTCCCTCTCCTTCAAGTCCGCACTCGGCCTTGTTTTATCCCTGGTCGCTCCTCTCACTCTCTCTCAGTTCCGCGCTCGGCCTTGTTTTATCCTTGGTCTCTCCTTTTGCTCTCCCTCAGATCTGCACTCGGCCTTGTTTTATCCCTGGTCGCTCCTCTCACTCTCCCTCAGATCTGCACTCGGCCTTGTTTTAGTCCCGGTCGCTCATCTCACTGTACCTCAGGACCGCACTCGGCCTTGTTTTATCCCTGGTCGCTCCTCTCACTCTCTCTCAGGTCCTCACACGGCCTTGTTTTATCCTCGGGCTCTCTTCTCACTCTCCCTCAGGTCCTCACTGGGCCTTGTTTTATCCCCGGTCACTCCTCCTACTCTCCCTCAGCTCCGCACTAGGCCTTGTTTTCTCCCCAGTCTCTCCTCTCACTCTCCCTCATGTCCGCACTCGGCCTTGTTTTATCCCCAGTCACTCCTCTTACTCTCCCTCAGCTCCGCACTAGGCCTTGTTTTCTCCCCAGTCTCTCCTCTCACTCTCCCTCATGTCCGCACTCGGCCTTGTTTTATCCCCAGTCACTCCTCTTACTCTCCCTCATGTCCGCACTCGGACTTGTTTTATCCCCAGTCACTCCTCTTACTCTCCCTCAGGTCCGCACTCGGCCTTGTTTTATCCCCGGTCGCTCCTCTTACTCGCCCTCTGATCCGCTCTCGACCTTGTTTTATCCTCGGTCTCTCCTTTTGCTCTCCCTCAGCTCCGCACTCGGCCTTGTTTTATCCCCGGTCGCTCCTCTCACTCTCCCTCAGGTCCGCACTCAACCTTGTTTTATCCTTGGTCTCTCCTATAGCTCTCCCTCATGTCCACACTCGGCCTTGTTTTATCCCCGGTCACTCCTCTTACTCTCCCTCAGATCCGCACTCGGCCTTGTTTTATCCCCAGTCTCTCCTCTCACTCTCCCTCAGGTCCGTACTCAACCTTGTTTTGTCCCCGGTCGCTCGACTCCTTCGCCCACAGGTCCGCACTCAGCCTTGTTTTATCCCCGGTCGCTCGACTCCCTCTCCTTCAAGTCCGCACTCGGCCTTGTTTTATCCCCGGTCACTCCTCTTACTCTCCCTCAGGTCCGCACTCGGCCTTGTTTTATCCCCAGTCTCTCCTCTCATTCTCCCTCAGGTCCGCACTCGGCCTTGTTTTATCCCCGGTCTCTTCTCTCACTCTCCCTCAGCTCCGCTCTCGGCCTTGTTTTATCCCCCGTCGCTCCTCTCACTCTCCCTCAGGTCCACAGTCGGCCTTGTTTTATCCCCAGTCTCTCCTCTCACTCTCCCTCAGGTCCGCACTCGGCCTTGTTTTATCCCCGGTCTCTCTTCTCACTCTCCATCAGGTCCGCACTCGGCCTTGTTTTATCCCCGGTCACTCCTCTTACTCTCCCTCATGTCCGCACTCGGCCTTGTTTTATCCCCAGTCACTCCTCTTACTCTCCCTCAGCTCCGCACTAGGCCTTGTTTTCTCCCCAGTCTCTCCTCTCACTCTCCCTCATGTCCGCACTCGGCCCTGTTTTATCCCCGGTCACTCGTCTTACCCTTCCTCAGGTCTGCACTCTGCCTTGTTTTATCCCCGGTCACTCCTCTCGCATTCCCTCAGGTCCGCACTCTGCGTTGTTTTATCCCCGGTTGCTCCTCTTACTCTCCCTCAGGTCCGCACTCGGCCTTGTTTTATCTCCGGTCACTCCTCTCGCTTTCCCTCAGGTCCGCACTCGGCGTTGTTTTATCCCCGGTTGCTCCTCTCGCTCTCCCTCAGGTCCGCACTCGGCCTAGTTTTATCCCCGGTCGCTCCTCTCACTCGCCGTCTGATCCGCACTCGGCCTTGTTTTATCCCCGGTCACTCCTCTTACTCTCCCTCAGGTCCGCACTCGGCCTTGTTTTATCCCCAGTCTCTCCTCTCATTCTCCCTCAGGTCCGCACTCGGCCTTGTTTTATCCCCGGTCTCTTCTCTCACTCTCCCTCAGCTCCGCTCTTGGCCTTGTTTTATCCTCCGTCGCTCCTCTCACTCTCCCTCAGGTCCACAGTCGGCCTTGTTTTATCCCCAGTCTCTCCTCTCATTCTCCCTCAGGTCCGCACTCAGCCTTGTTTTATCCCCGGTCTCTCCTCTCACTCTCCATCAGGTCCGCACTCGGCCTTGTTTTATCCCCGGTCACTCCTCTTACTCTCCCTCATGTCCGCACTCGGCCTTGTTTTATCCCCAGTCATTCCTCTTACTCTCCCTCAGCTCCGCACTAGGCCTTGTTTTCTCCCCAGTCTCTCCTCTCACTCTCCCTCATGTCCACAGTCGGCCTTGTTTTATCCCCGGTTTCTCCTCTCACTCTCCCTCATGTCCGCACTCGGCCCTGTTTTATCCCCGGTCGCTCCTCTCACTCGCCCTCTGATCCGCACTCGGCCTTGTTTTATCCCCGGTCGCTCCTCTCACTCGCCGTCTGATCCGCACTCGGCCTTGTTTTATCCCCGGTCGCTCCTCTCACTCGCCGTCTGATCCGCACTCGGCCTTGTTTTATCCCCAGTCTCTCCTCTTACTCTCCTTCAAGTCCGCACTCGGCCTTGTTTTATCCCCGGTCACTCCTCTTACTCTCCCTCAGGTCCGTACTCAACCTTGTTTTATCCCCGGTCGCTCCTCTCACTCTCCCTCAGGTCCGTACTCAACCTTGTTTTATCCCCGGTCGCTCCTCTCACTCTCCCTCAGGTCCGTACACAACCTTGTTTTATCCCCGGTCGCTCCTCTCTCTCTCCCTCAGCTCCGCTCTTGGCCTTGTTTTATCCTCCGTCGCTCCTCTCACTCTCCCTCAGGTCCGTACTCAACCTTGTTTTATCCCCGGTCGCTCCTCTCACTCTCCCTCAGGTCCGTACACAACCCTGTTTTATCCCCGGTCGCTCCTCTCACTCGCCCTCTGATCCGCACTCGGCCTTGTTTTATCCCCGGTCGCTCCTCTCACTCGCCCTCTGATCCGCACTCGGCCTTGTTTTATCCCCGGTTCACTCCTCTTACTCTCCCTCAGGTCTGCACTCGGCCTTGCTTTCTCCCCGGTTGCTCCTCTCACTCTCCCTCAGATCCGCACTCGGCCTTGTTTTATCCGCAGTCACTCCTCTTACTCTCCCTCAGGTCCGCACTCGGCCTTGCTTTCTCCCCGGTTGCTCCTCTCACTCTCCCTCAGAACCGCACTCGGCCTTGTTTTATCCCCGGTCGCACCTCTTACTCTCCCTCAGATCCGCACTCGGCCTTGTTTTATCCCCGGTCTCTCCTCTCACTCTCCCCCAGGTCCGTACTCAAAATTGTTTTATCCCCGGTCTCTCCTCTTACTCTCCCTCAGCTCTGCACTCGGCCTTGTTTTATCCCCAGTCACTCCTCTTACTCTCCCTCAGGTCCGCACTCTGCCTTGCTTTATCCTCGGTTGCTCCTCTCACTCTCCCTCAGGTCCTCACTTTGCCTTGTTTTATCCCCGGTCTCTCCTCTCACTCTCCCTCAGGTCTGCACTCGGCCTTATTTTATCCCTGGTCGCTCCTCTCACTCTCTTTCAAGTCTGCACTCGGCCTTGCTTCATCCCCAGTCACTCCTCTTACTCTCCCTCAGGTCCGCACTCAACCTTTGTTTTATCCTCGGTCTCTCCTTTTGCTCTCCCTCAGATCCGCACTCAGCCTTTTTGTATCTCCAGTCGCTCATCTCACTCTCCCTCAGGTCCACACTCGGCCTGGTTTAATCCTGGGTCGCTCCTCACGCTCTCCCTCAGGTCCGCACTCGGCCTTGTTTTATCCCCGGTCAATCCTCTCACTCTCTTGTTTTTTGGGCATTAAACAGACATGCCAAAGCAAACCATTTTAGCAATTTGTCACCCATCACCATATCTACACATGTGCTGGTCCCACAGAAAAAAGTTGTGCATAAACTTTTTCAAAAATGTCGCAGCCAAATTCAATACATATATTGCAAGTTACTTTTGAAAGATCTGAAGAAAACATTTTCCCAAAATTTTTGATTTTGGTTCTCTATTTTGTAATTTCCTTACATTTTGAAGCTTACTGTAAATCTGCCATTCACTATTTTATACACCTCTATCAGGTCGCCTCTCAGCTGCTCTAAAGTAAATAGACCAAGATCCTTATGTGTTTTTGAGTAACTAAGGTTCTTTAAGCTTATTATTAATGTCACTCCTCATACTTGTCTGCGAATGTTCGTCACTCTAATATAAGTGGTTTCCCTAGTAAATCCATGGTTACAAAGGGGCCTTAGTAACTAATGGACTTCAACAATGTGTGGACAAACAAACTCAAAATAGCTAAATTACAGAAAAAAAAACCATGCATTGTAACTTATGTAAACTAGACAACTGTCTCATTGCATCAACACACTGTAATAAAATCCGAAGTTTGGGAATCTCAGTGTAATTTGTTTAAATATGTAAAGCTCATCATCATTTTAACCTACTTTTTCTGTCCAAGCCTAGGCAGCTTATTCAATTCAGTGACAGAAATATTCAATGAAGTTTTTGTGCATTCACAGCACAGCAGTTTCCTCATCTCAGAAATGCAACTGCAATTAGTTTCCTAGGAATTAATACCCTCATGTAAATTTTAAAAGCTCCATTTGAACACTTCATTTATCATACATAACTCATTTGGGGACAAGCACTAAAATAAGAACACCTATAACTGCAATTCTCAGAAACCATCAGCTTATCTTAAAATTATTTTCACTCAAGTTTGTGCAAAACCAGCAGTGAGAGAAATGTATGGGTTCTAATATTCTTCAGTTATCCTTCCAACTGAGTTGATATCAACAAATCCCAGAGAAAAAAAGTTGATTTTTTAGTGAAACACTGGCAACCTGTAACATGGGTCTCAATTTTAATTTTGGAATGCATTGCAAGCCAGGGTATGGACAGATGGGGTGTCCAATAGCTTGTGGGAAACTCGGAAGTAAGTGCAATATGTCCGTCAGTCGCAGCTTGAGCACCTCATTATTAATTTTACTTCCCGGTTTCTTGACCAAACAGAGGCAGCAGGCATGATGTGGATGACATGATGCAATCTCAACTCCAATATTTAAAGGGACACTCCAAACATGCAAGTTGAAGGAGTTTGGAGTTAGGAAAAAAAAGAGAAACAAGTGGCAGAATGAAGTCCATGTGGGAAAAGCTGTGCACTGTTTTAGGGACTCCTGCCCGGCTGGGGGCTGCAAGGAATCGGAGAGAGATACTGTTCCCTACCATCGGGAGGAAGAAACCTGCAGCTGACACCAAGAAGGCATAGTTGGAGGTAGCCGAGGGGGTCAGCCACAGGAGCATGATGCCACGCTCCTGGATTCAGTGCAGAAAGTACTTTAATGACCTAAACAGGCCAGGAGAGGTGAGTACAGTGGCACATTAACCTACATCCTGTTGTGTGCATCGTCCCATCTACTCACTCTGCTTTGTTAAACCTACTCCATCACATAGCTCCTCACACCCATTTATCTTTCTGGCGCACCCATCCTTTTTCTATGCAGTTCCTCACACACCCATCTATCTATCCACCACAGGTATTCATCCTCATCCTTATGCAATGTCATGCTTCTCTCTGAAAGTCACCCTCACCAAATGCACTCCATCCATTGGATGAACAAATGCCACTACACTCACTCATACTTCTCTCCTTTTCCTCCTTGCAGGACAAGAGAGGACAGGACACTAAGGAGAGAAAGAGAACCAGAGGTGGCTCTTAAACATTTAGCAACTAACAAGTGCAGAGGAGGAGGCACTGGAGATCAGTGGAGTTATGGCATCTCTGGCTCTTGGAGATGGGAAGACAGGAGCTCCCAGCTACTCGGTGACACAATTAAATTAAAGCCACCCACATATCATACGACATCAAGTCATGTTGGCTTGATTTCAACAAATTAAATATGATCATCTTCATAATACTAAGTTACAACATATCCTTACCTTACATAATTCATTTTTTAATATTCCATGGGGCCTTCACATGTGCAGCAGAAATCAGTGGAGGTCACTGGGGTGATTCCTCAGAGGAACTAAGTCCTTCTGAGGGTGCACTGTCACAGGACTCATGCAGACCATGCATCAGCTCAGATACTCACACTTCAATGGGAACAGAAAGGCAGATAGTTGGGTTTTCACCTGGTAACTCATACTTCACAAATGAGCAAAAATAGATGTGGTTGCAAGGGACAGCAGTGAAGAGTCCATATTGGAAGGTGCTGCCCTGTCTAAGCTCTGCTCAGCTGGACACAGATGCTGCTCTCCAGGGGACCATCGATGGAAAGGAGAATCATTGACCAGAAGCAGACAATGTGCAATAAACAGACAGGACTTCAAAGTAGAATCATGACAATTGCAGAGAGAATGAAGGAGTCCAACTCAAACATGAGAGGGGTGATGTCACAGGTCACTGTGATGATGTCTTCTTCCATGGATAGCATGGTCAGTGCCATGGAATGTCATACTCTTCAAACCGGGGGCATGGGTTTGAATCCCACCACAGCAGATGGTGGAATTTGAATTCAATTAATAAAAAATCTGGAGTTAAAAACTAGTCTAGTGGTGACCATGAAACCATTGTCGATTGTTGTAAAAAGCCATCTGGTTCACTAATGTCCTTTAGGGAAGGAAATCTGCCCTTTGCGCTGGAGCGCTGACTTGGGGCTGCATTAGAGTGCTAAAGTGAGAGTTTTGTGACTGAGGGTAATTAAGGGTTAGTTTTATCTACAGTCTAGTCTTTCTTTTATTTAGCAAATTAACTTAACAGTTGCTGTTTGGGTTGTAGAATGTGAGTTTTCGACCAGTATTAAACAGAGTTCACTCAGGCTCTGCTTGTAGTTGCACCTTGTTAATTAGATAACTGGCTTAAACCAGTTTTCAGGGGCTAGAGTCAGACAGTATAAGAGTGGGCCATCTTACAGTGCTGACTTCATTTGCACTGGAGCGCTGACTTGGGGCTGCATTAGAGTGCTAAAGTGGGAGTTTTGTGACTGAGGGAGTTCGGTGAGGAGGGAGCAAGGAGCTCCTTTCATTTCCTACCTGTCCTCAAAGAGCGTGAGGGGAGCCGAGAGTTTCCAAAGAGCACAGCTGACTGGTGAGTAAGTCCTGGTGGGTGTTTTTCAAACTGGATTAAATTGTAAGTCATTGTTTTAGCAAGACTTAGTTGATTTGTTTTTTTCTTATAATAGTCTTCTAAAGTTTTAAATTTAAAGGGTTTAGTCATGGCAGGAGACCTTAAAGCCGTGGCTTGCTCTTGTTGCTGCATGTGGGAATCCGGGAACATTTCCAGTACCCGGGACCAGCATGTGTGCAGGAAGTGTGTCCAGCTGCAGCTCCTGGAAGCTTGGATTTCAGACCTGGAATGGAGGCTGGAAACACTGTGGAGCATCCGCGAGTCTGAGAGCATCGTGAATAGCATGTTTAGAGACGTGGTCACACTGCAGCTGAAGGGACTTGAGGAAGGAAGGGAATGGGTGACCACCAGGCAGTCCAAGAGAAACAGGCAGGTAGTTCAGGAGTCCCCTGGGGTCCCGCTTGCAAATCAGTATTCCATTTTGGAGGCTGATGAGGCTGGTTCCTCCAGGGAGTGCGGACAGAGCCAAGCTTCTGGCACCACAAGCAGCCTGTCTGCACAGGAAGGGGGAAAGAGAGGAAGAGCAATAGTAATAGGGGATTCTATAGTCAGGGGAACAGATAGGTGCTACTGTGGCCATCAACGTGACTCCAGGATGGTGTGTTGCCTCCCTGGTGCCAGGGTCTGGGATGTCACTGAACGGCTGCAGGGCATCCTGAAGGGCGAGGGTGATAAGGCAGAGGTCATGGTACATGTTGGTATCAATGACATAGGTAGAAAGAGGGATGAGGTCTTGCATCAAGAATTCAGGGAGTTAGGCAGTAGACTAAAAAGCAGGACCTCTCGGGTTGAAATCTCTGGATTACTCCCAGTGCCACGTGCTAGTGAGTATAGAAATAGGAGAATAGCACAGATGAATGTGTGCTTAAGAGTTGGTGCAGGAGGGAGGGTTTCAGATTCCTGGACCACTGGGACCGTTTCTGGGGAAGGTGGGACCTGTACAAGCGGGACGGTCTTAATCTGACCCAGAGGGGGACTAACATCCTTGCTGGCGGGTTTGCTAGTGCTGTTGGGAGGAGTTTAAACTAATTTGGCAGGGGGAGGGGACGCAGACTCCTAGCAGAATAGAGACACAGCTAAACACAGGAAAGCAAACAAGTCAGAGGATATACAGCGGAAGTAAGTTTCAAGGGAGTAAGACCAGGATGGATGGCCTCTACTTTAATGCCAGGAGTATTACAGGTAAAACGGATCAGTTAAGGGCAAGGATTGACACGTGGAATTGTGATATAGTAGCCATCAAGGAGACATGGTTGAGGGAGGGGCAGGATTGGCAGCTCACTATCCCGGGATATAGAATCTTCAGGCGAGACAAAGGAGGGGGTAAAAGAGGAGGGGGCATTGCAATATTAGTTAAGGAGTCAGTTACTGCAGTAAGCAGAGATGATATCTTGGAGGGGGCATCAAATGAAGCTTTATGGGTAGCGTTTAGGAACAAAAAAGGGACAGCCACATTGCTAGGTGTTTATTATAGACCCCCAGATAGTCAGCGGGAAATTGAGGAGCAAATATGTACGCAATTCACAGAGGTGTGTAAAAATAATAGGGTAATTATATTAGGTGATTTCAACTTTCCCAACATTAATTGGGATAGTCATCGTGTTAAGGACTTAGATGGAGTGGATTTCTTAAAATGTATACAGGAGAACCTTTTAGCTCAATATGTAAAGGATCCAACAAGGGAGGGTGCAGTGCTGGACCTAATTCTGGGGAATGAAGCCAGACAGGTGGTTGATGTGTTGGTGGGGGGGCATTTTGGTGATAGCGACCACAACAAGGTACAATTTAAACTTGTTATGGAGAAATAAATAGACAAATTGCAAAAATAGGTTTTGGATTGGGGGAGGGCAAATTTTAGTAAAATAAGGCAGGATCTGGCCAAGGTAGACTGGAAACAGTTACTTGTCGGGAAATCTACAGAAGAGCAGTGGGGGGCATTCAAAAAGGAACTGGGGAGGGTACAGGCCCAACATGTTACCTCTAGGGTAATAGGTCGGAGCAACAAGCCCAGAGAACCATGGATGACCAGAAACATTCAGGGTACGATGAGTAGGAAAAGAGAGGCTTTTAGCAAATACAAGGAGAGCAAATCAACGGAAGCATTAGTGGAGTACAGAAAGTGTAGGATGGAGCTGAAGAAAGCAATTATGAGAGCAAAGAGGGGATATGAGAAAGCTCTGGCTGGTAAAAGTAGGGAAAATCCCAAGATACTCTATAAGTATATCAATGGGAAGAGGATAACCAGGGAAAGAGTAGGACCCATTAGGGACCAAGGAGGAAATCTGTGGGTGGAGCCAGAGGACATTGGTAGGGTGTTGAACGAATATTTCACATCTGTCTTCACCCAAGAGAATGAGGATGTAGATATGGAACTCAGAGTGAGAGACTGTGAGGTTCTTGAGCAAATTGTCAAAGGGAGTGACAAGATATTGGAGGTTTTAGCAGGCTTAAAAGTGGACAAATCTCCAGGTCCGGCCAATTAGTGTCCCAGGATGCTGTGGGAGGCGAGGGTGGAGATTGCAGGGGCTCTGACTCAAATTTTTAATTCCTCTCTGGCCACCGGGGAGGTGCCAGAGGATTGGAGAACAGCTAATGTGGTCCCACTATTTAAGAAAGGTTGCAGAGATAAGCCAGGGAACTACAGACCAGTGAGTCTCACGTCAGTGGTAGGGAAACTATTGGAGAAAATTCTGAAGGACAGAATCTATCTCCACTTGGAGAGGCAAAATTTGATTAGGAATAGTCAGCATGGCTTTGTCAGAGGGAGGTCATGCCTAACAAATTTGATTGAATTTTTTGAGCATGTGACCAGGTGTGTAGATGAGGGTAGTGCAGTTGATGTAGTTTGCATGGATTTTAGCAAAGCCTTTGACAAGGTCCCACATTGAAGACTTATCAAGAAAGCAAATGCACCTGGGATACAGGGTAACTTGATAAGGTGGATTCAAAATTGGCTTAGCTGTAGAAGACAGAGAGTGATGACAGACGGCTGTTTTCGTGACTGGAAGCCAGTATGCAGTGGCGTACCACAGGGATCTGTGCTGGGTCCCCTATTGTTTGTCATTTCTATAATCGACATACATGACTATGTGGGGGGTAGGATTAGTAAGTTCGCGGATGACACAAAGATTGGCCGAGTGGTTAACAGTGAGGTTGAGTGTCTTGGGTTACAGGAAGATATAGACGGGATGGTCAAATGGGCAGAAAAGTGGCAGATGGAATTTAACCCTGAAAAGTGTGAGATGATACACTTTGGAAGGAGTAATGTGACATGGAAGTATTCAATGAATGGCCTGACACTGGGAAGTTCCAAGGAACAGAGGGACCTCGGCGTGTTTGTCCATAGATCTCTGAAGGCAGAAGGGCAAGTTAATAGGGTGGTGAAAAAGGCATATGGGACACTTGCCTTTATCAATCGAGGCATAGATTACAAAAGCAGGGAGGTCATGTTGGAGTTGTATAGAACTTTGCTAAGGCCACAGCTGGAGTACTGTGTGCAATTCTGGTCACCACATTATAGGAAGGATGTGATTGCACTGCAGAGGGTACAGAGGCAATTCACCAGGATGGTGCCTGGGATGGAACATTTAAGCTATGAAGAGAGGTTGGATAGGCTTGGGTTGTTTTCGCTGGAGCAGAGAAGACTGAGGGGTGACCTGATCGAGGTGTACAAGATTGAGTGGCATGGACAGGGTGGATAGGGAGCAGTTGTTCCCCTTAGTTGAAGGGTCAGTTACGAGGGGACACAAGTTTAAGGTGAGGGGCAGGAGATTTAAGGGGGATTTGAGGAAGAACTTTTTTACCCAGAGGGTGGTGACGGTCTGGAATGCACTGCCTGGGAGGGTGGTAAAGGCGGGTTGCCTCACATCCTTTAAAAAGTACCTGGATGAGCATTTGGCACGTCATAACATTCAAGGCTATGGGCCAAGTGCTGGCAAATGGGATTAGGTAGACAGATCAGGTGTCTTTAATGCATCGGTGCAGACTCGATGGGCCGAAGGGCCTCTTCTGCACTGTATTATTCTGTGATTCTGTGATACCTGGCCTGGCCTACATGTGACTCCAGACCAACAGCATGTGGTTGACTCTTAAATGCCCTCTAAAATGGCATAGCAAGCCACTCAGTTGTATCAAACCACTACAAAGTCTAAGAAAAGGAATGAAACCGGAAGGACCACCCAGCATCGACCGAGGCATCGGAAATGACAATGGCAAACACAGCAATGTCAACTCTGTAAAGTCTTCCTTACTAACATCTGGGGCTTGTGCCAAAGTTGGGAGAGCTGTCCCACAGACTAGTCAAGCAACAGCCTGACATAATCATGTTCATGGAATCATACCTTACAGACAATGTCTCAGACACCACTATCACCATCCTTGATTATGTCCTGTCCCACTAGCTGGACAGACCCAACAGAGGTGGTGGCACAGTGGTATACAGTCATGAGGGAGTTGCCCTGGGAGTCCTCAACATTGACTCTGAACCCCATGATGTCTCATGGCATCAGATCAAACATGGGCAAGGAAACCTCCTGCTGATTATTACCTACAGTCCCCCCCTCAGCTGATGACTCAGTACTCCTCCATGTTGAACACCACTTGGAGGAAGCACTGGGGGAGGCAAGGGTGCAGAATGTACTCTGGGTGGAAGACTTCAATGTCCATCACCAACAGTGGCTCGGTAGCACCACTACTGACTGAGCTGGCCGAGTCCTAAAGGACGTAGCTGCTAGACTGGGTCTGTGGCAGGTGGTGAGGGAACAAAAAGATGGAAAAACATACTTGACCTCATCCTCACCAATCTGCCTGCTGCCGATGCATCTGTCCATGACAGTATTGGTAGGAGTGACCACCACATAGTCCTTGTGGAGACAAAGTCCCATCTTCAGATTGAGGATACCCTCCATTGTGCTGTGTGGCAAGGCCACTGTGCTAAATGGGATAGATTTCAAACGGATCTAGCAATGCAAAACTGGGCATCCATGAGGCACTGTGGGCCATCAGCGGCAGCAGAATTGTACTCAACCACAATCTGTAACCTCATGGCCCGCTGTATCCCCCACTCTACCATTACCATCAAGCCGAGGGATCAACAATGCTTCAGTGAAGAGTGCAGGAGGACATGCCAGGAGCAGCACCGGCATACCTCAAAATGAGGAGTCAACCTGATGAAGCTACAACCCATGACTACTTATGTGCCAACCAGCGTAAGCAGCATGCGATTGACAGAACTAAGCAATTAGATCTAAGCTCTGCAGTCCTACCACATCCAGTTGTGAATGGTGGTGGACAATTAAACAACTAACAGGAGGAGGCTCCACAAATATCCCCATCCTCAATGATAGAGAGCCCAGCACATCAGTGCAAAAGACAAGGTTGAAGCATTTGCATCCATCTTCAGCCATAAGTACCGAGTGGATGATCCATCTCGGCCTCCTCTTGAAGTCTCCAGCATCACGGATGCCAGTCTTCAGTCAATTCGATTTACTCCACGTGGTATCAAGAAACAACTCAAGGCACTGGATACTGCAAAGGCTATGGGCCCTGAAAACATTCTCGCAATAGCAATGAAGACCTGTGCTCCAGAACTAGCCGCGCCCCTAGTCAAGTTGTTCCAGTACAGCTACAACACTGGCATCTACCCAGCAACATGGAAAACTGCCCAGGTATGTCTTATGCACAAAAAGCAGGACAAATCCAACTTGGCCAATTACCGCCCTATCAGTCTACTCCTGATCATCAGCAAAGTGATGGAAGGTCTTGTCAACAGTGCTATCAAGTGGCACTTGCTCAGATAGGAAGAAACGTTTTCCCTTAGCGGAGGGGTCAATAACCAGGGGGCATAGATTTAAGGTAAGGGGCAGGAGATTTAGAGGGGATTTGAGGAAAATCTTTTTCACCCAGAGGGTGGTTGGAATCTGGAACACACTGCCTGAAGAGGTGGTAGAGGCAGGAGCCATCACAACATTTAAGAAGTATTTAGATGAGCACTTGAAACACCATAGCATATAAGGCTACAGGTCAAGTGAAACTGGGATTAGAATAGGTAGGTGCTTGATGGTCGGCACAGACATGATGGGCCGAAGGGCCTGTTTCTGTGCTTTATGACTCTATACCTCTATGACTCTATAATAACCTGTTCACTGACGCTCAGTTTGGGTTCTGCCGGGGCCACTCTATTCCTGACCTCATTACAGCCTTGGTCCAAACATGGACAAATGAGCTGAACTCCAGAGGTGAGGTGACTGCCCTTGACATCAAGGCAGCATTTGACCGAGTATGGCATCAAGAAGCCTAGCAAAACTGGAGTCAATGGGAATTAGGGGGAAAACACTCCACTGGTTGGAGTCATACCTCGCACAAAGGAAGATGGTTGTGGCTGTTGGAGATCAATCATCTCAGCTCCAGGACATCACTGAAGGAGTTCCTCAAGATAGTGTCCTAGACCCAACCATCTTCAGCTGCTTCATCAATGACCTTCCCTCCATCATAAGATCAGAAGTGGGTATGTTCATTGAAAATTGCACAATGTTCAACACCATTCACGACTCCTCAGATACTAAAACAGCACTTGTCCATATGCAGGAAGACCTGGACAACATCCAGGCTTGGGCTGATAAGTGGCAAGTAACATTTGCGCCACACAAGTGCCAGGCAATGACCATCGCAAGCAAGAAAGAATCTAACCATCTCTCCTTGACGTTCAATTGCATTACCATCACTGAATCCCCCACTATCAACATCCTGAGGGTCACCATTGACCAGAAATTGAATTTGACCAAACACATAAATACTGCGGCTACAAGAGCAGGTCAGAAGCTGGGAATTTTGCGGCGAGTAACTCACCTCCTGTCTCCCCAATTCTTGTCCACCATCTACAAGGCACAAGTCAGGAGTGTGTTGAAATACCCTGCACTTGCCTGGATGGGTGCAGTTCCAACAACACTCAACAAGCTTGACACCATCCAGGACAAAGCAGCCCACTTGACTGGCACCCCATCCACCATGTTCAACATTCACTGCCTATGTCACCGACGCACAGTGGCAGCAGTGTGTACTATATACAAGATGTAGTGTAGCAACTCACCAAGGTTCCTTCGACAACACCTTCCAAACCCGCGACCTCTACCACCTAGAAGGACAAGGGCAGCAGATGCATGGGAACGCCACCACCTGCAAGTTCCCCTTCAAGCCACACACCATCCTGACTTGGAACTGTATCGCCGTTCCTTCATTGTAGCTGGGTCAAAAGCCTGGAACTCCCTTCCTAACAACCCTGTTGGTGAACCTACACCCCAAGGACTGCAGCGGTTCAGGAAGGCAGCTCACCACACCCTTCTCAAGGGCAATTAGGGATGGGCAATATATTCTGGCCTAGCCAGTGATGCCCAAGTTCCACGAAAGAATAAAAAGAAATCAGCTGAGTTCATGAACTCCTTCAACACCACCATGTCAACATGTCTGCCACTCTAAATGGATTGACAGATACCTTAGTTTTACAGTGCTGCGCTGACCTGTACCAAAGTGTTCTCTGATAGCAATGATACAATGATAGCAGTTAAGTGCAGCTGGGCCATGAGAGGGATCAAGGCAATCAAGGACATGGAAATGGGGACTGCACTCAAAGTGCTTCCACTTCTCACCCACACCTCACCTCTCATTCAGTCACCCACCTGCTGCCTTGTCTCCTGATAGCTGAGTCTGCCCCTGCACAACTACAGGTGAAGCAGTCTTTTGAGGGGATTCCTCATAAGCTCCAAACCCAGAGGACGTCATACAAGAGAATCTCAGCAGTCAGAGCAGGGAGCGAGCAGCCTGCCTATACCGCTGCTGAAACCATACACATTGTTCCATGCAGGAGTAGCAGGAAAAGGAAGAGTAAGGCTTTGTAGTTGTCCAAGGGTTTGCACAGGGGTGTCTGAGAAAATGATGTTTTGCTAAGTTTTTGTTCTTTATTTACCTAACATAAATGTTATTCTTCTTCACCACTTTCCTGTCCTGTTCATTCTTGCGCGCCGGGTGGTAGTGGGCCTTCTAATTTGTGTGATGAATATGAAGATGTGAATTTGACGGGGACCAATGGGGGGATGTTGAAGGGGTGGCTAGTTGGTTGATGAATTGCCTTGTGTCAGTGGCATTGTGAGGAGGAAGTGTAGTGACCAGTGCACTTTTTGGTGACACGGTTGCACTGGTGCAACAACTTACAACAACAATGTATATTTAAATAGTGCCTTGAATGTAATACAACATCCCAAGGCGCTTCACAGGAACATTATAAAGATTATGACATTGAGCCACAAAAGGAGATATTCGATCAGATGACCAAAAGCTTGGTCAAAAGATAAGTTTTCAGGACTGTCTTCAAGGAGGAAAGCGAGGTGGAGAGGCAGATAGGTGTAGGGAAGGGATTCCAGAGCCCGAAGCCCAGGCAACTGAAAGCACAGCCACAAATGGTGGAGCGATTAAAATCAGGGATGCTCAAGAGGCCAGAATTACAGGAGCGCCGATGTCTTGGAGGGTTGTGGGCCTGGAGAAGATTACAGAGATTACAATGTAAGTGAACATCATAATAATAAGGGCATCCTGGCAGCAATGTGAGCAGCTGGGAGTGCATTACCCTCATCACCTTCCTCTTCTTCTTTGTCCTCCTTCTCTAAATCATCCCAGGATGATCTGAGCTCTTTGTCTTGTTCTTCATGCAGATTAAAGGCTCACTGCTGTGCAATATTGTGCAGAGCACAACACCCCACAACAATTTTGGAGATCCAGGTTGCTGTGCACTGAAGGGCGTCTCCAGCTCTGTTCAGGCACCTGAACACATTTTCAATATGCTGATGGCCTGTTCGATCATACATCTGATGGTGAGATAACAATCATTGCTCTTCTGGAATTTAGTGATCAAGTTTCTCACCGGTGTCATGAGCCAACTTTGCAGTAGGTATCGCTTGTCAGCTAAGATCCACCCCTTAAGTCTGCTTTAGGTCCAAAGACATCAGGGAGCCCAGACTGCCACAAGTAAAAAGCATAATGGTAGCTGCCTGGGAATTTTGCACTCATCTGCACAAAGATCTTTTTGTAGTTGCACACAAACTGCACATTGATGGAAAGGAAGCCTTTGTAGTTGGCAAAAACTCCTGGTTGTTCTGTGGATTGCCATGTGTGTGCCATTGATGGCCCCCTGCTCTTGCGGAAAGACAGCCAGAGCATCAAAGCCGAACACCCACTCATTCTGACTGGCATCCTTAGTGGAAAAGGTGACATAATTGCCGGCCCTGGCAAACAAGCATTTGTGGGTGGCCGACTGGGAGATCCTGGATATGTTTCAAGCAGAGCCCTGGAAGGATCTGGAGGCAAAGAAGTTGAGTGCAATGATGACTTTGACAGCCACTGGTGATGCACGTCCAGTAGGTAGCAGGTCTTCTTCTATGAGGCTGCAGATGTCTTCCATCACCAGATGTATCTTCCTGAGCCTTCTGAGGCCCTGCTGTTCAGTGAGCCTCTGCCTGTAGACCCTTTCATGGGTAGTGCCTCCTGCAAGCTGCACCTCTGTGCTGGTCCCTTCTCTGCTGGTCCCTTCTCTGCTGGTTCTTTCTCTACTGGTCCCTTCTCTGCTGGTCTCTTCTCTGCTGGTTCTTTCTCTACTGATCTCTTCTCTGCTGGTCCCTTCTCTGCTGGTCCCCTCTCTGCTGGTCGCTTCCCCAGTCTGCAGCTACAGGTCTTTGAGAAGCAGGTTGCTGCGGTGCTGTTGCTGGTCATCTTGGTCCTCATCTGAGGTCCAACCTAAGGCAGCATGACCGGCACCCGTCCTGATATGATAGAGCAAACTTCCAAAGTATAGAAGGTAACCTCTCAATAAAAGTACTATGAACAAACCCTTTCCCACCAGCAGGTAAGATCGCAGCTGTGAAAACTGTGTATTTATTGCCTGAGATTGCTTTAGCCCCCTCAGTTCCTGCTGTGTATTCACCTTAGTTTCACTGTTGAGTTTCAGGAAGGCTGGAAAATCTGTGCACCTAACATTAAACTGAAAACAGTGCGTCAATATCGCTCTAATTGAGCAAATAGCAGATGGATTATGGATGTAGAGCAATTAGCATATAGCAAACGGTGTACAGCAGAATAGTGGTTATGTTGCTGAAATAGTAATCCAGACGCCTGGACTAATGCCCTGGAGACATGAGTTGAAATCACACTGTGGCAGCTGTGGAATTTAAATTCAATTAATTAAATATATATGGAATTAAAAAGCTAGTATTAATAATGGTGATCATGAGACTATTGGATGTCGTTAAAACCTATCTGGTTCACCTATGTCCTTTCGGGAAGAAAATCTGCTGTCCTTACCCACTCTGGCCTGCATTTGACCCCAGACCCATGGCAATGTAGTTGACTCTTAACTGCTCTCTGAAATGGCCTAGCAAGTCACCCAGTTGCATTCAAGGTGGCTTACCACCATCTTTTCAAGGGCATTTGGGGATGGGCAATAAATGCTGACCTCACCAGCAAGGTCCACATCCCAAAAAAAGTGAATAAAAAAATTGACAACCTGCCTCTCCTAAGGCTGTTGCATGCATGTAGTTGAATGCAGTCGAGTCAAATGTGAAGGTTGGACATACTGTTAATTTTGCCAGTTTTAACCCTCCATACTGTTGCATATTAAAATTCTTCCAATGAATGAAAAAAAGTCAGCTTAAAAAGCAAACAGTTGCCACATTTGTATTACAAACATGCAGACATATGAAATTGACTGGCAGGAAGGCCAGCTGGTTTTTGAAGCCTGCCTCACACTATTATGTCAAGAGCACTATGACTAAACACTTTTGCCCTCCCTCCATCTCACTTATCTTTGGGTAAAGAACTGTTTAACATCAAGTCTATTCCTACTCTTCTATAGTTTAAACTCACATCCGCTGGTCCTTCCAAATCACTAAACTGATTCTACTCAGGATTTTTTTCCCGTTCATTCTTGGGATGTGAGTGTTGCTGGTAAGGCCAGCATTTAGTGCACAACCCTAATTGCCCTTGAGCAGGTGGTCGTGAGCCACCTAAAACTGTATGGCTTGCTATACCATTTCAGAGGCCAGTTACAAGTCAACTGCATTGTTGTAGATTTGGAGTCACATATCGGCCAGACTCAGTAAGGATGACACATTTCCTCCCCTGGAGAGGATTTGTGAACTAGGGTGTTTTCCCCCAACAATCTGGTATTTTGTTCCAGATTTATTAAATAATTGCATTTAAATTTTTCCAGCTACTGTGGTGAGATTTGAACTCATATCTCTAGCACATTAGTTTAGCCTCTAGATTCTTTCTTCTTCTTTCTTTTGGGCCTCCTTATCTCGAGAGACAATGGATACGCGCCTGGATTACTAGTCCAGTAATATTACCTCTTTGCTACCATCCCTCATTAAAACAAGGTTTAGCATTAAATTGTGACTCTGATTCTTTTATTCTACTCAATAATAATAGGTTTTCTACTATAAATGCATAATTGCATTGTCACAGTTAATTATTAATTTATTCATCATTTAATACAATTGCTTAATATTTTTAACTTAAAGCAAGTTCTGATATGATGCTCTACAACTTTTGAAAACTGGCAATCTTGCAGAAGTATAAGATAGGTCAAATCAATCATTAAGTCAATTGCCAGGAAAAATGAAAGCAATCCCCAATGCAGAGACTCTTCTGCTGGCAGAAGCTCAATGGAGCAGCAGTTTCCTTTAGCAACCTAACGGGCAAGCACTTGGCTCAGCTGTAACACCCATTGCACACAGTGCATCGCAGGTGCATAACATGAAGCATGTAATTTGGTGCAATAACCCCTTAATGAACAATTATGCTGGCATTAGATACCACAAAATTACTAAGCGTTGTAATGCACAACACTGAGCACCATCAGAGCAATTTCAACCAGTTGGAAAACAGACGGTCAGTGAGCACTCTGCTCACATTGCAAGCCATTGTTGTGCCACTGGCATGAAGGTTTACACCAACCTCAGTTAGTAGCCTGTAATTATGGCAGTGGCAGCATGAAAGATTCTGGGAATGGGTTTAAATGAGGATATTCATTTTGCTGTATTAACCTCTAATTCTTGGCAGCAAACAAAAATTAATTTTTAGCACAACAGTACTTCAGATCATCTCCTGTCTTGCATCCATATCAACACAAATCAAAGTTGCTCTATGATAGTCACCGTTGTGCCAACCTTCATAAACAACAACAACATGTGTTTATATAGCACCCTTAATGTAGTAAAATGCACCAAGGTGCTTCAGAGGAGTGATACCCAATAAAAGTTGGCATTGAGCCACATCAGGAGATATTAGGACATGTGACCAAAAGCTTGGATACTCTCCAAAAATGGGCATGGGAATCACAATGCACAATTACCCCACTCACCTTCAGTGTAATGAAGGTAACACGCCACCTTTGTGCTGCCTGCACATTATAATGATTTCTGCATACAGCCAGCAGTAACTGTGGTGTTCATTGGCTGCAAGGATTAGCAGGGAGCCCAGTATGGTTGCTTCTGAGCATTTTTTAATGTCAGCCTCCACTGCTTAAAGCTGGTCTGGACATCTTGAAGGGATGGTGCATTGTGGCTGCTGGAGGTGTTGAGATCATTGAGAATACTGTGCTGTGCAACAATCAACAATTGCTGACTGAGGGAGAGATATTTGGATGCTGTGCTGCAGGTCTTGGTGGAGGAAATGGAAAGGAGGAGAGATTTCCTGTATCTGCAGCAGGCCATAAGGCCCTCCAGACACACAATGAGAAGGCAATGGGAACACATAGCTGCAGAGGTTAATGCCAGGAGTTAAATTCCTAGGGACCTGGATGCAGTGCTGCAAGCAGTTTAATGACCCTACAGAAGCGGTCAAGGTCAGTGAATGCATCTTCAAATGCCATACCCCACCAACTGTACAATTAGCCTCAGCCACTACTCAATTGACCACACCCCAATCACTCACCTACCAATAATCTCTATCAATTACAACTTACCTAATATATGCTTCATTTCACTCTCACACGCTTAACACCGCTGGAGCCTTACACCCACATTTCACAGTTTGCACACACTGCCATCTATTCAACCATAGCAGCTACATCATCCAAACAGATCACACCGCTCTTACTGACAGACTTCCCTCTCTCTTGCGGGAGAAAATGGCGCCAAAGATCAGGCAGCACGAATCAATTGAAGAGGGAGAGGCCTGCCTGTGTGTTCTAGCCCCCATGGAGTCCATGGCCACAAGCAGGGCTGAATCTATTGAAGATGACAGTATCCTTATACTGAATCCTCCTTTTCACATCCTACTTCCCCTGATCCAACCATTTTTCCTGAGTTACAAGTTGCTGATGGTGTAAACATGTATCCCTTACTTTTTCCTCTCCCCTCACCATAAACTTAACATTGTCCCTTTTTCCTTTCAGATACCCAAGAACGGCAACTGCTCAAGCAGTGAAGGAAGAGCAAGAGGACAGTGATGATGAAGGGCACATACATTCTCTGCTGTGGCACTGGAGGTCCTGGTGGAGAAGGTAGAGAGGAGGAAGGATGTCCTCTGCTAGGGAAGGAGTCCAGAGAAGCAGTTGATGCATCAAATGCGGGATGAAATTGCCCGGGAGGTCAAAGAGCCAGGATCCCTGGCCTGAGTAGTGATCACAATTCCGTAGGTTTTAGAATACTCATGGACAAAGACGAGAGTGGTCCTAAAGGAAGAGTGCTAAATTGGGGGAAGGCCATCTATACCAAAATTCGGCAGGAGCTGGGGAATGTAGATTGGGAGCAGCTGTTTGAAGCTAAATCCACATGTGATATGTGGGAGGCTTTTAAAGAGAGGTTGATTAGCGTGCAGGAGAGACATGTTCCTGTGAAAATGAGGGAAGAAATGGCAAGATTAGGGAACCATGGATGACAGGTGAAATTGTGAGACTAGCTAAGAGGAAAAAGGAAGCATACATAAGGTCTAGAAGGCTGAAGAAAGACGAAGCTTTGAAAGAATATCGGGAATGTAGGACCAATCTGAAACGAGGAATTAAGAGGGCTAAAAGGGGTCATGAAATATCTTTAGCAAACAGGGTTAAGGAAAATCCCAAAGCCTTTTATTCATATATAGGGAGCAAGAGGGTAACTAGAGAAAGGATTGGCCCACTCAAGGACAAAGGAGGAAAGTTATGCGTGGAGTCAGGGAAAATGGGTGAGATTCTAAACGAGTACTTTGCATCGGTATTCACCGAGGAGAGGGACATGACGGATGTTGAGGTTAGGGACAGATGCTTGATTACTCTAGGTCAAGTCGGCATAAGGAGGGAGGAGGTGTTGGGTATTCTAAAAGGCATTAAGGTGGACAAGTCCCCAGGTCCGGATGGGATCTATCCCAGGTTACTGAGGGAAGCGAGAGAGGAAATAGCTGGGGCCTTAACAGATATCTTTGCAGCATCATTAAACACGGGTGAGGTCCCGGAGGACTGGAGAATTGCTAATGTCGTCCCCTTGTTTAAGAAGGGTAGCAAGGAAAATCAAGGTAATTATAGACCGGTGAGCCTGACGTCAGTGGTAGGGAAGCTGCTGGAGAAGATACTGAGGGATAGGATCTATTCCCATTTGGAAGAAAATGGGCTTATCAGTGATAGGCAACATGGTTTTGTGCAGGGAAGGTCATGTCTTACCAACTTAATAGAATTCTTTGAGGAAGTGACAAAGTTGATTGATGAGGGAAGGGCTGTAGAAGTCATATACATGGACTTCAGTAAGGCGTTTGATAAGGTTCCCCATGGTAGGCTGATGGAGAAAGTGAAGTCGCATGGGGTCCAGGGTGTACTAGCTAGATGGATAAAGAACTGGCTGGGCAACGGGAGACAGAGAGTAGCAGTGGAAGGGAGTTTCTCAAAATGGAGACGTGTGACCAGTGGTGTTCCACAGGGATCTGTGCTGGGACCACTGTTGTTTGTGATATACATAAATGATTTGGAGGAAAGTATAGGTGGTCTGATTAGCAAATTTGCAGACGACACTAAGATTGGTGGAATAGCAGATAGTGAAGGGGACTGTCAGAGAATACAGCAGAATATAGATAGATTGGAGAGTTGGGCAGAGAAATGGCAGATGGAGTTCAATCAGGGCAAATGCGAGGTGATGCATTTTGGAAGATCCAATTCAAGAGTGAACTATACAGTAAATGGAAAAGTCCTGGGGAAAATTGATGTACAGAGAGATTTGGGTGTTCAGGTCCATAGTTCCCTGAAGCTGGCAACGCAGGTCAATAGAGTGGTCAAGAAGGCATATGGCATGCTTTCCTTCATCGGATGGGGTATTGAGTACAAGGGTTGACAGGTCATGTTACAGTTGTATAAGACTTTAGTTCGGCCACATTTGGAATACTGCGTGCAGTTCTGGTCGCCACATTACCAAAAGGATGTAGATGCTTTGGAGAGGGTGCAGAGGAGGTTCACCAGGATGTTGCCTGGTATGGAGGGCACTAGCTATGAAGAGAGGTTGAGTAGATTAGGATTATTTTCATTAGCAAGACGGAGGTTGAGGGGGGACCTGATTGAGGTGTACAAAATCATGAGAGGTATAGACAGGGTGGATAGCAAGAAGCTTTTTCCCATAGTGGGGGATTCAATTACTCGGGGTCACGAGTTCAAAGTGAGAGGGGAAAAGTTTAGGGGGGATATGCGTGAAAAGTTCTTTACGCAGAGGGTGGTGGGTGCCTGGAACGGGTTGCCAGCGGAGGTGGTAGACGCGGGCACGATAGCATCTTTTAAGATGTATCTAGACAGATACATGAATGGGCAGGAAGCAAAGATATACAGACCCTTAGAAAATAGGCGACATGTTTAGATAGAGGATCTGGATCGGTGCAGGCTTGGAGGGCCGAAGGGCCTGTTACTGTGCTGTAATTTTCTTTGTTCTTTCTTTGTTCTTTGAGTACATGGCTGCAGTACTTCATGAAATTTAATGAATTGACACAAGTGGTCAAGGTAAAATCCCATCTTGATGTGATTTGTGACCTTAACCCCTTACAGGGACTTAACCAAATCAGGAGTATATCCCTATGAATCTCCCTTAATTAAGTTCAAACCAGACAAATTCTTATAGACATTTATTTGGGTCCAAAGAATTGAACTTGCTTCCCCTCGAAGAAAGAACACTAGCATAGAATATTACCATCTTTCGGATAGCCTATTTTTAATAATTATGGCTAAGTCCAAAATATCCCAGATATTGTAAGGGTCTGGGAAACTCTCTTCAATACATATCTCTCCACCTAAAGAGACACAGAGAGTGGGTTCTTGTAGTTGAATACAGAATACTACATGAGACAATTTATTAACTTATATGTATTTATTAAAGAATTTAACATGCAATACACTTCTAAGTAGATAAGTATATCACAATATCAAATATTACAAAGAGATGTAACAAATAATCCTATTTCTAACATAGAATCCAAAATATTAATCTTGGTATTGTTGCAGCAAAATATCTTAGAATATCCCTCAAAATTTAAAGTAAACCTTTACCTTAAATTCCTTGAGTAAGGCATAGGCTGAGAAGTATTGTTTGAGGAATTCAACACTTCTAATTTTTTGCTTCAAATAGCCTCATGTTTATACTGTTTCTAAGGTGTCATATGACCTCTTAGCATATAGGTGTTATCTTTCCGTGTGTGTTTTTCTTGCTTTTAAGATCCTTATTAGGTAGTAACATTAACTAACACTCTGCTTAATGTTTTACTGGAATTCCCCTGCTCTTGAAGTTGTGAACATTTATCTGGTCAAAATGTTTATAATTGTGTTTACTTGACCTCTGGTTCCTGTAGGTCTATTCCATTTATTCTTTTATTCTTGATAATTGCCTTTTTTATGGTACCTTAAATCAACCTTGTGATCTGATCTGTCTGCATCAACAACCCCATAAACTAATTAAGTTTATTGTTACCTCTTCCTGATGTCACACAGGATATTTCAATGTGTGTGTTTATCTTTCAATTCGCTGGCAACAGAAATTTTAATCTAACAGGGACCTTGAAATTTTTAACTCTACCTTCTTAATGTCAGTCTGTTTCGAAAACTGACCATTTATCCAATCTTTAATTCTGAAAGGTCTAAAGTCTACTTAACTAAGCCTATTATACATATATTCCATCATAATCTCAATAACACCCTTTTCAATAACTGCACCACCAGCTAACCTTAACCTTATGATACTATGATTACTGTTCCCTAAAAGTTTCCCAACTGACAGTAAATCCTCTTGACCCACCTCATTCCCCAGAACCAGATCCAGAAATGCCTCTTTCCTCACTGATCTATAAACATGTTGATCAAGAAAACTCTCTTGAACGCACATAAAAAACTCTTTCCCCTCTATGCCCTTAAGCCTATTACTATCCCAGTCAATATTAGGATAATTAAAGCTCCCCATTATCACTATTCTAGAGTTTTTGCACCTCTTTATAATTTCCCTGCAAATTTGCTCTGCTATACCTTTCCCACTGGTTGTTGACCTATAGACTACACCCTGCAATGTATTGGCACCTCTATTGTTTTTTTAACTCAATTCAAGTAGATTTAATCTTTGACCCCTCCAGGACATCCTGTCTCTCTCGTACTGTAATATTCTCCTTAACTATTACAGCTACCCGTCCTCCTTTCTTTCCTTCCCTATCTTCCCTGAACACTTTGTATCTAGGAATATTTCATTCCCAGTCCTTCCCTTTTTTGAGCCAGGTCCCAGTTATCATCATAACAGCATATTCCCATGTGACTATTTACACTTTCTCACCAACCTTATTTACCATGCTTTGTGAATTTACATGCATGCACTATAAACATAATTTATAAGTTATTTTATTACTTCTTAATCTGATCCCTCAGTCACTCAGCAGGGTAATGAATAGCATGGTGTAGTTCTGAGCTAATGTTCCATGAGTGCCTTTATCACCCCTCTAATGTCTCGTCCATAGTAGTCTTTTGAAGAATGATTGAAAAGCAGCTCGATGGATATCATCTGTTGAGGAACTTGTCCGCCTGGGTTGTGGAGTTCTACTCGTCCTGGTGCGGCCACTGTGTGAGTTATGCACCCACCTGGAAGGCGCTGGCCAGAGATGTGAAAGGTGGCCCGAGTGCCCATGAGGCTGTCGTCGAAGCTCAGGACTTCAATCCAGCCTCAGTCGCCCTTCTGCCGTCACTGCTGGGAGCTGGGAACTAAGTTCCACCGTGAGCTGGATGGTGACCACGAGCACAGCGTCAGCCTGGAGGACGCCGATATTGAGGAGGCCATGCAGGCTGTGGGCTGGCCCACTCACCAGGGTCGCGACCCCTGCTGGACACCTCCCCCCTTCCCCCTCTGCACGACCTTCCCCCAGGCAACCCTTCCCCCACACCCTCGTCCCTTGCACCCCCTTCCCCCTCCCCCCTTGCACCCCCTCCCCCCTCGCACCCCTTCCCCCCTTCACCTCACACACCCTTTCCCCACCCCCTACGCCCTCGCACCCCCTTCCCAGCTCACCCCCCCGCGCCCCCTTCCCCCCTGAACCCCCTTCCCCCACCCCCTCCACCCCACACCCCCTTCCCAGCTCCCCCCTCGCATCCCCTTCCCCTGCACCCCTACGCTCCCCACCTGCACCCACTTCCCAGCTACCCCTCACAACACCCGCACCCCCTTCCCCCCCACCCTCTCCCTCTCACTCCCCCTCTTCAGCTCACCCCCCACACTCACTTCCCCCCACCACCTCCTCCCTCGCACCTCTTCCCAGCTCCCCCTCGCACCCCCTTTCCCTGCACCACGTCCTCCTCTCACCCCCTTCCCTTGCACGCCCTCCCCTCTCCCCTGCACCCCCTTCCCAGCTCCCCCCTCACACCCCCTGCACCCACCCCACCACCCCCTCCCCTCGTATCCCCTCCCTCCTCGCACCCCTGTTCCCCCACCCCCTCCCCCGGCATCCCCCGCACCCCCTTCCCCCTGCACCCCATCCCCCCTTCCCTCTCCCTCCATGAAATCACACAGCTTACTTGTTAGGGCCCCTGCTCAGGGATAGGAGCTAACAACCCCACTGCCTTGTGGGCGTCTCGGGAGAGACCAAGGCTAAGGGAGCAAACCCTAACAGAAAATCCGGAGTGGAACCCCGAAGGCGGTCATGTGTCACCTTTGGTTTCCGGCAGTTCCTGCAGCCATACCGGTTCCAAACATCGTGCTCTGCACTCTTTTGGACCCCACCAGGAAGGCCGAGAGGGGAGTTTTGATGCTTGGGCAATTCACAACCTCCATACATCCACCCAGGCATGCGCCATGGAGAGGTCACTCCATAGTCGCCTCACAGTGACCAAAACAACATGGAAGGCAGCAGTTACGGGTTATAAGTCCAGCTCAATTGGCGTAGAGATTGGGCGTCACAGGTTCCCTTTGTCTGTGGGAGAGGTCATCGCATCTCACTGGACAGCTACCACCCGCCTCAAACCGGGCAGCCGCAAGTCAGTACAGTTCTGTCCCGCCACAGGCCACCTGCTTCAATGGGTGCTTGGAGCTCAGGGTCATTGCCCGACAAGTGGACTGTAACACTGCACCAAACAGCACGACAAAAAAAGGAAAGAAGGAACCAGCCCTTCGTTTTGCAAGCTGGAACGTCAGAACTATGTGTCCTGGCCTATCGGAAGACCTTACACAAATCAACGATTCTCGGAAGACCGCCATCATTAACAACGAGCTCAGTAGACTCAATGTGGACATTGCAGCACTTAAGGAGACACGCCTCCCTGCGAGCAGATCTCGAAGAGAGCAAGGCTACACCTTCAACTGAAGAACCAAGACAGCATGGAGTGGGCTTCGCCATCAGAAACTCTTTGCTCAGCATGATAGAGTCACCTTCAAATGGCTCAGAATGCATACTGCCCATCCGACTGTTCGCTGCCTCTGGTCCAGTACACCTACTCAGCATCTATGCTCCAACACTCTGTTCCCCACCTGAGGTTAAAGACCGGTTCTACGAGGAATTCCATAATATCATTAGTAGCATTCCCAAAACTGAACATTTGTTCCTGCTGGGAGACTTTAATGCCAGGGTTGGGGCCGACCATGACTCATGGCACTCCTGCCTTGGGCGCTATAGCATTGGAAGGATGAATGAGAATGGACAGAGACTGCTGGAGTTGTGTAGCTATCACAACCTCTGCATCACCAACTCGTTCTTTCACACTAAACCCTGTCACCAGGTTTCTTGGAGGCACACAAGATCACGTCGTTGGCACCAGCTGGACCTCATCGTCACAAGGCGAGCCTCTATAAACAGTGTCCAAATCACACACAGATTCCACAGTGCGGACTGCGACACCGACCACTCCCTGGTGTGCAGCGAAGTTAGACTGAAACCAAAGAAGCTACATCACTCCAAGCAGAAGGACCGCCCGCATATCAACACAAACAGAATTTGTTATCCACAGCTGTTACATAAGTTTCTAAATTCACTTGAAAAATCCCTTCAAAACACTCCTACAGGGGATGCAGAGACCAAGTGGGCCCACATCGGAAACGCTATCTATGAGTCAGCAATGACCACCTTTGGCAAACGTGTGAAGCAGAATGCAGAGTGGTTTCAATCTCACTTTAAAGAGCTGGAACCTGTCATAGCCGCTATGCGCATTGCACTGTTGAACTACAAGAAAGATCCCAGCGAATTAACATCCATAGCACTTAAAGTAGCCAGAAGCGCTGCACAAAGAACAGTCAGGCGCTGTGCAAATAACTACTGGCAACACCTATGCAGTCGTATTCAGCTGGCTTCTGACACCGGAACTATCAGAGGAATGTATGATGGCATTAGAAGAGCTTTTGGGCCAACCATCAAGCAGATCACCCCCCTCAAGTCTAAATCAGGGGACACGATCACAACGCAAGCAAATGGACCGACCGCTGGGTGCAGCACTACCTAGAACTGTACTCCAGGAAAATGTTGTCACTGAGACCGCCCTCAATGCAGCCCAGTCTCTGCCAGTCATGGATGAGCTGGACGAACAGCCAACAAAATCGGAACACAGTGATGCCATTGATTCTCTAGCCAGTGGAAAAGCCCCTGGAGAGGACAGCATTACCCCTGAAATAATCAAGAGTGCTAAGCCTGCTATACTGTCGGCACTCCATGAACTGCTTCACCTGTGCTGGATTGAGAGAGCAGTACCACAGGACATGTTTAGTTTAGCTTAGAGATACAGCACTGAAACAGGTCCTTCGGCCCACCGAGTCCGTGCCGACCATCAACCACCCATTTATACTAATCCTGTACTAATCCCATATTCTTACCACATCCCCATCTGTCCCTATATTTCCCTACCACCTACCTATACTAGGGGCAATCCATAATGGCCAATTTACCTACCAATCTGCAAGTCTTTTGGCTTGTGGGAGGAAACCGGAGCACCCGGAGAAAACCCACGCAGACACAGGGAGAACTTGCAAACTCCAAACAGGCAGTACCCAGAATTGAACGCGGGTCGCTGGAGCTGTGAGGCTGCGGTGCTAACCACTGCGCCACTGTGCCGCCCTGACATGCGCGATGCCAATATCATCACCCTCTATAAGAGCAAGGGTGACCACGGTGATTGCAAAAACTGCCGTGGAATCTCCCTGCTCAGCATAGTGAGGAAAGTCTTCGCTCAAGTTATTTTAAAGAGGCTCCAGGAGCTGGCCGAGCGTGTCGACCCTGAGGCACAGTGTGGCTTCTGGGCAGAGAGATTCACCATTGACATGCTGTTCTCCCTTCGCCAGCTAGAGGAGAAATTCTGCGAACAACAGATGCCCCTCTACCTTGCTTGCATAGATCTCACCAAAGCCTTTGAGCTCATCAGCAGACTTGATCTCTTCAGACTGCTAGCAAAGATCGGATGTCCACCAAAGCTACTAAGTATCATCACCTCATTCCATGACAACATGAAAGGCACAATTCAGCATAGTGGTGCCTCATCAGACCCCTTTCCTATCCTGAGTGGTGTGAAACAGGGCTGTGTTCTCGCACCTACACTGTTTGGGATCTTCTCACTGCTGCTCTCACATGCGTTCAAGTCTTCAGAAGAAGGAATTTTCCTCCATACAAGATCAGATGGCAGGTTGTTCAACCTTGCCCTTCTTAGAGTGAAGACCAAAGTACGGAAGGTCCTCATCAGGAAACTCCTCTTTGCTGATGATGTTGCATTAACATGCCACACAGAAGAGTGTCTGCAGAGACTCATCGACAGGATTGCGGCTGCCTGCAATGAATTTGGCCTAACCATCAGCCTCAAGAAAACAGGATGTCAGAAATGCTCCATCCATCAATATTGGTGACCACGCTCTGGAAGTGGTTCAAGAGTTCACTTACCTAGGCTCAACTATCACCAGTAACCTGTCTCTCGAAGCAGAAATCAACAAGCGCATGGGAAAGGCTTCCACTGCTATGTCCAAACTGGCCAAGAGAGAGTGTGGGAAAATGGCGCAATGACACGGAACACAAAAGTCCGAGTGTATCAAGCCTGTGTCCTCAGTACCGTGCTCTACCGCAGCGAGGCCTGGACAACGTATGTCAGCCAAGAGCAACGTCTCAATTCATTTCATCTTCGCTGCCTCCGGAGAATCCTTGGCATCAGGTGGCAGGACCATATCTCCAACACAGAAGTCCTCGAGGCGGCCAACATCGCCAGCATATACACCCAACAGAGCCAGCGGCGCTTGAGATGGCTTGGCCATGTGAGCCGCATGGAAGATGGCAGAATCCCCAAAGACACGTTGTACAGCGAGCTCGTCACTGGTATCAGACCCACCTGCTGTCCATGTCTCTGCTTTAAAGATGTCTGCAAACGCGACATGAAGTCCTGTTACATTGACCACAAGTCGTGGGAGTCAGTTGCTAGTGATCGCCTTAGCTGGCAGACAGCCATAAAGGTGGGGCTAAAGAGTGGCGAGTCGAAGAGACTTAGCTGTTGGCAGGAAAAAAGACAGAAGCGCAAGGAGAGAGCCAACTGTGTAACAGCCCCGACAACCAATTTTATCTGCAGCACCTGTGGAATAGTCTGTCACTCTAGAATTGGCCTTTATAGCCACTCCAGGTGCTGCTTCACAAACCACTGACCACCTCCTGGCACTTAGCCATTGTCTCTTGAGACAAGGAGGCCAAAGAGAAAGAAAGAGAGAGAAGAGAGAATCTGATCGCAGCTCATACCATCCTATTTCTTACTCTAGTGTTAGCCAGTTCTCCCAATCCATTTTGCACCTTGTTTATCCATCCTAATGTTACTTCCTGGTTCCCATTCCCCTGCCAAGTTAGTTTACACCCTCCCCAACAGCACTAGCAAACCACCACATGAGACATTGGTACCGACTCTGTTTAGGTATCTGGTCTCTACAGGTCCCACCTCCCCCAGTACCGATCCAAATGTCCCAGGAATCTAAAGCCCTCCCCACTGCACCATTTCTCCAGCCATACATTCATCTCCTCTGTTCTCCATTTGCTTTAATCATAGCACGTGGCACCAGAGATTACTACTTTTGATGTTCTGCTTGCAAGTCTGTTTCGTAGCTCCCTAATATCCGCTTGCAGGACCTCATCCCTCATTCTGCATATGCCGTTGTACTGAAATGGACCACAATATATGGCTGTTCATCCTTCCCCCTCAGAGTGCTCTGCAACCGCTCAATGACATCCTTGACACTGGCACCAGGGAGGCAACATACCATCCTGGAATCATGTCTGCAGCCACAGAAACACCTGTCTGCTCTCTTAACTGTTGAGTTCCCTATCACAATTGCTTTCCCAACCTTCCTCCTACTCCCCTCTATAGCTGAACCACCCTTGGTGCCATGGACTTGGTTCTGACTGTACTCCCCAGAAGAATTGAATACTGGTTGGAGAGTGTGATGCTCTCAGGACACTCCTGTACAAACTACCTGGACCTGCTTGACTGTCTGGCAGTCACCCATTCCCTGTCTGCCTGCACACTGTTAAGCTGCCGGGTGACCACATCCAGAAACAATGCTATCCACAAAACTCTCAGCCTTGTGGATGCAGTGACTCCAGCTGCCACTCAAGCTCTGAAACCCGGAGCTCGAACTCTGCCAGCTGGGGACACTTCCTGCACATGTGGTTGTCCAGGACACAAGAAGTCCTGGAAGTCCCACATAGAGAAAGATGTTCATTGAATGGAACTTAATTGCCCTGCCATGCCTTTATTTATTGGACGACTAACTAAATTTATGTGAAATAAAAGTTAGATTATGCAAGAACGGGCAAAGCTCTCAGCTCTTCCATGTAAAATGCACAATGAAAGGATATGTTTTCATAAAATGAATGCTTAAAACTGTATTGTTGGATTCCTTATTGTAGCAATTATATTGTCATGCAGACACCTGCCAAGAATTAAGCATATTAATTTCATCATATGAACATTGATTTTAAACTGTTGTTAGAGTGAAGAAATGACTTGTTAAAGAGATCACTAGACCTTTGACTGGAGGACATTTTTGCATACTAAGAGATGGTGTTTGTGCAGACAAAGAACTACTCCCTGTTCCAATTAACCTAAATGGATTTTGATCACCAGACATTGAAGGTATAAGTAAGCGCATTCCAGGGACTGCTAAAATGATACAATCCACAAAGGCAGGACTGGTTAAACCAGCTGGTCACATGACTGACCGGCTGATCTGGCTTTTGAATGAGACACAGGGCAGTTTGAATGTAGAAGGCAGTTTGCAACTGAAGCTGGAAAAAGCAAGCATCACTCCTGGCTGTCTCTCTGTTGCTTTCTCCCAAGCCATTGGACCCACGGAAGACACGTAACCCTCAAGAGAGAAAAGATTCCGACATCAAAACAAGTTGAAGCATGACCTAGGCCCCAACGAACAGCAGGACTTACCGGCAACCAAAGACTCCGTATTGAACTTAAAGGACTGTAATTATAATCCCGAGATTGCTTCAAACTTTTCCCCTTTATTCTTTTCCACTTTTTCTGTCTCTATCTGTGTGTGTCTTTATGGCGTCTGCATGGTTCCGTCGCATGTTCGTAGTTGTTAAGCAGATTAGAGTTTAAGATTAATAAACTTCTACCTTTCTTGTTTAAATCTAAGAAAACCTGTCTTGATTGATTTCTTTGCCTTACAACTGGAGCAGTGAACAAGGATTCACTGAGGGGGAGCTAAAAACATGGTGTTCCGAAAATTATACTGTAACAGTTAAACCAGGCAAAGGCTGAGAGGGAACCCCTGGACCACTTCGCACCTGGTCATAACAATATATAGTCCCCACCACTTATAGTAGTACATTGGTGTTAACATGATTTGCTAACAGAAATAGCAAAGGTGCAAAAAGCATGCTAATAGTTAACAGTACTTTCTGTCTAATTCTGTAACAGAAATGTAGTATTGTACCTAAAACTGGTCTAGGGTCCTTGCTTTGCCAGCCAAAAGTTTAAAGGGCACTGCATTAGGTTGCTAGTTCATAGACAACAACAGGCTGCCCACAGAGCATTGCCTAACATCCAGCATCGTTCCTATAGGGGACCACTGTACACTGCACTGACCACCAAAATGATCTAGTTCCTAGCAGTGGCTCTGTACCCTATTCAAAAGTCTCAGCCAGAATGGTAATCAAACCAGGGTGGTGTTCATACAGGAGGGACGCAATGAAATCTAACAGCCTGAGTAACGTCCGGTAAATACATGTGATCCTATCACAGCTACTATTTTATCATAGGAACATAGGAAATAGCAGCAATAGGCCATTCAGCCCCTTCAACTAAATCATGGCTGATCTTTTACCTCAACGCCATTTTCCTGCACTATTTCCATATTCCTTGATATCTGTCATGTCTAGAAATCTATCGATCTCTGTCTTGAATATACTCAATGACTGAGCCTCTGGGATAGAGAATTCCAAAGATTCAACACCCTCTGAGGGAAGAAATTCCTCCTCATTTCAGTCCTAAATGTCCTACCACTTATTCTGAGACTGTGTACTCTGGTTTTAGACTGCTCCTCACCACCCCCAGCCAAGGGAAACATCCTTCCTACATTACCCTGTCGAGTCCTGTAAGAATTTCGTATGCTTCAAAGAGATCACCTCTGATTCTTCTAAAGTCTAGAGAATAAAGGCCCAGTTTCCTCAATCTGGAAATATTACATTTGGTCCCCACATCCAAATCATTGATATAGATTGTGAACAGCTGGGGCCCAAGCACTGATTCTTGCGGTACCCCACTAGTCATCGCCTGCCAATCTGAGAATGACCCGTTTATCCTACTCTCTGTTTTCTGTCCATTAACCAATTTTCAATCCATGCCAGTATATTACCCCAATCCCATGTGCTCTAATTTTGATTACTCACCTCTTGTGTGGGACCTTATCGAAAGCCTTCTGAAAATCCAAATATACAACTTCCACTGGTTCCCCTTACCTATTCTGCAAGCTATGTCCCCAAAAAACTCAAACAAATTTGTCAAACATGATTTCCCATTCATAAATCCTTGTTGACTCTGCCCAATCCTATCATGATTTTCTAAGTGTGCAGTTATCACATACTTTCTAATAGATTCTAGTATTTTCCCCACTACTGATGTCAGGCTATCAGGTCTATAGTACCCCGTTTCCTCTCTCCCTCCTTTCTTAAATAGTTGGGTTACATTTGCTACCTTCCAATCTGCATGAACCATTCCAGAGATCATCAGGTCCTGTGGATTTATCAACTTTCAGTCACATTAATTTCTCCAGAACTACCTTTTAACAAATACTAATTTCTTTCAGTTCCTCATTGTCACTTGTCCTTTGGCTCTCTAGTATTCCTGGGAGGTTTTTCGTATCTTTCTCCGTGAAGAAAGACACAAAGTATTTGTTTAGTTTCTCTGGTATTTCCTTATTCCCCATTATAAATTCTTCTGTCTCTGCCTGTAATGGGCTCACAATTGTCTTTGCTAATCGTTTCCTTTTTATATACCTTAGAAGCTTTTACAGTCTGTTTTTATGTTTCTCACTAGTTTAATTTCACATTCTATTTTTCTTTATCAGTTTTTTGGTCCTCCTTTGTTGAATTCTAAAATGCTCCCAATCCTCAGGCTGACTACTTTTTGGCAATTTTATAAGCCTCTTCCTTTGATCTAATACAATCTTTAACTTCTCTTGTTAGCCATGATAGAATCTCCTTTCCTGCTGGGTTTTTGTGCCTCAAAGGAATGTAAATCTGTTGTAAACCATGTATTAATTCTTTAAATGCTAGCCATTGCCTGTCTACTGTCATACCTTTTAATGGAGTTTCCCAATCTACCACAGGCAATTTGCCCCTCAGACCTTTGTAGTTTCCTTTGTTTAGATTTAGGACCCTAGCTTCGGATTGAACTACATCACTTTCAAAATTAATGTAAAATTCTATCATATTATGGTCACTCTTCCCGAAAGGCTCCTTTGCAATGAGATTATTAATTAGCTCTTTCTCATTGCACAATACTTGATCTAAAATAGCCTGTCCTCTAGTTGGTTCCTCAGCATACTGTTCTAGAAAACCATCTTGTACACATTTCAGGAATTCGTCCTCCAAAGCATTAGTGCTAAACTCCTACCAATGTTTGCTGCCCCTTGCTGTTTCTTAGCTCCACCCAAACTGATTCTATATCTTGATCTTCTAATCTAAGATCCTCTCTCACTAATGTAATGATCCCATTCTTTATTAACAGCACTACCCCACCTCCTTTTGCTTTTTGTCTATCCTTTCTAAATGTCAAATACCCTTGAATATTCAGTTCCAAGCCTTGGTCACCCTGCAACCATATCTCCGTAATGGCAATCAGATCATAGCTGTTTACTTCTATTTGTGCTGTCACTTCATCTATCTTGTTGCAAATGCTGTGTGCATTCAGATAGCATGCCTTTATTTCAATCTTTTTAATTATTTTTGCAACCTCTTGCCTTATCGGCTGGTGTACTCTTAAGTTTATATGCTCTGTCCCTTCCTGCCACACTCAGATTCTCAATTCCCTTACTGCAACCTTGCTCTCTTGCCTTGTTCTTTCTCTTTAATTTATCACATCTTTCCTCACTTGATCCCTCGCCCCACTATTTAGTTTAAAGCCCTCTCTACCGCCCTAGTTTTATGAGTCGCCAGACAACTGATGTCAGCATGGCTCCCACTTTCCCTAGTACTGGTGCCCATGCCCCATGAATTGAAACCCTTTTCTCCCACGCCAATCTTTGACCCACATATTTAACTCTCTAATCTTATTTACCCTTCACAAATTTGTTCATGGGTCAGGTAGTAATCCAGAGATTATTACCTTTGAGATTAATTTAGTCCCTAGCTGCTCATATTCTCTCTGTAGAACCTTTCTCCTAGTCCTATGTACATCATTGGTGCCTACATGTTGGACAATTGCAAGGGCTGAGGGTCCTCTACTTCTACCTTCTCAATCCCAATACCTCACTCGCAGTCACACCCTCCTGTCCCTGATCATGGACCAAATCAGACAACCCTATCCTAAGGGGTGTGACTGCCTCTTGGAACAAAGTGTCCAGATAACTTCCCCCTGCCTGATGTGTTGCAGTGTCTGCAGCTCAGCCTCCAGCTCATGCTCCGCATAGAAACAATAGCAATGCAGCACTGAGGCTGTCATGTTCTCAAGTGAATAACTAACAGTACTTCATCTCACTTTAATAAAATGCAAGAAGCTTATTGAACAGGCCGAAATAGCTGATACATTTAATGTGTTAAAAGTAGTGCCCTTTGTAATTGATTCCTATGGTAATTGCAAATGTTAGTATCATTTGCCAATAAAGGAAGTTGTCTGTGATAGGCATGGACAGGTTGCTAAGTGGGGCAGACTGTACTAGAAATGGGCATTTTACTGATTCATTCTTTCTATTTGAACTTTTTGGAGGCAAAAAAGAGGGTGAAAGGAACAGAAGGACTGTACATATCCACCCTTGCCCAGATTATGTTTACAGACCCAGAGACAATATACCTGGGATTTTTTTGTCTTGGTAGGGTTTGTTTTGTCAAGGAGTTTGGCTGGCTGCTGAACTCCAACCAACAGACACAGTTCTCCACAGGGAAGCCAGTGCCAGCATTAATTAAAGAGAACACAGCCCTGAGCTTTTATGCTTCAGGCTCATTCCAAACTGCTTCAGGGATCATCAGTAAGTTCAATCAGTGGGCATTGCTCAAATATCTTGAGCCTATTATTGATCTATTGTCATGGATGAAACCTTGATCTAAGTGTCTGATCTTCCAGTGGACTGACAGTTGTGTGCTCACGTGCAATAAGAAATGGCCCAATCTGCTTTCATCTAGTTCCCTTCACTGCCTCAACTACCATGGCTGCCCACTTTTAGATCTGCTTGGTCTGAATCGTTGGAAGAAAACTACAGACAGCTGAAATAAAGTATAAATAAAGAATTTAATACTGAGAAAATGTAAGTGCATGGCCAATCAGGGTATGTCTGCTATGAAATGATGTGGTTGCTGGATTTTGGCACTAGATGGGACAGATCTTGGTTTACTTGGGCTGCTTCATTTCCTGCCTACAGAAAGGGAAGAACTCAGAGCTGTTTTCAAGCCCTGTAGGCGTAATACACCCAAGGCGAATGTGGGAAATGCTAGTATTTGTATGGAGGAGTCACCAGGGAATGTTTGTCCTCATTTGCCTTGTTATCTTAATTGTAGCATGCTAAGTGAGTTACAGTTACAACAATGTGGAACGTCCCCTTGTGAAACTGAACAGTAAAGGTCAGTTGTTTGATTTATTTGTATTCAGCCTTTGTTCCTTTATCAATATATTCTAAACATCTAAGAAAGAACTTGCATTTATAGAGCACCTTTCACAATCTCAGGATGTTGCAAAATGCTTTACAGCCAATTAAATACTTTTTGACATATAGTCATTATTGTGATGTAGGAAACAAGGCAGCCAATTTGTTCACTGCAAGGACCCACAAACAGCAATGAGATTAATGACCAGATTATCTGTATTAGTGATGCCGGCTGAAGGATAAAAATTGGTCAGGACACCAGGGAGAACTCCCCTACTCTTTTATCAAATAGTGCCATGGGATCTTCTGCACCATTTGAAAAAGAAATAAAGACTTGCGCCTTTCATGACTTCAGGATGTCCCACAGCACTTTACAGCTGATGAAATATTGTTGAAGTGCGGTCACTGTTGTAATGTAGGAAACATAGCAACCAATGTGTGTACAGCAAGCTCCCACAAACAGAAATGTGTTAACGACCAGATAATCTGATTTTGTGATGTTGATTGAAGTATAAATATTAGCCAGGACACTCGGGATAACTCCCCTGCTCTTTTTCAAAATAGTGCCATGGGATCTTTTAAAGTTCACCTTAGAGAGCAAAAGGATCTCCTCTAATATCTCATCCAAAAGGCAGCACCTCTGACAGTGCAGCACTCCTTCAGAACTGCTCATGCATGCAGCCTAGATTTTTAGGCTCAGGTCTCCGGACTCAAGACTCAGAGGCAAGAATACTCCCACCTCATCCACTACTGAATGTTGACTGGCTTTTTCCCCTGCTAATTTGTCAGTGCATAAGTTTCCTATCCTTTAAAATTAACAAGGGTTGCAGGAATTGTGGGCTAGCAACTTTGTAAGTGGAAAATCCCAGCTGTAGTCTATTAGGTAGTGATTGTGAAGTTTGTACTTATGTTGTTTCATGGGATGTGGGCAACGCTGGCACGGCTAGCATTTTTTGCCCATCTCTCAATGCCCTTGAGAAAATGCTGCATGATAGGCAATTGCAATCACATGGCTAAAATTTGGGCTGTCTGGTTTTTGGGCATGGGGTTCAGGGGTCTCAATTCACGACCTGCCTACGTCCATGTAGATTGAGGTGGAGACCATGCAATTTTCATGTAGCCACCTCATCTCCATGATTGTAGCATTGGCCCAAGTGGCTTCAGTGCTGTTTCTCTGTCCTCAAAGCTGCTATGGCCTCTGCGCACAGCCCTGCAGTGTTGTTTGCTAATCATTTGCTGCAGCCAGCCTTCTCTTCATAAAGTCAGGCTGTATCTTAAATGGAAGTTGCATGTAACTATTGCTGTAATGTAAATTATTGCAAAGTGAGCTGGAACAGACATAAGGTTACAGATACAGCACTGTTGCTATTAGTGGTGCTGGGGGTGGGGGGGGGGGGGGGGGAGGGGGCAAGAGGAGAGATGCCATGTTTCTGTGGGGGGTGTCCAGGAGACCCTCAAGGACTATCCTCATAAGGGAGTGGGAGCAGATGACCAGGGAGATCACCTCCCAGAGTCTGGTAGCAGTTCCTTGAGATCTAATGACCTCACACAGGTGGTCAAGGTCATTGAATAAATCTTCACATGACATCACCAACCTCTCATGCCATTCAATGCACTATACCCCCATCACTCCCCCAGTAGCACTCTTGGCACTCAGGACGCATGCCTAACATTCAGATACTTCACCTCACCCTCAGCTATCCAATGCTGCCAGCCTCACATCCACCCTAGCTACCTTCATATATCTCCAGTTATTCAGCTAGAGCATGCTCCATCCAGTTATTTCTTAAAATAGCATTGGGTCATATTGATGTCATAGAACCATGATTTAAATCTAAATTAGCTCTCCATCCTCTTCAGGCAGCCACCTGAGATATCAACTTGGAGGCCCCTGGCCAAATGAAAACAGCTACAATAGCAGCGAAGGCACAAATGAGGCATTGAGTTTTTCCACATCATTTTCAGAGTGCAATTCTCCTGTTTCTGTTGGGCAGAAGGTCTCAAAATTCAGCCTTTTGACTTTTTTTTTCTTTCCAAAGATGCTGCCTGACCTACTGAGTATTTTCTTCATATCATTCATTAATCCTCATGGGCAACATTGTGGTTTGTCAAGTTCTGTGCAATGGCTCCTTCCATCCTATTGCTCCAGCATGATGAAACCAAAAATCTGCCTTGGTCATTTGAGAACTTTGACAACCTATTTAGTTGTTTATTGAGGATTAGTATTGGCCAGGACACCAAGAGAACTCCCCTGCTTTGCTTCAAAAACTGTGCCATGAGATCTTTTACGACCATCTGAGAGGGCAGATGGGGCCTCGGTTTAACAACTCATTTGAAAAACAGTACCTCTGGCAGTGAAACACTCCCTCAATACTGCCTTGATTTTTGTGCTCAAGTCCCTGGATTGGGATTTGATTCTGATTTCTGACTCAGAGGTGAGAGTGCTACCTCTGAGCCAAGGCAGCCACATATTGCCTGTAATGCTACTGCAGCCAACAAAATTAACTCTCTAAGAAGATTTCAATCCAGCAACCTCTCCCCTGAAACAAAAACAAGAAATGCTGGATTCACTCAGCAGGTCTGGCAGCATCTGTGGAAAGAGAAGCAGAGTTAATGTTTCGGGTCAGTGACCCTTCTTCCTCTCCCCTGAGCTTGATAGGCCAAATCCAGTCCAATCACAATGAATATTTGGCAGGGACAATAGTTCCCAACTTGCTCAATACAAAGCACACACCAGTCCCACAGGCTCAGCAGTGAGACCAGAAATGGATCCGAAATATCTTCTGAAGAGGTTCTAATTAACCGGGGAGAGCTTAGAGGCAGCAGACCTGTGAGGAATCGCACCAGGGAGGGAGCTATAAATCAAGACCGGGGCTGAGGGCCCACAGTTACCTGGGAGAGCAGAGGGGCAGCAGATCTGTGAGGAATCGCATTAGAGAGGGAGCAATAAATCAAGACCATGGCTTAGGGCCCACACTTACCTGGGAGAGTGAAAAGGCAGCGGACATGTGAGGAATCACACTGGAGAGGGAGCTATAAATCAAGACTGGGGCTCAGGGCCCACACTTACCCAGGAAAGCAGAGAGGCAGCTGTGGGTGTGTCTGTGGCTGGAGGTCGGCGCGTACTGGGTTTGAAGAAAGAGTGAGAAAATATCTCACAGTGACAACACGAGAACGCCATAAGCTGATTGGATGGAGAGTAACTGCTGTTCGAGAGTGCCTGTAAATGGTTGGAAAATCAGAAAAAAATTAGTTTTTTTAAATCCTCAAATAGCTATCTTATAAGTGGTAATGTTAGTATTACTAAGGATATAGTTGGTGTAATGTATGACTAATTACTAATTAGAAAGTGTTTCTTGGAAAGAGTGTGAAGCTATGAGTTTGGTGTGTGAGGGAGTTCAGTGAAGAAGGGAAGGAGGTGCTCCTTTGTTTCTTTCTTTTCTTTTTCTGCCTTTTCAGCCTCTAGTATTTGGTCCTTACTTTGATACAGGGGAAGAAGCTGATTGGTGAGCAACTAGTAAGTTATTCTACTTATTGCACTGACAATAATTAGTTTGTAAAGACAAGGTGTGGCAGGGCAGCTCAGCCAAGTGGAATATGTCTCCTGTGGTATGTGGGAAGTTATGGCTGCACCATGTTGCCTTGACAAACACATCTGCAGGAAGCTGTAGAAGCTTGAGCTCCTGTTTCAGAACTCGAGGGGTGGCTGGAGGCACTGTGATGCTTCTGCGAGACAGAGGACTACGTAGATAGCACATTTAGGGAGGTGGTTACACTGCAGATTAAGAGTGTAGGCAGAGAGGAAATGGGTAACTGCCAGGCAGTCTAAAAGAACCAGGCAGGTAGTACAGGAGTCCCCTGAGTCGATCTCGCTTGCTAACCACTTTTCCATTTTGGATACTGGTGAGGCGATGGTTCCTCACAGGAGTGCAGCAAGAGCCAAGTCTGTGGCACCATGGGTGCTGCAGCTTCACAGGAGGGGAGAAAGAAGAGTGGCAGGGCAATAGTTATAGTGGATTCATGAGTTAGACTAGTGTTTCTGTGGCCGTAGATGTGACACCAGGATGGTATGTTGCCTCCCTGATGCCAGGATCAAGGTTATCATGGAGTGGCTGCAGGACATTCTTCTGGGGGAGGATGAACAGCCAGAGGTCATGGTCCACATTGGTACCAGCAACACAGGTAGAAAGAGGGATGAGGTCCAGAAAGCAGAATTTAGGGATAGCGGAAAGAAATTAAAAAGCAGGACCTTAAAGGCAGTAATCTCAGGATTACTCCCAGTGCCACATGCTAGTGAGCAACAGAATATGAGGATTGAGCGATTGAACACGTGACTGGAGAATTGGTGCAGGAGGGAGGGCATCAGATTTCTGAGGCATTGGGACCTGTTCTGGGGTAGGTCGGACCAGTACAAGATCCTTAGCAGGACCGGGACTAACATCTTCGCAGGAAGATTTGCTATTGCTATTGGGGAGGGTTTAAACCAGAGTTGTCCAACATATGACCTGCGGGCCAAGATCCGGCCTTCCAAAGATTTCCCTTTGGCTTACGGATGTAAACTTTACCCGGGCTGTTTCTTATCCTCGCCATGGGTCCGTGACTGGAGATAAGAAATTTCCTTTTGTCTTCTTCTTGCAGGCCGGCTTTTAAAAAAAATCTCAAGTCAGTTTCATTGTAGACAGGTTCTGACATTGGGAACAGTGGTTTCCCAACTTCGGACAGATTCAGAGTTTTTTAAAAAGACTGCCGGAAAACCCCAAATCTGTCTGAAGTTGGGAAATGGCTTGTCCCAATGTCAGCAACTGTCAGCTGTGAAACTGACTTGCAATTTTAAAAAAAATGATAACCATTTGCTCAGCATTCCTGTTCTCTGCAACTGTCAGAGAGAGGGAGAGAGAAAGGGGGACACAGAGAGAGTGGGAACAGAGGGGGGGGGGACAGAGAGAGAGAGGGACAGAGAAAGATAGAAAGGAGGTGAGTGAGGGGGGGACAGAGAGAGAGAGAAAGCAGGACAGAGAGAGAGTGTGGGATAAAGAGAGGAGAAAAAGAGGGGGACAGAGAGAGAGAGAGACAGGAGGACAGAGAAAGAGAGGGGACAGAGAGAGAGGGGGGGGCAGAGAGAGAGAGGGTAGAGAGAGAGAGAGAAGGGGGGATGGAGAGAGGAAAAGAGAGTGATCAAGATCGCTCCTGACAGAATGACATCTATCCAGAATACTTTGCATTGCTACAAGTGTGCAGGTAAACATTGACTACATGTGCAAGCAAATAAATGCCAGGTTTCTCACTAAATCAGTGTCCAACATTGTGAAGAAAAAGTAAGTCAATAAATTAATCTTGTCATTTAAAACTTCTTCACAAAAATGTACATTTGGTGCTGTTTTTGATTAATAGTAAGATAAATATTAATGCCTTTATCTTTCTGAAATTGTCTCACTGGCACCCCCCCCCCCCCCCCCATCTAAGACAAGAATTGTAATGCGGCCCTCCACATGAAAAGGTTGGACAACCCTGGTTTGAACTAAATTGGCAGTGGGCTGAGAACCTAAGAAGGAAGCAAAACAGGTAACAGGAAGTACAAAGATACTAAGCAAAATTAGATGGCAGATGAGAAGAAGGCAAACATCAAATAGGATCAGAATGAGGAATAATGTTAAGACAAAGTTAAGGGCACTCTATCTGAATGCATGCAGCATTCACAACAAGGTAGATGATGTGAAGGGACAAATAGTGGTAAATGGGTATGATTTAATTGCAGTTACAGAGACATGGTTACAGGGTGACCAGGACTGGGAACTGAATATTCAGGATATTCATAATTTAGGAAGGATAGGCGGAGGGAAAAAGGAGGTGGGATAGTGGTGTTAATAAGATATGAGATCAGTACCTAAGTGAGAGAGGATTTTAGATTGAAGTTTCAAGATGTAGAATCAGTTTGGGTGGAGCTAAGAAACAGGAAGGGGCAGCAAACATTGGTGGGAGTTGTTTACAGGCCATCAAACTGTACTGGTAATGTTGGGCATGGTATAAATCAGAAAATTAGAGCTGCATGTAACATGAGTAATACAGTAATAATGGACGAATGCAATTTACATATAGATTGGGTAAACTTAATTAGCACTAATGCTGTGGATGCTGAATTCCTGGAGTGTGTACGAAATGGGTTTCTGGAGCAGTATATTGAAGAACCAACTAGGGATCGGGCTAATGATGAAAGGTCATAGACCTGAAATGTTAACTCTGCTTCTCTCTCCACAGATGCTGTCTGACCTGCTGAGAAGTTCCAGCACTTTCTGTTTTTGTTAGGGATTGGGCTATTTTAGATTTAGTAGCATGTAATGAGAAAGGGCTAATTAATAACTTTGCTGTAAAGGAGCCATTAAGAAATAGTGGCCACAATATGATAGAATTTTACATTAAATTTGAAGGAGATATAGTTCATTCTGAAACTAGGGTCTTAAATCTGAACAAAGGAAACTATGAAGGTATGAGAGCAAGTTGGCGATGGTGGATTAGGAAAATATATCAAAAAAATTGACAGAAGACAGGCAATGGCTAGTATTTAGAGAAGTATTACATGGTTTACAACAAATATACATTCCTCTAAGACAAAAAACTCAACAGGAAAGGTGAATCAATCGTGGCTAACAAAAGAAGTTAAAGATTGCATTAGGTCAAAGGAAGTGGCTTATAAGGTCGCCAGAAAAAGTGGTAAGCCCAAGGATTGGGAATGATTTAGAATCCAACAAAGAAGGACCAAGAAACTGATAAAGAAAGGGAAAAGGGGTTATCAATGCAAGCTAGCTAGGAACATAAAGGCGGACTGTATAAGTGTCTTTAGGTATGTGAAAAGGAAAAGATTAGCAAGGACGAATATGGGTCCATTACAGATGGAGACAGAAGAGTTTGTGGTGGAGAATGGGGAAACGGTGGAGAGACTAAACAATTATTTTGTGTCTGTCTTCTCAGAGGAAGACAGAGAAAATCTCCCAGAAATACGAGGGAACGAAAGGACTTGTAAAAATAATGAACTGAAAGAAATTAGTATCAATAAAGAGGTAGTACGAGAAAAATTAATTGGATTGAAAGTTGATAAATCCCCTGGACCAGATGAGCTATATCCCAGAGTATTGAAGTAGGTAGTTATAGAGATAATGGATGCATTTGTGGTTATTTTCGAAATTCTATAGATTCTGGAAGGGTTCCTGCAGACTGGAAAGTAGCAAATGTAACCCTACTATTTAAGAAGGGAGCAAGGGAGAATGGAAAACTACAGACCTGTTAGTTTGACATCAGTAGTAGGGAAAATGTTAGAATCTATTATAAAGGATGAAAAAACTGGACACTTGGAAAATAATGATATGATCGGGCAGAGTCAACATGGATTTATGAATGGGAAATCATGTTTGACAAATCTGTTGGAGTTTTTTGAGGTTGTTACTTGTAGCATAGATAAAGGAGAACCAGTGGATGTGGTGTATTTGGATTTTCAGAAGGTTTTTGATAAGGTTCCACACAGGAGGTTAGTAAACAAAATTAGAGCACATGGGATTGGGGGTAATATACTGCAATGGTTTGAGAATTGGTTAACAGACAGAAAGCAGAGAGTGGGAATAAATGGGTCATTCTCAGGATGGCAGGCTGTTACTAGTGGGGTACTGCAAGGATCAGTGCTGGTGTCACAGTTGTTCACAATCTGTATAAATGATTTGGATGTGGGGACCAAATGTAATTTGTCCAAATTTGCTGATGACACAAAACTAGGTGGGAATGTAAATGGCGAGGAGGATGCAAGGAGGCTTCAAAGGGATTTGGACAGGCTAAATGAATGGGTAAGAACATGGCAGATGGAATTTAATGTGAATAAGTGTGAAGTGATCCACTTTGGTAGAAAAAATAGAAAGGCAGAGTATTTCTAAAATGGTGAGACGTTGGGAAGTGTTGTTTTCCAAAGGGACCTGGGTATCCTCATTCATGGGTCACTAAAAGCTAGTATGCAGGTGCAGCAGGCAATTGGGAAGGCAAATGGCATGTTGGCCTCCATTGCAAGGGGATTTGAGTACAGGATTAAAGATGTCTTGCTGCAATTGCATAAAGCCTTGGTGAGACCACAGTTGGAGTATTGTGTACAGTTTTGGTCTCCCTATCTAAGGAAGGATATACTTGCCATAGAGGGAGTGCAACAGAGGTTCATCAGACTAATCCCTGGGATGGCAAGATTGTCTGATGAGGAGAGATTGTAGAAACTGGGCCTGTATTCTGTAGAGTTTTGAGGAATGAGAAGTGATCTCATTGAAATGTACAAAATTCTTACAGAGCGTGACAGGATAGATGTGGATAGGATGTTTCCTCTGGCTGGTGAGTCTAGAACCAGGGACATATTCTCAGAATAAGGGGCAGGTCATTTAAGACTGCAGCGAGGAGGAATTTCTTTACGCAGAGGGTGGTGAATCTGTGGAATTCTCTACCCCAGAGGGCTTTGGAAGCTCAATCATTGAGCATGTTCAAGACAGAAATCGATAGATTTCTGGATACTAATGACATCAATGGATATGTGGATAGTGGAGAAAAATTGTGTCAAGGTAGGTGATCAACCATGATCTGTTTAAATGGCCTATTCCTGCTCCTATTTCCTATGATTCTATAATTCTATAAACTATAAGAAATAGTTATTTTCCTGGAAATCCTGATACAATCATTCATCTGGTGAAATATATGCGGCAGTTGCTTTACATTAATTGTTTAAGGTAGTAACTGTTTACTGACAAACAATACCACAATAAATGAGAAAGTGTGGCAGGGATCTTGTTCTCCTCCTGACGCCAGATTTTGTGGCAGGTTTGTTGGGGGTGGGGTGTGCCGGAAGATCGGAGCAGCAACAGCCCACTACGGAACCCAACGCTGGGATTGCCGGGCCTGATCTTCCCGGGGGCGGGGAAGCGCCATGGCGTGCCTTCCGCCACTCTGCGACAGGACTTGACTTTACATATTTAAATTACCAGTTTGTATGAATTTAAATGAAAACTGGAGTGATCTGACCTGCAGTCCTGATCTTCAGCGCGATGTGCGGCACTGATGCGCATTCAGTTTCCTGTCTAGGGAAAGCTGGCATCACCGAGGTGGGGAAGGGGGGGATCTCTGCATTTGTTGTGTAGTTGGGGGGTGGGGGGAGGGGGAAGGAGTCAACTCTGCACTTCATGCAGTTGGGGGGGAGGGGTCAACTTTGCAATGGTAGTGTCATGGCAGAGTATGGGGGCAACTCTGCAGTTGGTTCACAGGGTGGGCATCGCCTAGGCTGTCCCTGCCATGTGATTGATGGGCCAATGGGGGGGGGGTGGGGGGTGGTGGTGGTCGGACGGCCACCTTGCATATGATAATGAGCTGTTGGGCTCAAGATCGCGGCAGCGCGGCGGCCCGTGTGTGTCGGCTGCCATTTTTTCAGCGGGATCACAAGATTCAGCCCTCTGTGTGTATATGTGTTTTATATATAAATATAGCAATTATTTCAGTACAAGGTTATTCTTCTAAAATATTTGTTATTGACATTAAATCCCATGCTCTGTAAGTAAAGGAATTCAGGGGAAATTTCTTTACTCAGAGTGGTGAGAAAGGGGATCTTACTTCCATATGGAGTGGTTGAGGTGAATAGCATAGGTACATTTTAGGGGAAGCTAGATAAGTACATGAGGAGAAAAGGAATAGAATATATGTTGATCGGGTCAAATGGAGTAAGGAGGGAGGACACTCGTATGGAATATAAACATCGACATGAACCTATTGGGACGAATGGCATGTTACTGTGCTGTAAAATTCTATGTAAAAATCAATTACTGTTTCAATTATCCATTAGCTGTCTAAACCTCTCACTAAAGAGCTAAACACTTTTTAGAGGGTATAAATAATCAGTAATAATTACTCACACAAGCTGAAGGTAAAATCTTTATGGAGTTAAACGGCGGATGGAAATTGCATTCTAAAATCTATATACTGAGTGAGATTATAAGGAGTTTTACAAAGCTGTGATAGTCAATGATCGTATGAATGCTAGTCAGTGAACTGTCTCATTGTCATGTTTGAAGAATGAGAAGTATGCTTCTACCCTGTAAAAGAAGAGAGCAATTAAAGAATCATAATTAATAGCTCATTCCTTTCATTCACAGTTTACCCTTTATATTAAGTAGCAGCTGAGTTGCCACCTTGTTGCTAGCAGGCAATCAGTGACTGAAGCACAGTTTGGAGGGGTAGTTGACCAGACGACATAACATAGCAGGGAAGAAGAGGGGAGGGGTGGTGAAGGAGAAGAGCTGAATGGGGATCTGGAAAATGGAACATAGTTGTTCAGGGAGCTGGAGGACTAGGAAATAGAACAATGTTAAAACAACTAAAATGAAACAAATGGCTTTTTTCAGCTTTCCATCAGCAAATTTACAAAACTAGTAATGAAAAAACATGGTCTGGAATTTGCTGGACTGTGGCATTTTAGTAAGGGAGAAATAGTGACGAGTACCATTACTATCACCAATAAAGTCCTTGGGAACCACTAATACAACACCATAATTTGCTGAGTTGTGAGTGCCACTCTGCCAGAACCATTGCTGGAACCTGGAAAGGAATGCAAACTCTACCATCTCCAGCCCCATTGAAAACAGTGGTGAGGGCCAAGTTGATGCATTGAGACCCTCTTTTACCACAGCTTTTGCGAATGCCATTTCAGAGAGTAATGCTCAATAAATCTGTTACTATTGGGACAATTCTGAAAGAGACAACTGATGAAATTTAATATGCAATGCATCAAATGATGCCATGACAACACACAATAACAGTATAGGGGTCAGAATTTATTGTAGCCAGTGAATGAACGACACTTGCCTTTATTAGACTTTCCCTTGCCCATTTAATTTCTATGATCTTTTGAATTGGAAGTTGTTGCAAGTCAGAGATCCAAATGGATCCAACGTCATTGACGGGGGTTTGAGACCTGTCTGAACAGGGCAAGCAACCGTGTATCGCTAGCCAATCAAATTGAAAAACTGTTATTGAACAGCACAGAGTCTGAACCAGGATGTGTAAGTTAGAATAATGATTCAATGCCAAATCAGGTACAGAAAGCAAAATAAAGAGAGGGAAAGAAATATTGGATTAATGGAGAGAGATAAAACAAAGACAGGCAGAAAAAGTAAAATCTGTAACAACAAAACCTGAAGGAATGAGACTCCACGCTTGTAAATATTAATTTTCAGTGCCAGAGAGTTTGTTTGTCAGTAATTAAGACGTACCATGCAGTTAGAAAGGGTACTTCGACTGAAAAGAACAAGCCCTAACTTTTTGTGTTGCGCTTAGTCCATATCACCATCAGTACGGGATCTTCACACCATTCAATACATTTGCTTCAATTGCTAAACACCAAGATACCATTTTCATGCTTCTTTCAGAGGAGCAGGGCATTTCAGACAGCAACTTCCAGATTTTCACATTTAACGGTGCATCTGAAGTCACTTTAAGTTGTTACCTGATACAGTCTTAAAGCACAAAAATTATACACTCACTGTTAGCTATTTTTAAAAGCAACAAATTACTTTATTTTGACTATGGCCAACCAAGCCACAGCATTGATCATAATGTTACAAGTTTTTTAGTTTTGTACTAAAAACTTAGAATTTTGTGTGTTTTTAAAAAGAAACTGAAAAGGGATTTTTCAGTGGACATTGAGGCATCTGCAAATAGCTGAAAATTTTGCAATGTTTTAAAAGGAAGTTCAAAACAAAAGCTGAAATTTATGTGTAGTTTGAAAGGAAGCTGAAATTGTATACAAGGACAGAAAAGCAAGCAATTTCAATTAGACAAGCAAGGGGTTTGAACTCCTCGGAGCCACTTTGAATGGCAAGGGCGATGTTAAGTCTAGTCATGTGATCTGCTCAGGAAGGTTTTGCTTTCACTTTGGACCCTTTTAAAAACCAGTGAGTTAGACAAAGAGCAGGCATTTGGAATGTGACTTTGACTTGACTGGAGATCAAAGAGGAAGACCCAGAAAAAGTGTTACCTGTCTCTGTAGAGGAAGCCTGCATCTCTTGAGAAGAAACCCCTGTATGTCGGAGGTAGCAGATTCCTGTCTCTGAAGAATCCTTGCATCAAGTGTCATTTCTATTGTCCTGTGTTTTAAAAAATCCTGAAATTTGAAGAAAGCTTCTACTGCTATACTGCTACTGTAATACTAAGCAGACCTGTTGCTATACCCCTGCTGAAAGACCTATGTGAAGCCTGCTGCAGCCGAATAGTCTTGAATGCCTACCCATTACAGACTGTTCATCAACCTCACTTGGAGTGACATTGAATGGCATCCAACTATTTGACTCTGGGACACCTCACCAACCCAAAGCATTTATTACCAGAACGTGACAAACTGATTTATTTCATTATTCCTCCTATTCCTAAGAAACAGCTGTAAACCAAAAAAATCCTTTTTCCCTGGTTAATCGATTTTCTTTTGAATGTATAAGAATATAAGAAATAGGAGCAGGAGTAGGCCATTTGGCCCCTCAAGCCTGCCCCACCATTCAATAAGATCTTGGCTGATCTGCCCCAGACCTCAACTCCTCTTTCGTGCCAGCTTCTCATAGCCCTCAACTCCCCGATATTTCAAAAATCTATCCACCTCCTCTTTAAATACTTTCAGTGATCTAGCCTCCACAACTCTATGGTGTAGAGAATTCCAGACATTCACTCCCCTCTGAGAGAAGAAATTCCTTCGCATCTCAGTTTTAAATGAGTGTCCCCTTATTCTGTAACTATGTCCCCTAGTTCGAGACTCCCCCACTAGTGGAAACATCTTCTCAACACCTACCCTATCAAGCCCCCTCAGAATCTTGTACATTTTAATAAGATCGCCCCTCATTCTTCTATGTGTGTGCATGAGGGCTAGGGAAATAAGGAGCTTTTCATACATAGACTTATCTCATTATTGCTTAAGACTTAGTTTATTAATAAATAGTTGATTTTGTTGTTGATTAATGAAACCTGGTTCTGGGGGACAAATGGAGTATGGAATTGACTGGTTTTCGGGAGGTGGGAAAAGTTATTGCTATGCTGTGATCTGTGGAGAAGTGGAACTGAATTGACAGTGCACACCTCCCACCTCAGTCGTAACAATAATCATGACTCAGTGTTCGGAATTAATCTCGGATTTACAATCAGAGATGGTGAAACAATAACAGAAAGGTAAATGGAAAGAGTTCTGATGAAAGGTATGGACCTGAACCATTAACTCAGTTTCTCTCTCTACAATTGCTGCCAGACCTGCTGAGTGATTTTCCAGCATTTTCAGTTTCTATTTCAGATTTCCAGCATCTGCGATATCTTGCTTTTGTAACAGAAGGGTACTGCTAAATTCTAACTACTCTTGTGATGTAGCCACGATCATTGAGGATTTGTGAATTATCAACATCATCCTGGAAATAACTACAAAGGAACAAGACTTTACAAGTCAGCCTGATATGTGTTAATTTGCTATTTTCTTCTGTGTTCTCAATGGCAATAGGAGCCCCATTGAGTAGTAGCTCCACTGTATCCAAATAAACCTAATTTGTGTGTATAGCTGGCCTGCTCTTGAGCAGTAGCACCACTTCAAAGCTCTGCTATCATTGTTGTAGTTCATGATACTGAGTTTCTTTGCGAATTTTGGCTTTGGATCGTCACAGGAGGATTGAGGCAAATAGTGATTTCACCCTTGGTGGGTGTTGTTAATTATGCTATTACAGCCAATTCCGAAGTATGGTAGCTCATTTAGTTAGCTCAGTTATGACAATAACTTGCATTTATATAGTGCCTTTAATGTATTAATTTCACAAGGCACTTCACAGGAGTGTAATCAGATAAAAAAAAAAGTTGATATCAAGTCAAAGAAAAACACCTTAGGATAGGTGACCAAAATTTTGGTCAAAGAGGGAGACTTTTAGGAGTGTCTTAAAGCCACATGTGGTAGTGCAAAAGAAGTTGGGAATGCACAGGAGGCCAGAATTAGAGGAAACACAGTACATACTAAGTTCCACATAGTCTCCATATGCTGTGACACATTAAATATGTGATGCCCATTATGAGAAAGATCATTAGTGTCAATCTTAGCTCAATGGCAGCACTCTTAGCTTTGAATCCAATGTTGGGGGTTAAAGCCCTGCTCCAGAGACCCAAGTAAAGAATCTAGGCTGACTCTTCAATGTAGTACTGAAGGGAAGTTGCACTGCTGGAGGTGCAATCTTTTGGATGAAGTATTAAACTGAGGCCACATTTACCCTCTCAGGTGAAAAAATAACGTGGTAGTGTCTGAAGAAGACCAGCAGAGTTTTCTTGGTGTCCTAGCCTGCATTTATCTTTCAAACAGCATCATGAAAATTATCTGGTCATTTATTCTATTTGTGGCATCTTGCTGTGCACAAATTGTAATGTAGTTGTTCTGCTTCCCCACATTATAACATTATAGAACTTCAAAGTACTTAATTTCTTTTAAGTTCTTGAATTCTTTTCATTACTTATGTAGATAGCATACCATAAATTCCATGTTATTGTGCATAGTCCAGTTTTATGTTACTAACAAGAATGCTGCAAAAACAGCTTTCCCATTGACCCATGCTAATAGAGTAGCCACTGTTGACATGTGTTCTGCTTTACAACAGGGATCACCTGTTTTAGCAATAGGAGAGATGTTTTATACTATACTGGGAACTGCTCAGACAGGATTTTCTCACCCTCCGCTCAAGGGGATGAATGGCCTACTCTTGTTCCTATGTTCCTTAATCTACAAAGGAATAAAGGGTTATGGGGGGCAGGCAGGAAAGTGGAGTTCAGGCCACAATCAGATTAGCTATGATCTTATTGAATGGCAGAGCTGGCTTGAGAGGCCAAATGGCCTACTCCTGCTCCTATTTCTTATGTTCTGTTACCATCCCATTAGGGACTGTTAACTTTTAAAAAGAGAAAGTCGAATTCTAAGTTATTTCTGAGAGAACTATGCAAAAGATTTCATGTTTTAGACAAAAACTTTACTGTACAAGAGTTAAAATGCTCAACACTACAACTTGAAACATTTATATTTTAAACTTAAAATCCGACAGAACATGCCCATTTGACTTTTACTTCCACCGCAAAGAATTTCTTTATACATTACAGGATCTTGGTGGTTCGTTCACTTCTCCTGGGACCAATCCAAACTGTACCACAGCTCTTAGGAATTGACTTTGATTTCCTTAGTTTCTCAACTGTCTTCTGAGATTTGAGATTTCCTGGAAATACTCACTAGGTTCGGTTAGGCAAATCCTTCAGTTCACCTTTAACACCTCATGAATCTAGATTTCCCAACTTGAGCATGGACCTTTCCAATATCCATTTTGTTTGTTCGATTGGAAAATCAGAATGTGTTTTTAAAGCAGCAGAGTTTTTTTTTGATTGACGGTACTGATCACTCAAAGGGTGCACTATCACTTCCTATTTGTAAGCTCCACAATCCCTGCCATCACTGTATTAGTCAGCTATAGTAGGCAACCTTCATCTGCACTCTAAGAGTTATTGTCTATCAGAGGGACACACTCAGAGTGGAAAGCATACATTCTGGGAATTGTAGTCCACTACTGTGACGTGCACAGAGTGACACCAATCAGTTCTATGAATCCACTGCTGGAGTCTTTTTATTCAATCAAAACCTTGATACACAATTGGGGCTGGAGAATGAGGGAAAGTTCATTCCTCAGGGCAGGATCCGAGACAACTATATTCGGTTGCTTTATCAAGGAGCTTTCATCCACCATAAGGTCAGAGTGGGGATGTTTGCTGACGATTGCACAGTGTTCAGATTTGTTTCCAATTCCTCAGATAATGAAACTGTCCCGACCCCATGCAGCAAAACCTAGACAACCTCCAAGCTTGGAATAAGTGGCAAGTCGCCATCGCACTACACAGGTGCTGGGAATGACTATCTCCAAAGAGACCCCACCGTCAACATCCTGGAGGTCACCACTGATCAGAAAATAAACTGGACCAGCCATATAAATGCTATGGCTTTTAGAACAGGTTAGAGGTTTGGTATGCTGCAGTGAATGGCTCACCTCTTGATTGCCCAAAGCCTCTCTATCACCTCCAGATCACAAGTCAGCAGTACAATGGAATGATCTCCACTTTCAAGAATGGTTGCAGCTCCAACAACATTCAAGAAACATGACATTATCCAGGATACAGCAGTACATTTGATTGGCACTACATCCACTGGCTTAAAAATCTACTCCCTCCCCATCCACATACTGTGACAGCAATGTTTACCATCTACAGAATGCACTACAGTAACTCGCCAAGGCTTCTTCCATAGTACCTCCCAAACCCACGACCTCCACCACCTATAAGGGCAAGGGCAGCAGATACATGGGAACACCATCACTTCCAAGTTCCTCTCCAAGTCACGTACAGTCCTGAATTGAACATATTTCATAGTTCCTTCACTGTTGCTGGGTCAAAATCTTGGAAAGCCCTACCTACTAGCATTGTGGATGTGCCTTCACTACAATGACTGCAGCATTTCAAGAGGAAGGACTAACATCACCATCTCAAGGGCAACTAGTGCTGGGTGATAAATGCTAGCCTTACCAGTGACTCCGGCATCTGAGAATGAAGAAAAAACATAAGCCCTAGGGCTGAATGAGAGGACAGTAGGTCTCTGTGTAGGAGAATTCCTGTAAATATTTCTAACACAACGGTTGATTTTTTCACTAAATTTTATTTTCTTTCAGAATTGTATCATATTTTGATGCTCCAAATATAATTCATAAAGCTATATGCTCAGCTGGGTAATTAAATTAAAATGGTGACAGAAAATAGTTTAAAAAAATAATTTGAGTAATCTTGTAGATTTATGGCAGTTATTCATCATAGAAAAATACCTTTAAAAATTATTATATTGTGTCTGGTTTCTCATTTCAGCTTAATAGCTTTTTACTCCAATTAAGATTTGAGAAAATTAGCATGGTTAACTGAAGAGAAAATGATTATTGGAGCCATTCGGAAATGTTGTGGTACACCTTTAAGTCGATGTAGCTATGATCTATGTACATCACCAGATAGGAAATGATGTAAGGTACCACATGATAGGTAGTCTGCAGTGTGTAATCATCCAAGTAAGGTGTGTTATCAAGAGCTGTCCAAGATTGTATATTTGCTACTTAATCTTTACGAATAAAGAACCCACCTTTGAGTTTACCAATCCCATTTGAAGTGATTGGTACATTTGTGTTTAGTTGTAAGAAAATGAAACACACCAGGAAACACGTGGCTATTGATTTTTTTCACCATGTGCATAGTTAATTTTGCATTGTTGAGCTGGCAATTAGTTGGGATGTAGGAGGCAAACAGTAGAGATAAAGAGACAGTACTCTGGTTGGCAGGATGTGAAAAGTGGTGTACTTCAGAGGTCTGTATGGGGCCTCAGCTTTTCACTATAAATGTCAATGACTTAGCTGAAGGAATACAAAGTCATGTATCCACATTTGCAGATGATACTAAGTTGGGAGGCAGAGTAAGTTTTGTTAATGGGAGCAGGAAGTTACAAAGGGATATCGGCAGATTGGTCTAGAATGTATTTGCATCAACATGCAGAGGCACAATTAATATTGGGCCTCAGGTCCCATCATCATCAACAATAACAACAACACCACCAACAGCAACGTGTATTTATAAAGAGCCTTTAACATAGCAAAATGTCCCAAGTTGCTTCAGAGTATTGTTATCAAACAAAATTTGATACTGAGCCACATAAGGAGATATTCGAGCAGATGACCAAAAGCTTGGTCAAAGAGGTAAATTTTAAGGAGCGTCTTGAAAAAGGAAAGAGAGGAAGCGAGGCAGAGGGGTTTGGGGAGGAAATTCCTGGTTACAGATTATTAAGTACTCGTGTTTGTGTGTGCGGTCGCAGATTATTTATTAGGTGTTTGTGTGTGAATGAGGATATTGATTCCTCAAGATGTATTCCTGAATAAGAGACAGCAGCAGCGATTAAGGATGCTCAGATATGTGAGGATACTTAGTGGCTGCGGATGATTACATTTTGCACAATAAACCACTTTTCCACTGAGCACATTAATCATTCAGTCCTTCATTGTCATGTGTGCAGTTTGTAACCATGCCAGGTACATCTCCCTCATTTATTGCTGTGATTGTTGCTATAGCAGCCATTCGTTCAAGCTTAACTCCTTTATTTACTTGTCAATTATAATGTGAGGTGTTTTGGACAATCAGAAGCATGGGGTTGCTAGCAAATGTGGCAGGATCCAAAAATATTGTGTAAGTGCTCAATAATAGATTCAAAATTTTATTTTTTTGTGTAGCATATTGCGATTTAAGAAGTTGGAAATACAAAATAAATAACTGCAGGCTGGGAGAGCTTAAAGACTTGCATGATCCAGCATTACTGTCTTCATCTTTTACATAAATCTCCATAATTCAGACACAGATGAAATATTAAAGTCCTTTCTTAAAGGTTAAAGTGTGATCTAATGGTTTTTTTATGCCCTTTAATGGAGAGTTTACTCCAATTCTCCAGTACATTATACAGTTAAGGAGACCAGTCCAGTGAATAAGTTATTGAGGAAGAATGCTAACTGACCTGCATTTTATGGGCTAAAAATTGGATTGCATCATTATTTGGGCACGGGGGTCATGATTCACAACCTTCCTGCACCAGTTCCAGTGGAGGTGGGCTGCACGCATATTTGGTGTTGCCACATCATTTACCTGATAGTAAAGTAGGGCCGCCCCCCGATGTCACAACCACCCCCAACACCCAACACGACCCCAGTCCCCCAATCGACCACCCTTGCCTCGCCGGGGCCCAACCGATAACCCCCGGTTAGGCTCCAAAAACTTACCTTCGTTCCTGCGCCGTCCTTCATTTTCCTCCCAATGGCTGAGTTGCGGTCCCAGCAGTGGCCACTGCTCCCGGTGATGCTGCTGGGACAGAGAGCTGCCGGCCCGCTGATTGGCCGGCAGCTCCAATAGACAGGTCTTGCTGCCTCAATGAGGTGGAAGTTCTGCCTCAGACCAATTAAAGGCCTTGGTACCGCAAAATGCAGACCGGATCCCCAGGCCAGGCAGAGGCAGGTTTGCCACTGACTTTTCAGTTGGTGGACGGCTCGCGTCCGCCGAGGGTAAAATTCAGCCCAAAAAGTGTAATAACCTCACATGAGTGGTCAAGGTAAGTAAATGCATCTTCACATGACATTTCCTACCCACGGCACCACCAACCTCTCATGCTGCTCAATGCACCACACCACCATCCCTCACTCATCAGTAATCCCTGGCACTTAGGACTCAAGCCGAAAATCCAGATACTCAACCTCATCCTCACATACCTGCCAGTCCCCAGTCTCACACCTACTTCTCATGGCCTCCACATACCTCCAGCTATTGAGCTATGGCAGGAACATCACCCAAACACATTGCTACACAGTCACTGATATTCATCCCTCTATCTTGCAGGACAAGGTAGCACACAATAGAAGGGAGCAGAGCAGAGCTGGAGGGGGTCTAAGACGCCTGCATCACTTGAGCCCTATGGAGGACACAGTTCTCCACATTACGGGGCGGGCTGCAACAGGACCTGTGGCAGCCAGCATTGCTGAGAATATTGAGGATGCTGGTATGTTCCTGCCTTATGCCCCTTCTTAACTCCCAGATCCCCCTCATCGTGCTATCTGGCTTGATGAGCAAGCTGCTGATGGTGTCATCATGGACCTCTTGCTTCCACCCCAACCCCCTTCCCTCACCCATCTTTACCCTTCTGAGTTCCCGCTTTCAGACATGCAAGAAAATCCACTTGCTCAGCCCAACAGCCCCAATGAGGAGAGCAGCACCACATCACTGGTGAAGAAATGCTGTCAATTGATCTGACACTCACAGCCATCAGCTCAGATAGTGGCACTGCACATACCTTAGAGGCTAGTATAGAGTTAGGATCAGCACATGCTGAGTCACCAACACAAGTGAGCTGCAGCCACACCAGGGGAAAGGATGGTTCATGTACCAGCTCACCAGAGGGCAAGGTCGCAAATGAGTTCTGCTACAGGGGACTCAGGTGAGGACCTCAATGGGGCAGCAAACAAGAGAATTCTGATGGGCATGCACACTGAGATGCTGGGTATATTGGCTGGTCTGTCACCCAGCCTCCTGCCACTGTCAAGGAATGTGAAGGGTCTAGCTCCAAGTTGGCAGAGGGCATCGTGCAGTGCTTACCCCCTCAGCTGCCTCTGTTTCATTTCCCTGTCATGATGCAGACTCAGAGGCAATGCAAATGCAGCCTCCATACGTGTTGCAGCATTTGTATGGACAGGTCACATACTCCTCTGGCCTCTGTGTGGGAATACAGCGACACTGCCTGCCAAATTCAGGAACTCACCACAATACCTCCAAAAATATTCTGCAGTACTCCAGACACTTTGCAATAGCACAAATTGTTCAAAATTAACTTACATGCAAGTTAGGTGCCTGTCACTTTAAATAATGCTAGAGCTGGGACCATCTTGCAGCTGAATGCTTGTTCTTCTGTGAGTGATGGCGAACGCATTGAATGGACCTGCATGGACCAAATTTGGTAAATGAACTTCACATCAGCTGGTAGGGCTGTTTGACATCAGGATAGCATGCATTCTGGCAAACACATAGGATGCCTGCACAGGCGCCGTTCTCAAGATGGTGCATCACGTGGGCCATGCTGGAAGCAGCTGGTAACGCAGTGTGCACCAGCAAAAGGATGCTTGGCTTGAGACAGTGCTACAAAAATCAAATTTGTGCCCTATGTGCCTTATTATTCTCAGACACCAGGTTATGCCCTGTCTCCTCATATCAATGTTATTCAAAATTCATCAATTGTGCCAGGCATCGAACTTTCTCCAAGACTCACACACACTATCATCTCTATGCAAGCAAGTGTTTTCCTTGTGTCTGTGTACAGACAGCGGTGCTGTGAATTTCAGATGAAGCTGGAGTGACCAGTGTAACGCTGGTGAGTATAAGGTGACCATCAAGTGTTATATAGGTCAGTATAATGTGGCTGACACCAGCATTTCTTCCCTCAGCCTCAGTGCTGAGTAAATACTTATCATCAGTGATTTCAACTTCCCTCTTAATTCATCATGCTTTCTTTCCACTGAGTTCACTGCGCACCACTGTTCCACACCCACCGCCCCCCCACCCCACCCCCCACCCCTCCGACCCCTTAATCTCTTTCTTCATGTAAACTCCCAACCCATATACACGGCCACCCCCTTGACATTGCCATCTCAATTGGCGTCACTGCTTCCATTGTATGAATCATAAGCCACGTCTGATCACTTCTTTGTATCCCTCTCTACCCACATCCCCCTTCCCTTCCCAAACTTACTTCCTCCTTTGTCTGCCCCTGGAAAAAGCTCTCTCCAACTGCATACAACTGCACTTTCAAGATCCTAACTATGTCGCCTTTGGCCGTCCGTTCACCGCAACATTTCTGCAGCTAATGATCTACTCAACCACACCCTCACCTCCACCTTTGATGCCCTAGTGCTATTATTCTACCTCACCTTGACCATTCCCTCTGATATGGCCCTCATCTCCACTCTCCACTTCAAGGGATGCAGACTTGAATGGATATTGAGGACAACTGGTTTAGCCATTCACACCAGATCTGGAATGCAAAGACAACCCTCAGCTTCTTGTCTCTATTGCAAATTCTCTTCTTAAATGCCTCCCCTGTCTGCTCCATCCTCACTTCCAACAATAAGTGTGAGGAGCTCATGGACCTCTTTGTCACTAGATCAAAACCATCACAACAGCTGCTTCTGCCACTTCCCTCCCTTCCACTAGCCCACCGGGCTAAACTTCCTTGAAAGTTCCCTGTTGGCCTAGCGCTGAACTCACACCTTTCCCGAGTTTCTCCCCATCTCCCCTCATGCCCTCCCTGAGCTCAACTTCACAGAATCACAGAATCGTTACAGTGCAGAAGGAGGCCATTCCAGCCATCATGTCTGCACTGGCTTTCTGAAAGAGAAGTTCCCTCAGTTCCATTCCCCCACCTTCTCCTGTAACACTGCACATTCTTCCTTTTCATATAACTGTTTAATTCCCTTTTGAATGCTTCAATTGAACCTGCCTCCACCATGTTCTCAAGCAGTGCATTTCAGACCTTAACCACTCGCTGCATGAAAAAGTTTTTCCTCATGTCACTTTTGCTTCTCATACCAAATACTATAAATCTTTGCCCTCTCGTTCTCGATCCTTTCACGAGTGGAAACAATTTCTGACAATCTACTCTGTGCAGACCCCTCATGACTTTGAATACCGCTATCAAATCACCTCTCGGCCTTCTCTTCGCCAAGGAAAACAGTCTGAACTTACATAGAAACAGAGAAACATAAAAAATAGGAGCAGGAGTAGGCTATTCGGCCCTTGGAGCCTGCTCCACCATTCATTATGATCATGGCTGATCATCTAACTGATTAACCTGTTCCCGCTTTCCCCCCATCTCCTTTGATCCCTTTCACCCCAAGAGCTGTATCTAACTCCTTCTTGAAAACATACAATGTTTTGGCCTCAACTGCTTTTTGTGGTAGCGAATCCCACAGGCTCACCACTCTCTGGGTGAAGGAATTTCTCCTCATCTCAGTCCTGAATGGTTTACCCCGTATCCTTATACTATGGCCCCTGGTTCTGGGTCCCCTACCATCTGGAACATCCTTCCTGCATCTACCCTGTCAAGTCCTGTTGGAATTTTATAGGTTTCTATGAGATCCCCCCTCACTCTTCTGAACTCCAGCAAATATAATCCTAGTAGACTCAATCACTCCTCATACCTCAGTCCCGCCATCCCAGGAATCAGTCTGGTAAACCTTCGCTGCACTCCCTCTATAGCAAGAACATCCTTCCTCAGATAAGGAGACCAAAACTGCACACAATATTCCAGGTGTGGCTCACCAAGGCTTTGTATAATTACAGCAAGACATCCCTGCTCCTGTACTCGGAATCCTCTTGCTATGAAGGCCAACATACCATTTGCCTTTTTTTACCGCCTGTTGCACCTGCATGCCTACCTTCAGCAACTTGTGTACGAGAATACCCAGGTCTCGTTGCATATTCCCCTCTCTCAGTTTATAGCTGTTCAGATAATAATCTGCCTTCCTATTTTTGCTACCAAAGTGGATAACCTCACATTTATCCACATTATACTGCATCTGCCATGCATTTGCCCACTCACTCAACTTGTCCAAATCACCCTGAAGCCTCTCTGCATCCTCCTCACAACTCACCCTCCCCCCAGTTTTGTATCATCTGCAAATTTGGAGATATTACATTTATTTCCCTCATCTAAATCATTAATATATATTGTGAATAGCTGGGGTCCTAGCACCGATCCCTGCGGTACCCCACTAGTCACTGGCTGCCATTCGGAAAAAGACCCGTTTATTCCTACTCTTTGTTTCCTGTCTGCCAACCAATTTTTTATCCATCGCAATACACTACCCCCACTCCCATATGCTTTAATTTTACACGCTAATCTCTTACGTGGGACTTTGTCGAAAGACTTCTGAAAGTCCAAATAAACCACATCCACTACATGTCCCTCATCAACTCTACTAGTTACATCTTGAAGAATTCTAGTAGATTTGTCAAGCATGAGTTTCCTTTCATAAATCCATGCTGACCCTGTCTGATTCTACCACTGTTCTCCAACTGCTCTGCTATAAAATCTTTGATAATGGACTCTCGAACTTCTTCAATCTATCTTCATAACTGAAGTTCCTCATCCCTGGAAACATTCTCGTGAATCTTTTCTGTACTCTCTCCAATGACCTCTCGTCTTTCCTAAAATGCGTGCCCAGAACTGGATGCAATACTCCAGCTGAGGACAAACTAGTGTTTTATACAAGTTCAACATAACTTCCTCGATCTTGCACTCTATGCCCCTATTAATAAAGCCCAGGATACTGTATGCTTTATTAACCGCTTTCTCAACCTGTCCTGCCACCTTCAATGACTTATGCACATATATACCTAGGTCCCTTTGCTCCTGCACCCCTTTTAGAATTTTACCCTTTATTTTATGTTGTCTCTCCATGTTCCTTCCTACCAAAATGAATCACTTCACATTTCTCTGCATTGAACTTCATCTTCTACCTGTTTGCCCATTCCATCAATTTGTCTATGTCCTTTTGATTTCTACACTATCCTCCTCACAGTTCACAATGCTTCGAAGTTTCATATCATCTGCAAACTTTGAAATTGTGCCCTGTACAGTAATGTCTAGGTCATTAATATATATCAGGAAAAGCAAGGGTCCCAACACTGATCCCTGGGGAATTCCACTACAAACCTTCCTCCAGCCTGAAAAACATCCATTAACCACTACTCTTTGTTTCCTGTCACTTAGCCAATTTCATGTCCATGTTTCTACCGTCCCTTTTATTCCATGTCCATGAGATACACCTGCTGCCCCCTCAACCCTATCCCACTAAACTGTTGACCACCCAAATTCCCTTCCTGGCTCCCATGTTAGATAATTTTGTTACTGGTTCTCTTGCTTCAGGTACTGTCCCCCTCTCCTAAAAGTCTGCCGTCATCACCCCATCCTCAAAAAGTTATCCCTGGACCCCTGTATCCTTGCAAACTACTGTCCCATCTCTGACCTCCCTATCCTTTCCAAAGTCCTTCAATGTGTTCTTGCCTCCCAAATCTGTGCCCATCTTTCCCAGAACTCCATGTCTGAATCCCTCCAATGAGATTTCCACCCCTGCCACAGTACTGAAATGGCTCTTACAAAGTCACAAATGATATCCTATGTGACTATCACAAAGGTAAACTCTCTCTCCTTGTCCTTCTCAACCTGTCTGCAGCCTTTGACACCATTGATCTCATCATCCTCCTCCAATGCCTCTTCACTGTCTTTCAGCTGGGTGAGATTGCACTTGGCTGGTTCCATTCTTAACTGTTTAATCAACAGCAATGGCTTCTCTTCCCGCTCTTGCACCATTAGCTCTAATGCACCCCACCCCCTGGCACCCCAAGGATCTAGCCTTGGCCCTCTCCTATTTCTAACATACATGCTGCCTCTCTGTGGCATCATCTGAAAACACAGCGTCAGTTTCCATATGAATACTGATAACCCGCAGCTCTACCTCTACCCCTCCACTATCCCTAAATTGTCAGACTGCTTATCTGAATCTAACAACATAAACAACAACTTATATTTATAAAGCACCTTTAACATAGTAAAACATCCCAAGGCGCGTCACTGGAGCATTATAAAACAAAATATGACACCGAGCCACATGAGGAGATATTAGGTCAGATGACCAAAAGCCTCATCAAAGAGGTTTGTTTGAAGAAGATTCTTAAAGGAGGAAAGCAAGGTGGAGAGGCGGGACCTGTAGAGAGGGTATTCCAGAGCTTGGGACCTAGGTAACTGAAGGCATGGCCATCAATGATGGACCGACCAAAATCAGGGGTGCACAAGAGGCCAGAATTAGAGGAGCGCAGATATCTTGGACCATTGTGGGGTTGGAGGAAATTACAGAGATAGGTAGGGATGAGGCCATGGAGGGATTTGAAAACAAGGATGCAAATTTTAAAATCAAGCCGTTGCTTGACCGGGAACCAATGTAGGTCAGTGAGCACAGAGGTGACAGGGGAACGGAACTTGGTGCAAGTTAAGACACTGGCAGCAAAGTTTTGGATGACCTCAAATTTATGGAGAGTAGAATAGGGGAGTCCAACCAGGAGTGCTTTGGAATAGTCTAGAGGTGGCAAAAGCGTGAATGAGGATTTCAATAGCAGATGAGCTGAGACAGGGGCGAAGTCTGATAATGTTACGGAGGTAGAAGTAGACCAATATCCAGTATTGGATGAGCAGAAATTTCCTCCAACTAGATATTGGAAAGACCAAAGCCATTGTCTTTAGTCCCTGCCACAAACTCCATTCCCTCACCACCGACTCCAGCTCACTCCCTGGCAACTGTCTGAGGCTGAATCAGACTGTTTGCAGCCCTGCAATATCTGTGCTCCTCTAATTCTGGCATTTCGAGCATCCCCCATTTTAATTGCTCCATGATGGCCATGCCTTCAGTTGCCAAGGCCCAAGCTTAGGAATTCCCTCCTTAAACATCTCTGCCCCTCACTCTCTTTTCTCCTTTAAAATGCTGCTTAAAACCTACCTCTTTGATCAAGATTTTGGTCATCTGCCCTAATACCTTTTTAAGAGCTCGCTTTCAAATTTTGCTTTATAACACTCCTGTGAAGCACCTTGGGAAGCTTTATGATGTTAAGTGTACTATATAAATAGAAATTGTAATTGTTGTTAAGCTGGTCAGTACAATGTGGTCATCATGTGTCACATTTATAAGGTCGTTGTCTATCGTTCTGACTCTCAATGAAGGGCGAGCGTAATTTGTGGCACTTGCAATGGATTCTGGAATATTGTGTCGACTTGTCACATTTTTGCAACACAATGACACTACTTCATTTACCAGGTCTGCTCTGGGCAGGTCTGTATTGTGCCCGTTATACAGATATTTTCAAATAAACATAGTTCTGTCAGTTAGGAGTCAGTGATAGGACAGGAAGGATATGGCTTGCCCTCAGCCTAAGATTCTGCCACCAGGATAAGGGAGCACTGTGAAGGCCTCCTCACTGATGCCAGTCACCCATAATCCAAAATAAACAGGTGCCAGTACAAAAGTAGCTCTAGTAAGCATCCTTGCATTGTTAAAATAAAATTGTTCCAAACGTACAGAAATCTGCATTATTCTGCCTTGAATAATTTACTGATGGTTTTATGTGAGCTTTGTCTGGTTTAATAATCAGACAATGAAGTAGAGCTTTACTTTGTATGATAGTGTAACATGGGTGATAGCTAGTCAGCAGGCAGTTTTACATCTCTCATGATTTGAAGTCAATGAAAATAAAAATCAGGAGTGTTTAAAATGGGCTGCTGACTCATTATTGCCTGTTTTATATTATTGCAAAAAGTCAAAACCTACCCCAATAATGAATCTTTATTCTGCTGGTATAGCGAAGTTGCCTGTGGCTTGGGATATAAGTCTGTTCTTTTTCTGCAGGTTCTATAGTTGTTGCTAAATTTTGAAGAATATTCTGAATAAAAAGTTCCATAAGGGTTTGGCTTATGTATTTCATGTAACTACCTAGCTAAGGAATACCTCTTGAGATAGAATTCTGTTATCAAGGTTCTCAAGAAGATTGAGCTGTTCATTTTTATGATTGTAATACTGAAGACTTTGTTTAATCCTAAGATAAAACTGGAGAAGTGATGGGGAGAATTCTGATTAACCGAGTGTTATAAATCATAGTTGTCTAGTACTCTGATGCAGCTAATCGTCTTTATAACTAAGCCTATTAGTCTAACATCAGTGTGGGGAAATTGCTAGAATCTATTATTAGGGACAGAGTGAATGAGCATTGGATACATATGAGTTGATCAGAGAGAACTAGCATATATTTCTAAAGGGGAAATCATGTCTAACAAAACTAGTTGAATCTTTTGAGGAGATAACTAACACAGTTGATAAGGGGGTGAGTATGGACTTGCAAAAGGCATCTGATTAGGTTCCACATAAGAGAGTGTTAACAAAAATGAAACCACATGGAATTGGAGGCAATCTATTGGACCTCCCAGATGGGTTCGGAGGCAGGGGCCCCACAGAATTGTGATGGGAGACAGGAGGCAGGAGGCGGAGGGCCCTCATCTCGTTGTTGCAACGCAATTTTGTCGGGGAGAATAGACTAACGACAGCCTTACCGCCCAGAGGCCTATTAATAGCCACTTAAGGGCCTCTCTGCCATTGTTGGGATTTAACCAGTGGCACCATGTGGGGGGAAGGGAGGGGGGGTGTGGGGTAGTGGGGGAGGTCGCCATTAACACACTCCCTACGTGCTTGGGGGGCCCTCCTCTGTGGGCAATCTGTGGATCTGTGGCCCACGGAGGACCCCCACTGGGAAAATGTCGACCCCCATAAACCCTACTCCCCCTGCACTGAAAGTCCACCATCCCCCACCCCCTTGCAGGAGCCTACCAGTCTGCTCCAGGCAACCCTTCCTCACCTACCTTGGATTCGAAGTCCACTGCTGGGCCTGGGTCCAAGGCCTCTTGCAGTACCAGCAGTGGCCACTGCTCCTGGTGGAGCTGCCAAAACTGCTGAGCTGCCAGCTCTGTAATTGGCTGGCAGCTCTTTGAGGCGGGATCCCCATCTTTAAAGGGCTGGGTATCCCGGCACCGGGCTGTTATTTGGCCAGCGCAATAGAATTGACTCTGGGGTGGGGCTCTAGCTGGCTGAGGCGGGATTCCCCCGCCTTTTGGACCAGCGCTGGGAGCCCCACCGTAGACACTAAATTCAGTCCAATGGGTGTGTACTTAAATTAACAGAATGGGTCGAATAGTTTCTCGAGGGATCTGTATTTATAAATGACTTGGATGAAGGAATAGAGAGCTGTTTATCCAGGTTTGCTGACGACACTAAGGTGGCACAGTAAATAATGTGGACGTGAAAAGAAACTTATTGAACAGGGGCTGCCCGGTTTGAGGCAGGTGGACTGCAACATCGCACCAAACAGCATGAAAAAAGGAAAGAAGGTTTTGCAAGCCCTTCGTTTTGCAAGCTGGAACATCAGAACTATGTGTCCTGGACTGTCAGAAGACCTTACACAAATCAACGATTCTCGGAAGACCGCCATCATTAACAACGAGCTCAGTAGACTCAATGTGGACATTGCAGCACTTCAGGAGATACGCCTCCCTGCAAGCGGATCTCTAACAGAGTATGACTACACCTTCTTCTGGCAGGGTAGGGATCCTGAAGACAGCATGGAGTGGGCTTCGCCATCAGAAACTCTTTGCTCAGCATGATAGAGCCACCTTCAAATGGCTCAGAATGCATACTATCCATCCGACTGCTCACCGCCTCTGGTCCAGTACACCGACTCAGCATCTATGCTCCTACACTCTGCTCCACACCTGAAGATAAAGACCGGTTCTACGCGGAACTCCATAATATCATTAGTAGCATCCCCAATACTGAACATCTGTTCCTGCTGGGGGACTTTAATGCCAGGGTTGGGGCCAACCATGACTCATGGCCCTCCTGCCTTGGGCGCTATGGCATTGGAAGGATGAATGAGAATGGACAGAGACTGCTTGAGTTGTGTACCTATCATAACCTCTGCATCACCAACTCGTTCTTTCACACTAAACCCTGTCACCAGGTTTCTTGGAGGCACCCAAGATCACGTCGTTGGCACCAGCTGGACCTCATCGTCACAAGGCGAGCCTTCTTAAACAGTGTTCAAATCACATGCAGCTTCCACAGTGCAGACTGCGACACCGACCACTCCCTGGTGTGCAACAAGGTTAGACTCAAACCAAAGAAGCTGCATCACTCCAAGCAGAAGGGCCACCCGCGCATCAATAAGAGCAGAATTTCTTATCCACAGCTGTGACAAAAATTTCTAAATTCACTTGTAAAAACCCTTCAAAACACTCCCACAGGGGATGCAGAGACCAAGTGGGCCCACATCAGAGACGCCATCTATGAGTCAGCTATGACCACCTATGGCAAACGTGTGAAGTGGAATGCAGACTGGTTTCAATCTCACTTTGAAGAGCTGGAACCTGTCATAGCCACTAAGCGCATTGCACTGCTGAACTACAAGAAAGACCCCAGCGAGTTAACATCCGTAGCACTTAAAACAGCCAGAAGCGCTGCACAAAGAAGAGCCAGGCGCTGCGCAAATGACTACTGGCAACACCTATGCAGTCATATTCAGCTGGCCTCAGTCACCGGAAACATCAGAGGAATGTATGATGGCATTAAGAGAGCTTTTGGGCCAACCATCAAGAAGATCGCCCCCCTCAAATCTAAATCAGGGGACACAATCACTGACCAATGCAAGCAAATGGACCGCTGGGTTGAGCACTACCTAAAACTGTACTCCAGGGAGAATGTTGTCACTGAGACCGCCCTCAATGCAGCCCAGCCTCTGCCAGTCATGGATGAGCTGGACGTACAGCCAACAAAATCGGAACTCGGTGATGCCATTGATTCTCTAGCCAGCGGAAAAGCCCCTGGGAAGGACGGCATTACCCCTGAAATAATCAAGAGTGCGAAGCCTGCTATACTCTCAGCACTCGACGAACTGCTTTGCCTGTGCTGGGATGAGGGAGCAGTACCACAGGACATGCGCAATGCCGATATCATCACCCTCTATAAAAACAAAGGTGACTGCAACAACTACCGTGGAATCTCCCTGCTCAGCATAGTGGGGAAAGTCTTCGCTTGAGTCGCTTTAAACAGGCTCCAGAAGCTGGCCGAGAGTGTCTACCCTGAGGCACAGTGTGGCTTTCGAGCAGAGAGATCGACCATTGCCATGTTGTTCTCCCTTCGTCAGCTACAGGAGAAATTCCGCGAACAACAGATGCCCTCTACGTTGCTTTCATTGATCTCACCAAAGCCTTTGACCTCGTCAGCAGATGTGGTCTCTTCAGACAACTAGAAAAGATCAGATGTCCACCAAAGCTACTAAGTATCATCACCTCATTCCATGACAACATGAAAGGCACAACTCAGCATAGCGGCACCTCATCAAACCCCTTTCCAATCCTGAGTGGTGTGAAACAGGGCTGTGTTCTCGCACCCACACTGCTGAGGATTTTCTTCTCCCTGCCGCTCTCACATGCGTTCAAGTCTTCAGAAGAAGGAATTTTCCTCCACGCAAGATCATGTGGCAGGTTTTTCAACCTTGCCCGCCTAAGAGCGAAGTCCAAAGTACGGAAAGTTCTCATCAGGGAACTCCTCTTTGCTGACGATGCTGCATTAACATCTCACACTGAAGAATGTCTGCAGAGACTCATCGACAGTTTTGTGGCTGCCTGCAGTGAATTTGGCCTAACCATCAGCCTCGAGAAAACGAACATGATGGGACAGGATGTCATAAATGCTCCATCCATCAATATCGGCGAACACGCTCTGGAAGTGGTTCAAGAGTTCACCTACCTAGGCTCAACTATCACCAGTAACCTGTCTCTCGATGCAGAAATCAACAAGCGCATGGGAAAGGCTTCCACTGCTATGTCCAGACTGGCCAAGAGAGTGTGGGAAAATGGCGCACTGACACAGAACACAAAAGTACAAGTGTATCAAGCGAGTGTCCTCAGTACCTTGCTCTACGGCAGCGAGGCCTGGACAACGTATGTCAGCCAAGAGCGACGTCTCAATTCATTCCATCTTCGTTGCCTCCGGAGAATCCTTGGCATCAGGTGGCAGGACCGTATCTCCAACACAGAAATCCTCGAGGTGGCCAACATCCCCAGCATATACACCCTACTGAGTCAGGAGTGCTCGAGATGGCTTGGCCATGTGAGCCGCATGGAAGATGGCAGGATCCCCAAGGACACACTGTACAGCGAGCTCGCCACTGGTATCAGACCCACCGGCCGTCCATGTCTCCACTTTAAAGACGTCGGCAAACGCGACACGAAGTCCTGTGACATTGATCACAAGTCGTGGGAGTCAGTTGCCAGCGATCGCCAGAGCTGGCGGGCAGCCATAAAGGCGGGGCTAAAGTGCGGCGAGTCGAAGAGACTTAGCAGTTGGCAGGAAAAAAACAGAAGCGCAAGGGGAGAGCCAACTGTGTAACAGTCCCAACAACCAATTTTATCTGCAGCACCTGTGGAAGAGTCTGTCACTCTAGTATTGGCCTTTATAGCCACTCCAGGCGCTGCTCCACAAACCACTGACCACCTCCAGGCGCTTACCCATTGTCTCCCGAGACAAGGAGGCCAAAGAAGAAGAAAAAGAAGAAAAAAAAAGAAGAAAAGAAACTTGCAAAGGGACATTGATAGATTAAGTGAATAGACAAAACTGTGGCAGATGGAGTTAATGTAGGAAAGAGTGAGGCCATCCACTTTGGACTGAGGAAAGATAGATCAGTGTATTTTCAAAGTAGAGGAACTGTGGATGAGCAGAAAGATTTAAGGTTCCAATTATATAAACAACAAAAAGTTAGCGGACAAGTACAAAAAAAATTTAAAAGGCTAATGGAAAGTTAGTCTTCATCTCAAGAGGGCCGGAAGATAAAGAGGTGGAAGTTATGTTGCAGCTGTACAGAAGCCTGGTTAAATTCCATCTGGAATATTGCCTTCAGTTCTGGGCACTGCCCATCAGGAAGGATATATTGACCTTCACCAGATTCACGAGAATGATACTGGAGCTAAAAGGATTAAATTATGAGGACAGGTTACATCCACTAGGCTTGTATTCCATTGAACATAAAAAAATTAAGGGGAGATTTAATTGAGGTGCTTAGGATAATTAAAGGATTTGATAGGGTAGATAGAGAAGAACTATTTTCTCTGGTGGGGGATGTTTAGAACATGCCAGTATAACCATAAAATTAGAGTCAGGCCATTTAGGGGTGACGTCAGAAAGCATTCCTGCACATCGAATGCAGTGGAAATCTGAAACTCTCCCCCACCGCCCCCAAAAGCTGTTGGGGATAGGTCAATTGAAAATTTCAAAACAGAGATTGATAGAATTTTGTTAGGCCAGGGTATCAAGGAGCACGGAACCAAGATGGTTAGCTGGAGTTAAAACACAGATCAACGATGATTTAATTGAATGGTGAAAGGGGATCAAGGGGCTGAATGCCTACCCCTGTTCCTATATTCCTATGTAACTCTGTTTGACTTGGTAAGTAAATTCATTAATGCTTTTAAGTAGTCAAATTGTTAGTCCACTTAAAACCAGACAAAATTCTTTGCAGCATGAGCAACATCCTGTCTATGGCCTTTACTCTGCACATCAAAGGACAGTTTTTAAACTGATTTCAAGTACAGATCCTATTAATGCTAGTTTTATTACACAGTTGCACAAATTCACCACCTAAAACCATTATTAAACTTTACGAACAAAGTCATGTAGAATTACAACATAATTTTCATCCAATAATAAGTACAGGATATTCCAGGTTATTTGCACATAGAGGTAGCAGCCCCTCTTCACCCAACAGCTCTTGGGTTGGAACAATTACGGCAGTGTCTGCATGTACACCTAGGATATATATAGAGGCAGGTGTGGAGATAGAGGTAAAACAAAAAACCCATTTGAAGCATCCACTGCAGAAGGAGAATGCAGGGTATCACATTGAATGCATTGCACCAGAAGCACTTACTTTCCCTTAACCTACAGTGCAGCTCCCCTATATACATCATGTTAGTTTCCGTGAGTGGGATAGACAGGCATGTATTGATCCTCAAGGCAAACAGGATCAGTATCATCCAATGGGAAAGTCAATTATTGGGAAGTACCGAATTGCCATCAGTTCCAGTGGTTAGACTATATCTTTCCTCCGAGCTGCAGGGCACTATCAGAACTTCAAAGCACAAGCAGAAATGACTGGCATCATTACCTCCATTGCATTTCAACATGTTGGAGGTCAACTGAGAATGTAGCAGTGATCTGTTGTCACTGTTAGCCTGATCCACATCAGTATCATCCTCAAGACCCCCTTTGCCCTGTTCATTCCCAAAGATTTGCTGCTCTTTGGATTGCTGCACACTAATGGTTCTTTCAGCTGCAATATTATGGAGCATACAATACAACATTATGACCTTGGACACCCTTTTAGGTGCATACTTAATTGATCCAGGCAACTGAATCATTGCTTCAAGATTGCTCAATGAGCACGCTAGTTTTGCTATGGGGAATATTGTGATTTCACAGCAACTGGTATCAACAACCAAAGTCAGAAGATAGCTTTAGTCCTCTGATCATCATTAATCTAACCTATTTTCTCCTTGGAACAGACCTAGAAAGCCTGTCTCTTACAAGAAGTAAGGCATAGCAGCTTCCTGCTTAGCTTGGGTTGATATCACCCAGTCTCTCCACGTTAGCTGAATATCTTTCCCTGTTACTGTGTGATAAAATCACACCTGCCAATGGAAACATATTAATTTCAGCATATGGAACAATACTTGAAACTTTTTCACTGGATATTGCAAAGAACTTGTTTTAAAAAACGGAGCTGAGCAGCTGAAAACATGGTTGCACATTTGCATTCTGAGAGACATGAATGGAAAGACAATGGGAGTGCTCCTTGATTCAATTAACAAGATTGGTTTTGTCAATAGTGGTGATCAACATCCTTTGACTGTGTACGAGCCAGAACTTCACCCCCCACCGAGTGTGTCTGGAAAGCTTTGAAATCCATCAACCTTCCAAGAAGCTGCTGTTTCAAACAAAGAGATGGTCACATGACTTACCTGCTGGGCAGACTGGGGCTTTTTGAATTGTACCTCACAGAAAGGACAGACAGCAATTTGAAAACCAATGAGAGGGTCCCTCTCTCTCTGTCTCTCTCTCTCTCTCCAGCAAAGTCCCAGGAAAGCTACAGTGGCAGCTTCTATGCTTCAAGATTGCAGACAAAGCCTTTCTTTGGCCTTCTGGTACCAGAGAAGCAAGCTTGAAATTGTGCTCTGAGGCCCAGTGAGGACTCCAAGACTTTAACTTCAATTGAGAACATTGTATCAAGGGCATTATCATCCAGTAACTGAATTCCATTTATTACAAACTCTACTGTAACCCCGCCCCCCCGCCAATTCTTTCTTCCCCTCTGTATTTACTTATGTGTGTGTTCATTTCGTGTGCATGTGTCACATATTTTAGTAATTTTAACTGGGTTAGAGTAATAAGGCTAATAAACTTACATCTTTCTTGCTTAAACCTAAGAAAACCTGTCTGATTGGTTCATTTGCAGTTACAATTAGAGTGCAGTGAGTCAGGGCGCACTGAAGGGGTAAGCTAAAGTCACTGTGTTTTAAAAGATAAACCTTGTTACTGCCAAACCAGGAAAGGGGCAAGAGGGGAGTCTGAGACCCCTTCCTCACCCAGTCGTAACCTGCTGTAAAGTATGACTTGGCTTGATGAATGCTCAAGGAGACCATTTATTGATGCCCCACACCCTTGGAAAATGGCCTGACTGCTTCTGAGCCTGTATTTTAGAATTAGAATTAGAATTAGAACATTACAGCGCAGTACAGGCCCTTCGGCCCTCAATGTTGCGCCGACCTGTGAAACCATCTGACCTACACTATTCCATTTTCATCCATATGTCTATCCAATGACCACTTAAATGCCCTTAAAGTTGGCGAGTCTACTACTGTTGCAGGCAGGGCGTTCCACGCCCCTACTACTCTCTGCGTAAAGAAACTACCTCTGACATCTGTCCTATATCTTTCACCCCTCAACTTAAAGCTATGTCCCCTCATGTTTGCCATCATCATCCGAGGAAAAAGACTCTCACTATCCACCCTATCTAACCCTTAATTCTCCAGAGTTTCAAAGAATGAGAGGTGATCTCATTGAAACCTACAAAATACTTAAAGGGATAGACAGGGTAGAAGCAGGTAAGATGTTTCCCCTGGCTGGGGAGTCTAGAACCAGGGGACACAAATTCAAAATAAGGGGAAAGCCACTTATGAGATGAGGAGAAATTTCTTTCCTCAGAGGGCTGTGAATCTTTGGAATTCTCTACCTGAGAGGGCTATGGAAGCTCAGTCATTGAGTGTGTTTAAAGCAGAGACTGACAAATTTCTAAATACACAAGACATAAGGGGATATGAGGATAGTGTGGGAAAAAGGCATTGAAGTGGATGATCAGCCATGAACATATCGAATGGCAGAGCAGGCTCAATGGGCTGAATGGCCTACTTCTGCTTCTATTTTCCTATGTTCCTTTGTTCTGTGGCTGAGACGCCAAGTGCCAAAAGATTGAAGCATTAAAATTAAGGGCTGTGCTGCATTTACAGTGTCTTGCCGTTTCAGTTGGGTTTTCATGAGATGATACAACTTAGTAGCCATCTTCCACGGTAAGTGCAGAGAGTTCTGCAGTCATACCCAGGCCATTAGTCCAAAGTTTCTGATGCTTTCTGTAGCTATCTGATCCAGGGACTGTTTAGGGTCCATTCATGCTCCCATTCAGCCCTCTGCATTCTGCACCATTGAACAAAATACAAACATTGGCAATGCTGCTCATTGTGCAAACGATACTGTGTGCTGTTATTTTTTTAATTCTGTTCTAAGTAAGGACAACCATAGTATTTAAGTAGACATCAGAGGAAGGCAGCTCTGGTGGAATTGATAATACGAACATATGAATTAGGAGAAGGTGTAGGCCCTTTGAGCCTGCTCTGCCATTCAACAAGATCATGGCTGATCTGATTGTAACCTCAAATCCACATTCCCGCCTACCCCCAATAACCTTTCACACCCTTGCTTATCAAGGATCTATCTACCTCTTCCTTAAAAATATTCAAAGACTCTGCTTCCACAGCCTTTTGAGGAAGAGAGTTCCAAAGACTCACAACCCTCTGAGAGAAATAATTTCTTCTCATCACTGTCATAAGTGGGAGACCCCTTATTTTTAAACAGTGACCCCTAGTTCTAGATTCTCCCACAAGAGGAAACATTCTTTCCACATATGCCCTGTCAAGACCCCTCAGAATCTTACATGTTTCAATCAAGTCGCCTCTTACTCTTCTAAACTCCAGCGGATACAAGCCTAACCTATCCAACCTTTCCTCATAATACAATCCGCCCATTCCAGGTATTAGTCGAGTAAACCTTCTCTGAACTGCTTCCAACACATCTACATCCTTCCTTAAATAAGGAGACCAATACTCTACACAGTGCTTTCCAGCTGTAGTCTCACCAATGCCCTGTCGAACTGAAACATAACCTTCCTACTTTTGTATTCAATTTCCCTCACAATAAATGATAACATTCTATTAACTTTCCTAATTAATTGCTGTATCTGCATACTAACCTTTTGTGATTCATGCACTCGGACATCCAGATCCCTCTGTATCTCAGAGCTCTGTAATCTCTCACCATTTAGATAATATGCTTCTTTTTTATTCTTGCTGCCAAAATGGACAATTTTACACTTTCCCACATTATACTGCATTTGCCAGATCTTTGCCCACTCACTTGACCTATCTATATCCCTTTGTAGTCTCCTTATGTCCTCTTCACAACTTACTTTGCTACCTATCTTTGTGTCATCAGCAAATTTAAGAACCATACCTTTGGTCCCTTCATCCAAGTCATTTACATAAATTGTAAAATGTTGAGGCCCCAGCACTGATCCCTGCGGCACACAACTCATTGCATTTTGCCAACCAGAAAATGACCAATTTATGCCTACTCTCTGTTTCCTGTTAGCTAGCCAATCTTCTATCCATGCCAAAATGTTATCCCCTACACCTTGAGATTTTATTTTCCACAATAACCTTTGACGTGGCACCTTATCAAATCCCTTCTGGAAATCTAAGTACTATACATCCACCGGTTCTCTTTATCCACAACACGTTATTTCTTCAAAGAACTCCAATAAATTGGTTAAACATGTTTTCTCTTTCACAAAACCATGCTGACTCTGCCTGATTACCTTGAATTTTTCTAAATGCCCTGCTATAACGTCTTTAATAATAGCTTCTAACATTTTCCCTATGACAGATGTTAAGCTAACTGGCCTGTAGTTTCCTGCTTTCTGTCTCTTTCCCTTTTTGAATAAAGGAATTACATTGGCTATTTTTCAATCTAATGTAACCTCTGAATCTAGGGAATTTTGGAAAATTAAAACTAACCCATCAACGATCTCACTAGCCACTTCTTTTTCGACCCTAGGATAAAGCCTATCAGGACCCAGAGACTTGTCAGGCCGCAGCTCCAGTAATTTGTTCAGTACCACTTCCCTGGTGATTGTAATTTTCTTGAATGCCTCCCTTCCTTCTATTTCATGACTTACAGCTATTTCTGGGATGTTACTTGTATCCTCTATGGTGAAGACCGATGCAAAATACCTGTTCAATTCATCTGCCATCTCCTTATTTTCCCTTATTAATTCCCCAGACTCACTTTCTACAGGACCAATGCTCACTTTGTTAACTCTTTCCTTCTTTTAATATCTATAGAAACTCTATCCAGCTTTCTTTCATACTCTAATTTTTCCCTCTTTATTAATCTTTTAGTCATTCTTTGCTGTTTTTTTATATTCTGTCCAATCTTCTGAACTGCCGCCCATCTTTGTGCAATTATCTGCTTTTTCTTTAAGTTTGATACTATCTTTAACTTTTTTAGTTAACCAAAATGGTAGGTCCTCCCCTTGGAATTTTTCTTTCTCATAGGAATGTGTATTCTGAAATATCCCCTTAAATGTCTGCCATTGCATCTCTATTGACCTATCCCTTAACCTACTTTTCCAGTTCACTTTATCTAGCTCTGCTTTCATGCCCTCATAATTGCCCTTATTTAAGTTTAAAATACCAGTCTTAGACCCACTCTTCTCTCCCACAAACTGAATGTAAAATTCAATCATATTATGATCGCTGCTGCCAAGGGGCGCCTTCACTATAAGGTCATTAATTAATCCTACCTTGTTACACAATCGTCATGATCCATAGGCAGGAAAAGGAAAGAGGTTCTGCATAGTCAGTATGAGGAGCTAGGCAACAAATTAAGAAGCAGATTATTACCTCAAAGGTAATAATCTCTGGATTATTACATGAGCCATGTGCAAATTGAAGTAGGGCAAATAAGATTAGAGAAATGAATGCGTGGCTCAAGGACTGGTGTGGTAGAAGTGGGTTCTGGTTTGTGGGGCATTGTCACCAGTACTGGGGAAAGAGGGGGCTGTACTGTTGGGATGGTCTGCTCTCTGGTTGGCTCCACAATGTGCTGTTCTAAGAAACTATCCCAAAAACATTCTATGTACTCCTAATCTAGGCTACCTTAGCCCATCTGATTTTTACAGTCCATATGTAGATTAAAATACCCCATGATTATCACCGTACCTTTCTGATAAGCACCCATTATTTCTTCCTTTATACCTTGTCGTACCGTGTGGTTACTGTTAGGGAGCCTGTACACCACTCCCACAAGTGACTTCTTGCCTTTATCATTTCTCATCTCGACCCAAACCACTTCTACAGCCTGGTTTCCTGAACTTCGGTCACCCTCTCCATTGTGCTAATACCATCATTAATTAAAAGAGCCACCCCTCAACCTTTTCCTACCTTCCTGTCCTTCCTAAATGTCTCGTACCCTTCAATATTCAGGTCCCAATCTATGTCCTCCTGTAGTCATGTCTCTGTAAATGGCTATCAAATTGTACTTATCTATTTCTATTTGCGCCATCAGTTCATCTGTTTTGTTTTGAATACTATGTGCATTCAGATACAGAGCCTTTAGTTTTGTCCTTTTATTATTTTTGTAACCTCTAGCCTTGTCTGCTGATTTACTCTTAGATTTGTACTCACTGTTCTTTCCTGTCACGGTCTGGTCCGGTTATCTTTTCCAATATTAATACCTTTCTGACTTGCCTTGTCTCTACTCTTTGATTTACCACATCTTCCCAAATTTGATCCCTTGCCCCCACTATTTAGTTTAAAATGCTAGTTCCCTAGTTATACGACTCACTAGAACATTGGTCCCAGCACAGTTCAGATGTAGATGTCCCAACAGTACAGCCCCCACTTTCTTCAGTACTGGTGTCAGTGCCCCATGAACCAGAACCCACTTCTACCACACCAGTCTTTGAGCCACACATTCATCTCCCTAATCTTATTTGACCTACTTCCATTTGCACATGGCTCATGTAATAATCCAGAGATTATTATCTTTGAGGTTCTGCTTCTTAATTTGGTGCCCTGCTCCTCATACTGACTACGCAGAACCTCTTTCCTTTTCCTGCCTATGTCATTGGTACCTACATGGGCCACGACGATTGGATCCTCCCCCTCTCACTGTGATTTCCTCTCCAGCCCTGAGCAGATGTCCCAAACTCTGGCACCAGGCAGGCAACACAGCCGTCTAGACTCTTGCTCTTTGCTGCAGAGAACAGTGTCAATCCCCTTCACTATACTGTCTCCTGATATCACTACTTTCCTTTTTGCTCCCGGCTTGAACGGCTTCCTGCACCATAGTGCCATGGCCAGTTTGCTCATCCACACTACAGCCCTCGCTCTTGTCTTCAAACAAGTATTGATAACCTAATACCTGACAACAAAAAAACCCTGTTAATCATTGAAGCTCTGGTTTGGAGTCAACTGAGAAATTCAACTTCTCTCTGTGGAAGTAATTGATGCCTATCCTCAAATTTCTGGTGTTCTCCACCAATGTTAACACCTATGTCAGTGGTCATAAAACCAAGAGGTCAGCATGGAAATTGGCTCCACATCTCTGAATTAGTTTAAGCTCGCCTCAATCTGAGATCAGAAAAAAAAGTACACCAATCTATTTTCTGTGGATCTCACACCCAGCACCCACCATCCTCACCTGCCATAGTCTCTTTTTCAGATTCAGCCTGTACCTTGGCTTCTACAAGGAACTGAGGGAACAAAGAAAAACAAAGCCTCTGACCACCCCCTAAAAAAAAAATTAGATACTAAATGGCTGCCCACTGGACTTTCAAATTTAAGGGGAAAAAAGAACTACATTTTGATGAGTAAAATAAATAAATACTAAATACACCTGTCCTAGATAAATCAAATATTTGCTCATATTTTGCACCCTGTGTTATGTGTGCTTGTTTTTTTTAATTGTTCACTACTTGCTGCTAAAATGTAAAAACGGCTCACATCAACGATGATATTTGTTTCAGAACTGAAACCAAGCATGGATGACTAGCACCCCTGGTGGTGAGTTAGACAATCATTCCCAAAGTTCCAATTCAAATCCCAGCCACAAGTATCATTTGAACTCTATTTCCCTCGCTGAGTGTATTTTGCTACTTCCCAGCACTCCTGCTTGATGGAGTACTTTGCCCTAGCGCCACCTCAGGTGGAGGAAACAGATAACCAGGGTAGTTTCTTACTAAATAACTATCACTGTTGTACTGTAAATAGCTCAAGATTGAGAGACACCTTTGCTGGCACATCATGGCATTCATTGTGATGGTCTAGTGTGAAATTATGATACATGTTGCAATTTCTGTAAATTGGACATTTTAATAGCTTTGCTTGGCTGGGTATTGCTAGTTGCTAAGCTAGAACAGCTTGCTCACAGAATGAGACCGGATTCATGAGAAGCCTGGAAGTGGCTACATTTCACGATATTCTTAAAATTACACTGAATTTAGTGTGTAATCTCACCAAATCGTTAACACTTCAGTTTAAGTCTTCAACCTATCTTGCGATTAATTCTTGATAGAACTGGTAATAGACCAACTTAAAAAAATACATACTGCTGGTTCATGCTGCGTGTGGTAATGCTGTTGTACATTTACCAGTGTTTTTGATACGTTACTTTTAGTGGTTCTCTAAAAAATTAATGACTGCTTCTTTTACATGTTCCTCAGTTATTAAGGGGAAAGTCTCATTTAAATAAGCTTTCCTTTAGGATACTAGCATTGGAGGCTGAGATTTAAAGCTTGGCATTTTACCCTGATATTTGCTCACTTATCCTGCATCATTTTCTGCCTAAATATAAAGCTACTGCAAGGCATTCAATGACTAAGAGTTTTATTATTACCCTTCCATTAAATTTTAATTAATGGTTAATTTTTCAAAGATTATAATGCAGATTTCATTCTCTGTTTTAAGAGGGAAATTGCAATGTTAATATAATTTGATATTTCATATTACGGTTTTCTTTTTAAAAGATTACTTGCAGGCTGGTCACTGCATTGACGAAAGACCCAATTTAGGCATACAGTAGCAATGTGTTTATGTTATGGGACTTCTAATTCAGAGGGCTGGACTAATGATCTTGTGACATGAGTTCAGATTTCACCATGGCAGCAGGGGAATTTAAATTCAGTTATTTAAATATATATGAAATATAAAGCTAGCATCAGTAATGGTGACCATGAAACGACTGGATTAACATAAAAATCCATCTGGTTCAATAATGTCCTTTATTGAAGGAAGTCTGCCATAGGAACATAGGACTTAAGAGCAGGAGTAGGCCATTCGGCCTTTCGAGCCTGCTCTGCCATTCGATAAGATCATGGCTGATCTGGTTGTGGTCTCAGCTCCAATTTCCTGTCTGCCCTCCATAAACCTTGACTCCCTTGTCTATTAAAATCTATCGAATTCAGTCTTGAATAAATTCAATGACCCAGCCTCCACTGCTTTCTGGAGAAGAGAATTTCACAGACTTACATTGAGAAAAAAAAATTCTCCTCACCTCCATCTTAAAAGGGAGACCTCTTATTTTAAACTGAGTCCCCTAGTTCTAGTCTCCCCTACAAGAGGAAACGTCCTCCCGATATCCACTTTATCAATTCCCTTCAGGATTTTATATGTTTCAATAAGATCACCTTTCATTCTTCTAAAACTCCAGTGGGTATGGGGTCAACCTGTTCAACCTTTCTTCATAAGATAAGCCCTTTATCCCCGGAATTAGTCGAGTGAAGCTTCTTTTTTTTTATTCAGTCATGGGATGTGGGCGTCACTGGCCAGGCCAGCATTTATTGCCCATCCCTTAATTGCCCTTGAGAAGGTGGTGGTGAGCTGCCTTCTTGAACCGCTGCAGTCCATTTGGGGTAGGTAGACCCACAGTGTTGTTAGGAAGGGAGTTCCAGGATTTTGACCCAGTGACAGTGAAGGAACGGCAATATAGTTCCAAGTCAGGATGGTGTGTGACTTGGAGGGGAACTTGCAGGTGGTGGTGTTCCCAAGTATTTGCTACCCTTGTCCTTCTAGTTGGTAGAGGTCGTGGGTTTGGAAGGTGCTGTCTAAGGAGCCTTGGTGCATTGCTGCAGTGCATCTTGTAGATGGTACACACTGCTGCTACTGTGCGTCAGTGGTGGAGGGAGTGAATGTTTGTAGATGGGGTGCCAATCAAGCGGGCTGCTTTGTCCTGGATGGTGACGAGCTTCTTGAGTGTTGTTGGAGCTGCACCCATCCAGGCAAGTGGAGAGTATTCCATCACACTCCTGACTTGTGCCTTGTAGATGGTGGACAGGCTTTGGGGAGTCAGGAGGTGAGTTACGCGCCTCAGGATTCCTAGCCTCTGACCTGCTCTTGTAGCCACGGTATTTATATGGCTACTCCAGTTCAGTTTCTGGTCAATGGTGGCCCCTAGGATGTTGATAGTGGGGGATTCAGCGATGGTAATGCCGTTGAATGTCAAGGGGAGATGGTTAGATTTCATCTTGTTGGAGATGGTCATTGCCTGGCACTTGTGTGGCGCGAATGTTACTTGCCACTTATCAGCCCAAGCCTGGATATTGTCCAGGTCTTGCTGCATTTCTACACGGGCTGCTTCAGTACTTGAGGAGTCACGAATGGTGCTGAACATTGTGCAATCATCAGCGAACATCCCCACTTCTGACCTTATGATTGAAGGAAGGTCATTGATGAAGCAGCTGAAGATGGTTAGGCCTAGGACATTACCCTGAGGAACTCCTGCATTGATATTCTGGAGCTCAGATGATTGACCTCCAACAACCACAACCATCTTCCTTTGCGCTAGGTATGACTCCAGCCAGCGGAGGGTTTTCCCCCTGATTCCCATTGACCTCAGTTTTGCTAGGACTCCTTGATGCCATACTCACTCAAATGCTGCCTTGATGTCAAGGGCAGTCACTCTCACCTCACCTCTTGAGTTCAGCTCTTTTGTCCATGTTTGAACCAAGGCTGTAATGAGGTCAGGAGCTGAGTGGCCCTGGCGGAACCCAAACTGAGCATCACTCAGCAGGTTATTGCTAAGAAGTGCCGCTTGATGGCACTGTTGATGACACCTTCCATCACTTTACTGATGATTGAGAGTAGGCTGATGGGGCGGTAATTGGCCGGGTTGGACTTGTCCTGCTTTTTGTGTACAGGACATACCTGGGCAATTTTCCACATTGCAGGGTAGATGCCAGTGTTGTAGCTGTACTTGAACAGCTTGGCTAGGGGTGTGGCAAGTTCTGGAGCACAGGTCTTCAGTACTTTTGCCGGAATATTGTCAGGGCCCATAGCCTTTGAAGTATCCAGTGCCTTCAGTCGTTTCTTGATATCACGTGGAGTGAATCGAATTGGCTGAAGTCTGGCATCTGGGTCTGTGATGCTGGGGACTTCAGGAGGAGGCCAAGATGAATCATCAACTCGGCACTTCTGGCTGAAGATTGTTGCAAATGCTTCAGCCTTATTTTCGCACTGATGTGCTGGGCTCCCCCATCATTGAGGATGGGGATATTTCTGGAGCCACCTCCTCCAGTTAGTTGTTTAATTGTCCACCACTATTCACGGCTGGATGTGGCAGGATTGCAGAGCTTAGATCTGATCCGTTGGTTATGGGATCGCTTAGCTCTGTCTATCGCATGCTGCTTATGCAGTTTGGCATGCAAGTAGTCCTGGGTTGCAGCTTCACCAGGTTGACACCTCATTTTGAGGTATGTCTGGTGCTGCTCCTGGCATGCCCTCCTGCACTCTTCATTGAACCAGGGTTGGTCTCCTGGCTTGATGGTAATGGTAGAGTGGGGGATATGCCGGGCCATGAGGTTACAGATTGTGGATGAGTACAATTCTGCTGCTGCTGATGGCCCACAGCGCCTCATGGATGCCCAGATTTGCATTGCTAGATCTGTTCGAAATCGATCCCATTTCGCACGGTGATAGTGCCACACAACATGATGGACGGTATCCTCAATGTGAAGGCGGGACTTCATCTCCACAAGTACTGTGTGGTGGTCACTCCTACAAATACTGTCATGGACAGATGCATCTGTGGCAGGCAGATTGGTGAGGACGAGGTCAAGTATGTTTTTCCCTCGTGTTGGTTCCCTCACCACCTGCCGCAGACCCATTCTAGCAGCTATGTCCTTTAGGACTCGGCCAGCTCGGTCAGTAGTGGTGCTACCGAGCCACTCTTGGTGATGGACATTGAAGTCCCCCACCCAGAGTACATTGTGTGCCCTTGCCACCCTCAGTGATTCCTCCAAGTGGTATTCAACATGGAGGAGTACTGAGTCATCAGCTGAGGCAGGGTGGTAGGTGGTAATCAGTCGGAGGTTACCTTGCCCATGTTTGACCTGATGTCATGAGACTTCATGGGGTCCGGAGTCGATATTGAGGACTCCCAGGGCAACTCCCTCCCTACTGTATACCACTGTGCCACCACCTCTGGTGGGTCTGTCCTGCCGGTGGGACAGGACATACCTGGGGATGGTGATGGCAGTGTCTGGGACATTGTCTGTAAGGTATGATTCCGTGAGTTTGACTATGTCAGGCTGTTGCTTGACAGGGCGGCACAGTGGCGCAGTGGTTAGCACCGCAGCCTCACAGCTCCAGGGACCCGGGTTCGATTCCGGGTACTGCCTGTGTGGAGTTTGCAAGTTCTCCCTGTGTCTGCGTGGGTTTTCTCCGGGTGCTCCGGTTTCCTCCCACAAGCCAAAAGACTTGCAGGTTGATAGGTAAATTGGCCATTATAAATTGTCACTAGTATAGGTAGGTGGTAGGGAAATATAGGGACAGGTGTGGATGTTTGGTAGGAATATGGGATTAGTGTTGGATTAGTATAAATGGGTGGTTGATGTTCGGCACAGACTCGGTGGTCCGAAGGGCCTGTTTCAGTGCTGTATCTCTAATCTAATCTAAAATCTAATCTAGTCTGTGGGCAAGCTCTCCCAACTTTGGTACAAGCCCCCAGATGTTAATAAGGAGGACTTTGCAGGGTCGACAGGGCTGGGTTTGCCGTTGTCGTTTCTGGTGCCTAGGTTGATGCCGGGTGGTCCGTCCGGTTTCATTCCATTTTATAGACTTCGTAGCGGTTAGGTACAACTGAGTGCCTTGCGAGGCCATTTCAGAGGGCATGTAAGTGTTAACCACATATGTGGGTCTGGAGTCACATGTAGGCCAGACCAGGTAAGGACAGCAGATTTCCTTCCCTAAAGAACATTTGTGAACCAGATGGGTTTTTACAACAATCGACAATGGTTTCATGGCCATCACTAGACCAGATTTATTAATTAAATTCAAATTCCACTTTCTGCTGTGGTGGGATTCGAACCGTGTCCCCAGAGAAATACTCTGGGTCTCTGGGTTACTAGTCCAGTGATAATACCACTACGCCACCGCCTTCTCTGAACTGTTTCTAACACAATTATATCCATCTTTACCTGTTCTGGCTGATATGTGACTCCAGACCCAGAGCAATGTGGTTGACTCTTAATTACCCTCTGAGGTGACCTAAAAAGCCACTCAGTTGTATCAAAAAAAGGCAGCTCACCACCACCTCTCAAAGTTTATTAGGGATGGGTAATAAATGCTGGTCTTACCAATGATGCCCACATCCAATGAATGAATTAAAAAAAACATTGCTCAGGCTTGGTTAATAAGAGCGAGAGCAGTGTGTCATACAGCAGCTGGTGCAAGAAAGAGAAGCAGAGTTAACGTTTCGGGTCAGTGACCCTTCTTCGGAACTTCCACAGATGCTGCCAGACCTGCTGAGTGGTTCCAGCATTTCTTGTTTTTATTTCAGATTTCCAGCATCCGCAATTTTTTTGCTTTTATTCTTTAAAGTAACATTATGCTCTTAAATACAGTCCAAACCACTTGTACTGCACATGCTTGTGTTAACGGGATTTTCCCAGTATATTGTTTGCGTATAGCAGATATATTTGCATATGCAAGTACTTTTTAAATGTTATGAGGGCTTCTGCCTCTACCACTATTTCAGGCAGTGAGTTCAAGATCCCACCACCCTTCCGGTAAAAGAAATTCTCCTCGAATCCACTCAAAACCTCCTACCTTTTACCCTAAATCTATGCCCCCTGGCTATGGATCCCTCAATCAAGAAGAATAGGGCCTTCCTATCCACTCTATCGAGACCCCTCATAATGTTATACACTTCAATTAGCTCTCGCCTCTGCCTTTACTTTTCCAAAGAAAACCACCTTAGCCTATCCAGTCCAGGTAACATCCTCGTAAAGGTCCTCTGTACCATTTCTAGCGTAATCATGGATGGAATTTTATGCTCTGCCCTGCAGCGGGTTTGGAGGTGGGGAGAGCATAAAATCGGATGGGATGGTAGCAGGGTTGGCCCTGCCACCATCCTGCCTCATCTGAAAGTTAGTCTTGTCCAGGAAGGCCTGTGAATGGTCTTTCAGCCTCGCTGCCAACTAAGGTCCTTAACTGAGTAATTAACCCCTAATTAAGGGCCTCTTCCCACCACAATTAGATGTACGGCGGGTGACTGTGCCGCTGCACAGGAAGCACAGCATAAAAAAACCGTGTGGGCTGCCCAGTGAGGGGGTCCCTCGTTGAAAGGCACTTAGTGCCTGAACGAGGGACCTGGCATTGGGAAGGGAGGTGGGGGGACCACTGAGAGCCACCCCCCTGCCCTTGCTGCCAGCCCCCCTCCCCTATGATTCATTCCTCGCAAGACACCTCCTGCCCTGACCTATCTTAAGCCTGGTTCCATCGCTGCTCCTTAGTGTCTGGTCACTGCAGCTACAGCAGCAGCCACCGCCTCCGTGGTGGCATTGCAGCTGCCAGCCTCTGATTGACTGGCAGCTCTGCAAGGCTGGGACTTCCGGCGATGGGGTCCTAAATCCTATGGAAGGCCTGCCGCTGTCCAGTTAAGTGCCTGATTGGTACTAAATTCAGCGGGCCTTTCTTAGAAGAGAGGGCGCGGGGATCTCAGCGTCAGTTTCCCCCAACGTCGCGACCCCTGCCACGAACATAAGACTGCCCCCTATATCTTTCCTATAGTGCAGTGACCAGAACTGCATGCAGCACTCTAGCTATGGCCTAACTAGTGTTTTATACAGTTCCAGTATAACCTTCCAGCTCTTATTTACCTCAACTGATAAAGGCAAGTATCCCATATGCCTTCTTGGCCACTTTTTCTACCTGTCCAGCTACCTTCAGGGATCTGTGGACATGCACTCCAAGGTCCCTCTGTTCCTCTACACTTCTCAGAATCCTACGATTTATTACATATTCCCTTGCCTTGTTTGCCTTCCCCAAATGCATTACTGCACACTTCTCCAGATTGAACTTAATTTGCCACTGTTCCACCCACCTGAGCGGTCCATTGATATCTTCCTGCAGTCTGCAGCTTTCTTCTTCATTATCAACCACACGGCCAATTTTTGTTTTGTTGGTAAAAGAGTTGAAACACATGCGAGGAACGGCTGCCTGGAGACTCATTAATACAGCTGATTGCCATTTAAAATGCCTTCTCGTGCTCATTAAAAAGGCTGCCACAAGGAATAATTGAGGCAACTAGCATAGATGCATTTAAAGGGAAGCTAGATATGTAAATGAGGGGGAAAGAAATGCTGATGGAGTTCAATGAAGTAGGGTAGGAGAGGACTTGTAGGAGCATAAATGCTGACATAGATCAGTTGGGCTGAATGACCTCTTCCTGTGCTGTACACTCGATGTAACTCAATGTAATTTAGGGATTTGGCAGTTGAGATATTAACTTCTCTCAGAATGTTAAATATTAGCAACCCGACCCCACCTCTCCTATTCTCCCTGGCCTCTCTCTCGTCCCATTCACGGTGCGAAGCACATGTCCAATATTGACCTTACCTTTCCAAAACTTACTGTGATTCACACTTTGTAACATCTCCCCATTTAAGAAACATTTCCTCGTGTCGCTGCTGCTACTTTTGCCAATCACCATAAATCTGTGTCCGCTAGTTCTGGATACCACTGCAATGGGAAAAGCTTCTCCCTATCTACTCTGTTTCTAGAAACATAGAAAACTAGGAGCAGGCCATTCGGCCCTTCGAGCCTCTTCCGCCATTTAATACGATCATGGCTGATCATCCAGACTCAGTACCCTGTTCGCGCTTTCTCCCCGTATCCCTTGATCCCTTTAGCCCTAAGAACTATATCTAACTCTTTCTTGAATGTATTTAATGATTTGGCCTCCACTGCTTTCAGACCCCTCATGATTTTGAACACCTCTATCAAATCACCTCTTAATTAGCTCCTCCAGCGAGAACAGCCCCAGCTTCTCCAAACTATTTATGTAACTGAAGTTTCTCATCCCTGGAGCCATTCTCATGATTCTTTTCCACACCCTCTCTAATGTCCTAAAGTGTGGCGCCCAGAACTGGATGCAGTACTTCAGTTCAGGCCGAACCAGTGTTTTATACAGGTTTACCATAGCTTCCTTGCTCTGTACTCTATGCCACTATTTATAAAGCCCAGGATCCCATATGCTTTATCAACTTTCTCAACTTGCCCTGCAACCTTCAGTGATTTGTGCACATATACCCCCAGATCCCTTTGCTTCTGCACCCCCTGTTTGGAATTGTACCCTTAATTTATATTGCCTTTCCTTGTTCCCACTTCACACTTCACTGCATTATATTTCATCCATCACTTGTTTGCGCATTCCACCAGCCTATGTCCCTCTTGAAGTTTATCACTATCCTCCTCACAGTTCACAATACTTCCAAGTTTTGTGTCAACTGCAAATTTTGAAATTGTGCTTTGTACACTCAAGTCTAGGTCATTAATATTTAGGGCGGCACAGTGGCGCAGTGGTTAGCACCGCAACCTCACAGCTCCAGCGACCCGGGTTCAATTCTGGGTACTGCCTGTGTGGAGTTTGCAAGTTCTCCCTGTGTCTGCGTGGGTTTCCTCTGGGTGCTCCGGTTTCCTCCCACAGCCAAAAGACTTGCAGGTTGATAGGTAAATTGGCCATTATAAATTGCCCCTAGTATACGTAGGTGGTAGGGGAATATAGGGATAGGTGAGGATGTGGTAAGAATATGGGATTAGTGTAGGATTAGTATAAAAATGGGTGGTTAATGGTCGGCACAGACTCGGTGGGCCGAAGGGCCTGTTTCAGTGCTGTATCTCTAAATCTAAATCTAAATAGTGACTCCTGACAACGAGCCAAGTGCCAATGTCATCAGTGCATTCCCAGCTGCGCACATGTGCAGAACACTTTCTTCCTGCCAGTGTGGTGCCACATGCACAGCCTACATCAGCACCCGGGGTTTGCCAGAACTAATTCGTGCATGCGCTCTAAAACGTCATTGCATGCTGGAACGAGGCCGCTCGCTCTCTGCCTCACCACTGCCTTCCCTCAGCCACTTGTACCCGCCATCGCCGCTTCCCGCGTCGTCGCTTCTCCCCCTCAGCCACTCGTTCCCGCCCTCGCCGCTCCCCACCTCCCCGGCCGCTTGTTGCAGGCGTCGCCGCTTCCCCCCTCGTCCACTCGCTCCCCGCCACCTTCCATCAGCCACTTGCACCCGCCCTCGTTGCTTCCGCCTTAGGCCGATCAATCTCCGCCATGCTGCATGAAGAAGCAGTGATGGCCGGGGAACGAGCCGCCAAAGCAGCAAGACGGGGAGTGAGCAGCCGAGGGGTGACAGGATGACACGGGAGCCAGTGGCCAAGAAGAGGGAAGCGGTAAGGCATGGAGCGAGCCGCTGTCGGGGTGGGGTGGGGAGTGGGGAGAGCATGCCCGAGGTGAGGAAGCGGCATGGGCGGGAGTGAGGCTGAGGGGGGGAGAAGCGGCAAGCAGATGGGCATGGGAGGGAGCGACGAAGAGCAGCGCAATAGCTTCTATATGAATTATAGCCCAGAATCCATTTGCACTGCTGTAATTGTGCAAGAGAATAAGACACATGAATCTATTTCCAAAACCAATATGTTAGAATAATAAGCATCATACAAAGAACGAATTGAAAGATACCTTACAATGAGATTATTTGGTTCTGTAACTAGCACAGCTACTGTTGGGGTGGGATGGAAGCAGCGATTGCAGTCACTGTGGGGATTTGGGTTTAAGGCCACGTTTACTTTTTGTGACAAATTAAGCAGCGCCATCTTTATTACTGGCAGCCCCAGAGACGTCGCAGACAGTGACGTTTCAGTTGATGAGGCTGCATTTGCACACGTGCCAGTACTGCGCCACTTAGTGGTTATGTTGTCAGTAAACGCAGCCTTTAAGTAATCCATCTGATCTTTATTTTCCTCAGCATCTCTGGTATTAGCAGACATTTTGTTTATTTTCTGAATGTTCCTGCCCAGTCATTTCAATGCACGGATGTTGCTGGCAAGTCGTCTTTCATTTTTTAACAAATTGACTTAATGTATGCAGTCTTTTTCCAAGCAACATGTCATTCCCTCTTGTTACTGTGGGTTTGGATACTATTTTCTGCATTACTATCTGTCTGATATGAGCTAAACTCGTTCAAAAAGATACTAAAATGTTAAGTTAATATAACTTAGTTTAACTTAATTGGATAGCTGAACTTACCATCCTAATTTAAATGATTCTGCCAGAGTGTGGACAGTTGAACTTGTATACAACCTTCTGCAGAGATATTGAAGTCAGTTTTTTGCTACAATTTTTTTTTAATCCAATAACGTGAATTAACTGACTTCAAATTAAAAACATAGGCTGCGAAATATGGCTCCATAGTACTTGTCTTTTTGGCACTATGTGTGTCATTTTGCCTACAAAATGGCGACTGCATTGCAGGCACACACTTCTGGTGCTAGCAGTGCCAGACACAATTTTGCCAAGGGCTGATTTGATGCCAGTGCTGCCATTTTGGAGCTCAACACTCCCTCTAATGCCCTCTCTTAACCTCACACAGCTGAACATGTGTTCAGCAGCAAGAAGGACCCCCACCAGCACTATTTAACGGGATCATCAATTAACTTCAGCTTAGTTGCTGATGGATTTCTATTAGCTCTTGCTGTGACTGTAGAAGCATTTGGTGGTTTCGAGAGTTATTTAAAGTTGCTATGTCTACAGGGAGTGGTGTGGCACACGCTGAAGTATTTTGTCCTGACTTCAATGATTCTGCAGAAACCCCTTGCTCTGAGACATAGGTGCACTAGTATGCATTCTTTTTGGACTAAAGCATGACAGGGAGAATAAGCAGAGGTTACACAAAACAGAACAACCTGCTGGAAGGCGGAGGAAGGGGGGGGGGGGAGAAGGGCTCTCAGCAGAAGACCATATCCATACATGGTGTTCAAGGAGCAATTCTCTTACCTGAATCTCAGTGAGGAACAGTGTGTCAGACATCTTCACTTCACGAAGGACGTCCTCACTGAAATCTGCCCACCGCTGCAGCCATAACTGCAACCTCAGAGCAGGGCGAGGACAGTGTTGCCAGTGACTCTGAAAGTGAACCTCTGTGTTAGTAGAGACTGTACACTAAGACTGACCACTTCAGATGGGATCAGTAACACAATATAGTGGTTTCTTTATTGAGTACTAAGAGAGCAGCTAGTACATTGAGATGTTTACTGTACAGGTGTTTCTTCAAGGCTGCTTAATACTCAGGATCATGTGGTGTGTAACATCATAACTCTTACATGACTAACGTGATCTTGTAGCCACGCCTCTTAAAGGTATACAAACACAACAACCATAGACATGAACTTTCCTGCATTGGGTTCTTTCCAGGCTGGAGCAGGTGATATTTGCAACATCTCCCAGTTTGCCATTCATTGTTGCATAAAAGAGCTGAATGCATTTCATTTCCTCTTTCCAGAGAGAAGCAGGCAGAGTGAGCACATGGCTTTGTGAGGATTGCAGGCTTCCCCATGGTGCAAGATGCCATTGATTGCACACATATCACTTTGCAGGCGCTACATGTTAGCACTGAGATGTACGGCAATGTAAAAGGATTTCACTCCTTCAAAGTCCCGCTTTGTGTGACTATACGCAGCTTATAATGTGGGTCAATGCCTGGTATCCTGGCTGCAGTAATGATGCCTTCATTCTTTGGCAGTCCATTGTGGCATCTGCATTTCGAAACATAGAAAAATAGGAAAATAAAAAAAATTTGAGCCACCACAATAAATTAGAGGGTGGCTACTGGGTGATAGGGGTTACCCTTTAATGGCATGGATCATGAATCCAGTGCACAATCCACACACATGTGCAAAGTCCAAATTTGTGGCCATAGATAGACTTTGTGTATATTTAGTGCCAATTGTGTCTCATTTTCTTCACACAGTATTGTTTCTACCCAAAATTCTATTTAACTTTGCAGTGACTCATTAGGGAGTGAAGATTTCACTATTATGAAATCATACATACATTTTTCATACGTGCATTTACAATTCATTGCATCCAGTGAATGGAAGGGGAATCTTTCCTTTTTAGTCACCTGGACCATTGCATCATTCTTGGATTTGCACCATTTTATATAACTGAACTGGATACTGTGGCTTTTTGTTCTCTGTGTTCTGATACAAATGAATTGTGCACTGCAGTTGTTGCAATAATGTTTTCAAATGCAGTAATCCTCTAATTTTATTGCTATTAATCATGATGCAAAAAACACACACTGGGGTGAAATTGGTCTTTGGAGATAGCGCAAAATGGGCAGTGGTGAATTGGCCGTCTGTTTTTGCACCTCTTCGAAATTTCTTTACAGGCAGGATGCTAAACAGGCTGCTATTTTGCTATTACTTTTTGTTCACTATTGGCAAAGAGCAATTTCACCCCGCTATATTTTTGAAACTAAGATATTTACCCAAGATTGATAGAAGCTGGACACAGTGAATGGTTACTAGTTGGTTATGTGGTTGTTCCATGGAGCGGCATATGCCCTAAAGGACTGACAGGCAGCGATACACAGTGGGATCCAGACACTACTAGTTATCTCTCACTCTGACACTTCCAAATTCATATCAAGGTCAGCTTGAAGCACTAACTCTCATTGAAATGAATGGAACTGCTCCAAGATACATAGAGCTGTCCTGTAGTATAAATCACTGGAGTGGGTCAGGATGCAAACAGAATCCCAAAATGTTGGATCTCCAGGGGACAGAAAATATGTTAATAAAACTAAGACGTCTCCCAACAGATAGGAGCTAAATTCATTAAAAAATACAAATAGGGGAATACTTTGTACAGACAGTGCTCCTGATATCTTTTCTTTTTCCTTTAGGGAATGCCATTATGGATGTGTGTGCCAATTACAGCAGTTTGAGTAATGACTCATATACCCTGACAGATTCTAGCTGAGATAGATGGTTTCAGGGAATAGAAGTGGTTGGTGCTGACTGTTAGGTAGGTAACTATTCTAGTATGCTTCTTTAATTCTGTCTGTATTCCTTGCAATTAATGCTAGCTATTGATATAAAGCCAATGCTCACAAATTCAGTGCTAAATCCCAAACTTGAGTCACATAGGAAGAGATAGAAGGGAGCAAACCTATCTACTTGAATAGGAACAGACTATACACTTGTGAATTTTTGTTTTAAATGTTACGGGAGAAAGATCATAACACAACCTTAATAGGATTTGTGAATACTTACGGTGCATGACAATAGTTCCCAGTTTCACTGACACTCTAAATACTAGGAGAAAAATTAGCAGTGCTGGTGTGCCACCTTCCTGTTAAGCACTGGTAACAGAAACAGTTGCTCCTTCAGTTCGTTCTGCAAACTTCTCATTTTAATATGCATTTATATTCTCATAATATTTACAGTGCCATGATTCATGAAGCTGGAATTTTAAATTACCCCTGTGACAAATTATTAAAACATACCATTTGTACAGGACAGACTAAAGTAGGTCTAGGGACTGAATGAATAATTGGGAAGCAATTCAATTCCTGCAATTTAATAAATGACAACAGCTGAATAACAACAGTAAAAAATTGAACCATCTTTATCCCTATAGTTGCAATCCATTTATACAAGAGAAAGCTGTTATACCATTGTAATGATGAACTTGTAATATTTCTGTAAAGCTGTCAATACAGAACTGTTTATAAATGTTTTGTAATAAGTAGAATGTGCTATTAATTTGGAGTAAGTGCTAATGATGAATTATATCACGTGACTTTTAGGACTGAATTTTCAGGGTCCCCTAAAAACAGGAATGGAGGCGGGGGGTCTCAAAAATACCGGCGCCAGGCACATATTGATTTCAAGGCGCCAATCCTGTCACCGGCAATAATGAGCAGTGCGAGGGGAATGAGGGACTGGAATCCCTTTCTACCTCCAATTCAGGCTGACTAAACTTGTTATAAAGCTCGATGGAGCTTGTTGAAGCGGCGGGTGGGTATTTCAAGGGATGCACGGGTTTTAGAAACTGTCAGTTTCAGAACAGCTGCGACGAGGTCGGTGCCCCAGGGCATCACCCCAGCCCAATTAGAGGATCGGCAGGGCAAAGGGAGACTGGACATTTGGTAACTGGATGCCCTTGGTGCTGCACAGGTGGTAGGGAGAGTGGGCACTCAGCACCCGGGCTTTGTACAGGGCTAGCACTCCCTGGCATCACAGGGGCAGTTGAGCAGAGGGCAAGGCTGCCAGGGCCAATTGGGCAGCCACCTGGCCAGAAGGAAGGTTCCAGCTGGCAATGGGGGCATGACTGTTAGATTTTGGGACCAGTGACAATGAGGGGCAACTTTGCAGGAAGGGCAGAACTCTGGGCATCAGGAGGGCTTGGGAGAGGAAAGAAAAGCAGGAAGGTAACTGAGACCAAACCCTCAACACAGGATCAACCGCTGAAGATGGAGCTACTGAGAGATGACTGAGAACTAGTGCAGCAGTGTCTGTGACTCTCCAGGCAGATGATCACAGACACCTGTGCCCTCATTGTCAAAAAATCTAACACCTCCCACTTCACACCACACAGCACTGGTTGCCATGCCCTGCCAGTGACCGTCAAAGTCACTGTGGCCTTGAACGTCCTCACCTCTGGGTCCTTCCAAGTGTCATGCAGGCCCCCACTTGCCAAGAATGAGGCAAATTGGTCATATGAACATTGATCTTAAACTGTTGCTGGAGGGAGGAAATGACTTGTTGATTAGATCAGCAGTGGCTGGAAAAAACATTTGCATGCTAACAGACAGTGTTTGTGTAGACAAAGGACCATTCCCTGACACATTCAACCCACAAGGGACCATTCCCTGACACATTCAACCTACAAAGGATGTTGATCACCGGACAGTGAGGGGGGTGGGGAAGTGCATTACAGGGCCTGCTGGGGTGATTCAATCCACAGGGGCCAGGACTGGTTAGACCAGCTAGTCACATGACTAACTGGCTGTTCCAGGGTTTTTTTGAACCAGCCACAGAGAGTTTGAACTGAGAAAGACTGTTGGCTCCTGGACTGAGAAGATCTCTCCTGTCTGCTCCCATCTCTTTCTCACAAGCCTCTGAATCCACTGAAGACACATGAGCCCCAAGAGAGAAAAGTGTCCTACAGCGAACAAGGTTTAGAAAAATACTGGGCCCCAACAAAAAGCAAGATCTACTTACAATCAAGAACTCTACAGTGAGCTCGACGAACTGTAACAAACTCTCTTCAGATATTGTCTCAAGCTTTTCCACTTTATTTTTCTTCTGCTCTTTTCTGTCTCTATTTGTATGTGTGTATCGCACATGCATGCTAGCGTGGATGTGTCGTGTATCCATTGGCGTCAACTGAATTAGAGTTTAAGTTCATGTTTAATAAATTTCAACTTTTCTTCTTTAAACCTAAGAAAACCTGTTTGTGCTTGTTTCTTTGCCTTATCATTGGAAAGCGGTGAACAAGGATTCACCAAGGGGGAACTAAATACGGTGTGTTTAAAATTAAACCCTGTTACGGTAAGACCAGGTGAAGGCAGAGAGAAACCCCTAGACCCCTTTCTCATCTGGTTGTAACACAAGGATCAGCTGCAGACCTTAGTGGCCTCTCAAAAATGGCATCTCGCTGGTCACTGATGCCATCTTTGCCAGAGTTGGACAGCACATTCATTTAATGACAGACATGGCCTCGTAGAATAGAAGGTATTGGGGTTCAGCTCCATCACTGGATTTCCCCAGGTGCAGGGAATCCTCAACTACACCCATGTGGCCATCAAGGCACCCAGTGACCAGCCAATGAGATCCATCAACAGGAAGGGATTTCACTCCATCAACATCAAACTGGTCTGTGACCACAACAAGGGCTTCCTCTATTTATGTGCTCGCTTTTCTGGCAGCTGCCATAACTCCTTCATCCTCCACCAGCTGAGGCTGCCTCAGATCTTCACTGGGTTGCAAAGTCCATCCCCTCATCCTCGCCTCAGAATCTGGGCAATGAGGAAGGAAATGTTGATCAAAACAGGATAAAGTATGGTGGGACTCTTTAAGTCTTGGGTCGCTTCGGTTACCATGAAGGCCCGTTAGGAACCCTAGAAACACTCAGCAGACGGGGCTCTGGAAAACAGGTCCTCAATGGTAGAACAGGAGGAGGAAGTTGTGCCATCTGAAATATCTCAACAGCTGTTCTGGTGGACGAAAGCTACAGCAGAATGAAACCCCTTAATCGTCTTTGTTTCCTTGCCATTGGATCAAGGTGTCGTGCAGTCAATATACAGTGGAAGCTGCTGTGCAACGGTTTCCCCACGCTAAAATACGTCACGCTGACATGAATGATATCACTGCCACAAAGACTATTTATGGCCGAAGTACTCAAGGAGCAGATCCTTTGAGGCCTAAGGATGGGGGAGATCTGATCAAGGAAAAGAAAGCTGTCAATGCCCGTTGGAGAGATCATTTTGAAGACCTTTTCAATCAAGAATCCATTGTTGATGGGAATGTTTTCAACTCCATTCCACAACATCCAATTAAAGTTGAGCTCGGAACATTGACAATGCCTATGGAGGTGATGGAATCCCCACTGAAATCTTTAAACACTGAGGAGAGGGACTAACATTACAGCTCCACGCCCTCATCCTACAGATCTGGAATGAAGAGGAAGTCCCAAATGATCTCAAGAATGCCATGATTGTGACAATCTTCTAGAAAGGGGACAAATCCAACCATGGAAATTACAGAGGCATCTCTCTGCTCTCCATTGCAGGAAAGATCATTACAAGAACCCTTCTGAACCGACTCATTACACTTGCTGTTGAGCTACTCCCCAAATCTCAGTGAAGCATTTCTGACATAGTTTTCACAGCTTGCCAACTAAAAGAAAAATGTCACGAACAACATTAACCTCTCTACATAGCAATTTTTGACATGACAAAGGCCTTCAACTCTATAAATTGTGAGCTTCTCTGGGAGATTCTGTTGAAGTATGGATTTCCTCCAAAATTTGTCACCATATTTTGTCTGCTTCATGATGACATACCAGCAGTGATCCTTAGCAAAAGATCCATTACATGCTCCCTCTGACTACAGACAAGCTCCCTGCTGGAGTGCAGCTTATTTATCAAATGGACGGTAAACTATTTAATCTCAGGAAACTCCAATCAAAAACTAAAACCATCCCGACTTCAGTCATTGAGCTCCAATCGGCTGATGATGCTACAGTAAGTGCTGTGTAGGAAATGGATTTTCAGAGAATCATTGACTTGTTTACTGAGGCATATGGGAAGATGGGACTTACACTGAACACTCAGAAGACCAAAGTCCTCCATCAGCAAGCTCCAAATGCACCATTGATTAGGATTCATGATGAGTGCCTGGAAAATTTGGAACACTTGGAAATTATCTTTCATAGAAGAGTGACATTGACGAAGAAATCCAGCATTGCCTGAAATCTGCTGGTGCAGCCTTTAGTCACCTGAGTAAGTGAGTGCTTGAAGATTGCGACATCAAAACTGAAACCAAGCTCATGGTCTACCATGCGGTCGTGATCCCTGCAGTATGGGGCTGAAACATGGACAACGTATAGGAGGCACCTCAAAGCACTGGAATCATATCATCAATACTGCCTGCAGATGATTCTACATAACAAGTGGGAGGACAGGCGCACCAACATCAGAGTCCTCTCACAAGCAGGCACCACAAGCATTGAGGCTATGATTATCTGCCGTCAGCTTTGTTGGTTTGGTCATATAGTTCGGATGTCAGATACCAGGCTCCCAAAGCAGGTCTTCTTCTCCCAGCTCAGTCAGGGCAGACGCACCAGAGGAGGACAGAAGAAGAGCTTCAAAGATGCACTGAAAGCCATCATGAAGAACTGCAACATTGGTATCAACTCCTGGGAGACCACCACCCTGGACGGAACCAGACGGAGGCAGAGTCTGTGGGAAGGATCCCAGAATTTTGAGATCCAACAATGACAAAATGAAGAGGAAAAGCGACAGTGGTGAAAAGAACAATCCATGAGTCGAACTAATAATACGTGACGAGACATCCCACATGACAACAAATGCCCTATGTGTCATATAGTCTGTAAATCCTGAATTGGCCTCATCAGCCATCTTCAGCCTCATGCAAGACAATCATCCTCTGCTTCGAGGGATATCCAATAATAGATCTTCATGCCATCCCCCAAAGTGTGTGAATCCTAGGGAGCAAGGGAAATCCCTCCAAGAGTTGGCTACTGAGCCCTCTATGGGAGCCCCAGACAGAGTAACAGAGGCAATATGACCAATGCCACCTGCTCAGTAGAACAACCACTGAGCAGGCCATCTGGATTCTGAAGATGCGATTCCAGTGCCTGGAACAGTCGGGTGGTGCCCTCCAATAGCCTCCTGCAAGACTCTCAGTCTTTGTGGTGGTCTGCTGCGCTCTCTATAACACGGCCCTCCAGAGAGGTGTGGACCTTGAGGATGGTGAGGTCCTGGAAGGAGACAGCTGATCAGGGGAGAAGCAGGAGCAGGAGCTAAGAAAGGAGAAGGAATTGGAGGCGGAAGGAGATGACGCTGAACAGAGAGGTGCCCCTGCTGCCTGATGAGGTGGCTTCCTCCTGCCACCTTCCCAGAGGAGGATGTCCCTCCTCTCCTTCATGGCCACCAACATGAGATCCAGGTCAGCATCCATGATGTGAGAGTCTGCCCTGCCATGGGTGCCAGGCCTCTGGCTCCCCTGTGATATCTCGCTTCCCTCTGGTGCTATGTAAGGCTTTAGCACAAACCACGGATCTCTCCCTCAGGACAACAAGCAGTCTCAGTGATGACTGCTGTGGGGAGTCTAAATCAGCCCCACACTTCATCTGACCCACCTCTATTCCCACCTCCACTAGCTCTAAGTGGACAGGAAAGCAGTCTCCATATCAATTAAGGGCTTACCCCTTAATATTACTGTAGTATAAGGTTGTAAAGGATTAATACCGAAGACAGTAAGAGAGACCCCTCCCACTGTACAAGCGATGATGTAACAGTCACATGAGATAGTTTTGAGAGAAAGTAGGTATAGCGACATGGATGTTAGCTTAGATGGCTTGCAGAGAGTGTATATAGTAACTGTAAATAACAAAGAGTTGTTAGTTAACCTTTACCAGAGTCTAAGACTTTCTCTAGAATGCTCTGCAATGCTACGAGTACAACTAAACTCAACAATTACTTGTCCCTTTGGTGTGTGAACTATTGTCAGATTCACAGGAATCCAAGTAATACTCAAAAGAGTTTTATTATAACTTAACTGGAACAAATATATACAAAGCGTTACTACATGAGCTTATCAAAACACATCTCATTCTGTTGGGTTCCACCCACAACTGCCCGGCCATGTGTGACATGACATCACTTTCTCTGGTGATCATCACTTAAAGTGGTCCTCTCTTAAGGTGGTCTCTTCTTAAGGTCATCCCACAACATCCCCCTTTTTTCCAAAGATAAAAACATACATACAATATACAATGATGTTGCGGTTTGGACTAACTATGCATGATTAAAACAAAATGTTATTTACAGGTGAGCAAATTTAACACTCCCTAAAATATAGAGGAGGTTTGCTTATTTGTCCCGATCTTGTTATTGTGAACCTGTTCCCAGACCTGAGCTTGTCTTGATGACTCCTCTGAGACTCTGGTGATTCAGAACTCTGGTTGGCATGTTCATCCTCTGTGCTCATTGTCTCTGAACATTCATCTTCAGACTTTGTCTTTGAACGTGTCTGCGATGTCACAGGGTTATCACATGTAGCGTTGTTGTGCAGCTCTCTGGGTTGAACCATAGAACCATAGAAAAATTACAGCACAGAAGGAGGCCATACAGCCCATTGTGCGCTGGCCGAAAAAACTAGCCACACAATCTAATCCCACCTTCCAGCACCTGGTCCGCACCCTTGCAGGTTACAGCACTTCAGGTGCATGTCCAGGTACCTTTTAAAAGAGTTGAGGGTTTCTGCCTCCACTACCGATCCGGGCTGTGAATTCTAGACACCCACCACCCTCTGGATGAAAATGTTTTTCCTCATGTCCCCTCTAATCCTTCTACCAATCACCTTAGATCTGTGCCCCCTGGTAATTGACCTCTCTGTTAGGGGAAACAGGTTCTTCCTGTCTACTCTATCTAGGCCCCTCATAATTTTGTACACCTCAATTAAGTCACCCCTCAGTCAGGGAATCGTACCATTGGGTGTCTGGACCTCATATGATCTGGGCTAGTCACATATCCTAGCAACTTCTGTAGGATACCAATTTCCCAATACATGATTGCATGCCTATCATCTATAAATGCTCTATTTATCCTATACCATGTCTAATTCTTGTTTAATTTCAACTTTACTGCATATTTGTAATTTAAAATTAAGTTCCTTGACTATTAATGTACATGCACTCGAATGAGATGGTATTAAAATTGTTTGGGTGCCAATTGAGGTGTTAAACTATTCAAAATGAAAAGGTTAACAGCTCTGTAAAAATAACTGGAAAGGAATTCCACCTTAATATTCAGAGTGGTCAAGTTCAACACATTACTGCTAGTGTGTTATATTCTCTCACACTGCAATGACATCAAAAGCTTGCATTTATATCACCTCTTTGATGTAAATAACATCCCAAGGCATTTCATAATAAGCATGAAGAAATGCAAAGACTGAGCTAGGAAGAGGGAGATTAGAAAAGGTAATCAATATTTTGAGACATTTTGTAATGGAGGAGATTGAGGTGGAAGGGTTTGGAGATGGAATGCCAGAGCGTAGTACCGAGGTAGCTGAAAGTCTGTGAGAAGACTGAAGCCATTGTTCTCAGACCCCGTTCCAAACTCCGTTCCCTAGCTACCGAGTCCATTCCTCTCCCCGGCAACAGTCTGAGATTAAACCAGTCTGTTCACAATCTTAGTGTCATATTTGACCCAGAGATGAGCTTCCGACCTCAAATTCCCATCATGACTAAGACTGTGTATTTCTACCTCTGTAACATTGCCCGACCTCACCCCTGTCTCAGCTCATCTGCTGCTGAAATCTTCATTCATGCCGTTGTTACCTCCCAACTTACAACACACTGCTGGCTGCTTTCTCACATACTACCCTCCGTAAACTTGAGACCATCCAACATTCTGCTGCCTGTGTCTTAACTTGCATCAAGTCCCGTTCCCCGATCACCGCTGTGCTTGTCGACCTACATTAGCTCCTAGTCAAGCAACGTCTTGATATTAATATTAATGACTTGGGTGATGTAACTAACTGTAACAATTCCAAGTTTGCAGATGACACAAAGTTTGGGAGGAATGTGAGCTGTGAGGAGGATGCAAAGAGGCTCCAATGTGCTTTGGACAAGTTGGGTGAGTGGGCAAATGCATGGCAGATGCAGTACAACGTTGATAAATGTGAGGTCATCCATTTTGGCTGTAAAAACAGAAAGGCAGATTATTATCTGAATGGTGATAGATTGGGAAAGGGGGAGGTGCAACGAGACCTGGGTGTCCTCGTACACCAGTTGCTGAAAGCAAGCATTCAGGTGCAGTAAGCAGTTAAGAAGGCGAATGGTATGTTGACCTTCATTGCAAGAGGATTTGAGTATAGGAGCAAGGATGTCTTACTACAGTTCTACAGACCCTTGGTGAGACCACATCTGGAGTATTGTATGGAGTTTTGATCTCCTTATCTGAGGAAGGATGCTCTTGACATGGAAGAAGTGCAAAGAAGATTTACTAGGCTGATTCCTGGGATGGCAGGATTGACGGATGAGGAGAGATTGGGTTGACTAGGCCTATATTCACTAGAGTTTAGAAGAATGAGAGGGAATCTCATAGAAACCCATTAAATGCTAACAGGACTAGACAGGCTAGATGCAGGGAGGATGTTCCCGATAGCTGGGGAATACAGAACCAGAGGTCACAGTCTCAAGATACGGGGTATGCCATTTAGAACTGAGATGAGGAGGCATTGCTTCACTCAGAGGGTGGTGAACCTGTGGAATTCTCTACTGCAGAAGGCAGTGGAGGCCAAGTCATTAAATATATTCAAGAAGGAGATAGATATATTTCTTAATGCCAAAGGGATCAAGGGATATGGGGAGAGAGCGGGATACTGAATTAGACGATCAGCCAAGATCTTTTTGAATGGCAGAGCAGGCCCGAAGGGCCGAATGGCCTACTCCTGCTCCTATTTGCTATGTTTCTATTAAAATTATCAACCTTGTTTTTAAATCTTTTCATGGCCTTGACCCTCCCTGTCTCCGTAATTTCCTCCAGCCCCACAACCCTCTGAGATACATAGAAACATATATAGAAAATAGGAGCAGGAGCAGGCAATTCAGCCCTTGGAGCCTGCTCCACCATTCATTATGATCATGGCTGATCATCCAACTCAGTAACCTGTTCCCGCTTTCGCCCCATCTCCTTTGATCCCTTTAGACCCAAGGGCTATATCTAACTCCTTCTTGAAAACATACAATGTTTTGGCCTCAACTGCTTTCTGTGATAACGAATTCCACAGGCTCACCACCCTCTGGGTGAAGAAATTTCTCCTCATCTCAGTCCTGAATAGCTTACCCCGTATCCTTAGACTATGACCCCTGGTTCTGGACTCCCCCACCATCGGGAACATCCTTCCTGCATCTACCCTGTCAAATCCTGTTAAAATTTTATAGGTTTCTATGAAATCCCCTCTCACTCTTCTGAACTCCAGCGAATATAATTCTAGCCGACTCAAACTCTCCTCATACATCAGTCCCGCCATCCCAGGAATCAGTCTGGTAAACCTTCGCTGCAATCTCTCTATAGCAATAACATCCTTCCTCAGATAAGGAGACCAAAACTGCACACAATATTCCAGGTGTCCAGGTGTGGCCTCACCAAGGCCCTGTATAATTGCAGCAAGGCATCCCTGCTTCTGTACTCGAATCCTCTCGCTATGAAGGCCAACATACCATTTGCCTTTTTTACCACCTGTTGAACCTGCATGCTCGCCTTCAGCGACTGGTATACGGGAACACCTAGGTCTCATTGCATATTCCCCTCTCTCAGTTTATCGCCGTTCAGATAATAATCGGCCTTCCTCTTTTTGCTACCAAAGTGGATAACCTCACATTTATCCACATTATACTGCATCTACCATGCATTAGCCCACTCACTCAACTTGTCCAAATTACCCTGCAGCCTCTCTGCACCCTCCTCACAACTCACCCTCCCACCCAGTTTTGAGTCATCTGCAAATTTGAAGATATTACATTTAGTTCCCTCATCTAAATCATTAATATGTATTGTGAATAGCTGGGGTCCTAGCACCGATCCCTGCGATACCCCATGAGTCACTGCCTGCCATTTGGAAAAAGACCCATTTATCCCTATTCTTTGTTTCCTGTCGGCCAACCAATTTTCTATCCATCGCAATACACTACCCCCAATCCCATACGCTTTAATTTTACATGCTAATCTCTTATGTGGGACTTCGTCGAAAGACTTCTGACAGTCCAAATAAACCACATCTTTTGGCTCCCTCTCATCAACTCTACTAGTTACATCCTCGAAGAATTCTCGTAGATTTGTCAAGCATAATTTCCCTTTCGTAAATCCATGCTGACTCTGCCCGATTCTACCACTGTTCTCCAAGTGCTCTGCTATAAAATCTTTGATAATGGACTCTAGAATTTTCCCCACTACCGACGTCAGGTTGACTGGTCTATAATTTCCTGCTTTCTCTCCACCTCCCTTTTTAAATACTGGGGTTACATTAGCTACCCTCCAATCTGTAGGAACTGTTCCAGAGTGTATAGAATCTTGGAAGATGACCACCAATGCATCCACTTTTAGTTTTGGTGACTGCAGCTTGACTGTAGCGGAGGTGCGAGAGCGAGCTAACAGCTGGGAAGTCAATTTCAGTGGAAGTTTAGAAGTTAATTCCCTTTTGTTTTCGGAGGACCAGGGGACTGCTGGTTTTGGTGACTGCAGCTTGACTGTCGCGGAGGTGCGAGAGCGAGCTAACAGCTGGGAAGTCAATTTCAGTGGAAGTTTAGAAGTTAATTCCCTTTTGTTTTCGGAGGACCAGGGGACTGCTGGGTAAGTAGAAACTATATATTTGGGTGGTGGCTGTACCCGAGACACTACACGTGTAGTGTCTCCCACCCACCCTCCTCCTCTAACCAAAAAAAAGGACTCTGTTGTGTTGATAAGGTAAGCTTTTTATTTAAGAAGTTCTGTCCGTTGGATTGCTAACCTAACAAGTTCTGACTTTTTTTTTTTGGTTTTTCAGTAGTTTTGTTGGGAATTTAGAATAGAGGGAATGGAAGTTAAGGCAGTTGTATGTTCCTCCTGCAGAATGTGGGAGGTAAGGGTCGCCAAGAGTGTCCTTGCTGACTGCATCTGTGGGAAATGCACCCAACTCCAGCTCCTCGAGAACCGCGTTAGGGAACTGGAGCTGGAGCTGGATGAACTTCGGATCATTCGGGAGGCGGAGGGGGTTATTGAGAGGAGTTATGGGGAGGTAGTCACACCTCAGGTAAAAGAAGTAGGTAGATGGGTTACCGTCAGGGGAAGGAGAGGGAACCAGCAGGCAGTGCAGGGATCCCCTGTGGCCGTTTCCCTCAACAACAGGTATACCGTTTTGGATACTGTTGCGGGGGACGACTTACCAGGGGTAAGCAATGGGGTACAGGTATCTGGCACAGAGTCTGTCCCTGTTGCTCAGAAGGGAAAGGGGAAGAGGAGCAGAGCATTAGTCACTGGGGACTCCATAGTTAGGGGAACAGATAGGAGGTTCTGTGGGAACGAGAGAGACTCACGGTTGGTATGTTGCCTCCCAGGTGCCAGGGTTCGTGATGTCTCGGATCGTGTTTTTGGGATCCTTAAGGGGGAGGGGGAGCAGCCCCAAGTCGTGGTCCACATAGGCACCAACGACATAGGTAGGAAGAGAGATGGGGATTTAAGACAGAAATTCAGGGAGCTAGGGTGGAAGCTTAGAGCGAGAACAAACAGAGTTGTTATCTCTGGGTTGTTGCCCGTGCCACGTGATAGCGAAGCGAGGAATAGGGAGAGAGAGGAGTTGAACACGTGGCTGCAGGGATGGTGCAGGAGGGAGGGTTTTGGTTTCCTGGATAACTGGGGCTCATTCTGGGGTAGGTGGGACCTCTACAAACAGGATGGTCTTCACCTGAACCAGAGGGGTACCAATATCCTGGGGGGGAGATTTGCTAGTGCTCTTCAGGGGGGTTTAAACTAATTCAGCAGGGGTATGGGAACCTAAATTGTAGTTCCAGTGTACAGGATGTTGAGAATAGTGAGGTCAGGGATAAGGTTACAAGGACGCAAGAGGGCACTGGCAAGCAAGAACCTGGTTTAAAGTGTGTCTACTTCAACGCCAGGAGCATCCGGAATAAGGTGGGTGAGCTTGCAGCATGGGTTGGTACCTGGGATCTCGATGTAGTGGCCATTTCGGAGACATGGGTAGAGCAGGGGCAGGAATGGATGTTGCAGGTTCCGGGATTTAGATGTTTCAGTAAGAACAGAGAAGATGGTAAAAGAGGGGGGGGTGTGGCATTGTTAATCAAGGAGAGTATTACAGCGACAGAAAGGACGTTTGAGGACTCGCCTACTGAGGTAGTATGGGCCGAGGTTAGAAACAGGAGAGGTGAGGTCAGCCTGTTGGGAGTCTTTTATAGACCTCCAAATAGTTCCAGAGATGTAGAGGAAAGGATAGCGAAGATGATTCTCGACAGGGGCGAGAGTAACAGGGTAGTTGTTATGGGGGACTTTAACTTTCCAAATATCGACTGGAAATACTATAGTTCGAGTACTTTAGATGGGTCAGTTTTTGTCCAGTGTGTGCAGGAGGGTTTTCTGACACAGTATGTAGACAGGCCAACCAGGGGCGATGCCACATTGGATTTGGTACTGTGTAATGAACCCGGCCAGGTGTTAGATTTAGATGTAGGTGCGCACTTTGGTGATAGTGATCACAATTCGGTTAGGTTTACCTTAGCGATGGGCAGGGACAGGTATATTCCGCAGGGCAAGAATTATAGCTGGGGGAAAGGAAATTATGATGCGATTAGGCAAGATTTAGGATGCGTAGGATGGCGAAGGAAACTGCAGGGGATGGGAACAATCGAAATGTGGAGCTTATTCAAAGAGCAGCTACTGACTAGAGTTAGATTAGGGCCAATCAAGAATAGTAGTGGGAAGTTGTGTGTGGAATCAGAGGAGGTAGGGGAAGTGTTAAATGAATATTTTGCGTCAGTATTTACAGTAGAGAAAGAAAATGTTGTCGAGGAGAATACTGAGATTCAGGCTACTAGGCTAGATGGGATTGAGGTTCACAAGGAGGAGGTGTTATCAATTTTGGAAAGTGTGAAAATAGATAAGTCCCCTGGGCCAGATAGGATTTATCCTAGGATTCTCTGGGAAGCTAGGGAGGAGATTGCAGAGCCTTTGTCCTTGATCTTTATGTCGTCATTGTCGACAGGAATAGTGCCGGAAGACTGGAGGATAGCAAATGTTGTCCCCTTGTTCAAGAAGGGGAGTAGAGACAGCCCTGGTAATTATAGACCTGTGAGCCTTACTTCGGTTGTGGGTAAAATGTTGGAAAAGGTTATAAGAGACAGGATGTATAATCATCTTGAGAAGAATAAGTTCATTAGCGATAGTCAGCACGGTTTTGTGATGGGTAGGTCGTGCATCACAAACCTTATTGAGTTTTTCGAGAAGGTGACCAAACAGGTGGATGAGGGTAAAGCAGTGGATGTGGTGTATATGGATTTCAGTAAGGCGTTTGATAAGGTTCCCCATGGTAGGCTATTGCAGGAAATACGGAAGTATGGGGTTGAAGGTGATTTAGAGCTTTGGATCAGAAATTGGCTAGCTGAAAGAAGACAGAGGGTGGTGGTTGATGGCAAATGTTCATCCTGGAATTTAGTTACTAGTGGTGTACCGCAAGGATCTGTTTTGGGGCCACTGCTGTTTGTCATTTTTATAAATGACCTGGAAGAGGGTGTAGAAGGGTGGGTTAGTAAATTTGCGGATGACACTAAGGTCGGTGGAGTTGTGGATAGTGCCGAAGGATGTTGTGGGGTACAGAGGGACATAGATAGGCTGCAGAGCTGGGCTGAGAGATGGCAAATGGAGTTTAATGCGGAAAAGTGCGAGGTGATTCACTTTGGAAGGAGTAACAGGAATGCAGAGTACTGGGCTAATGGGAAGATTCTTGGTAGTGTAGATGAACAGAGAGATCTTGGTGTCCAGGTGCATAAATCCCTGAAGGTTGCTACCCAGGTTAATAGGGCTGTTAAGAAGGCATATGGTGTGTTAGCTTTTATTAGTAGGGGGATCGAGTTTCGGAGCCACGATGTCATGCTGCAGCTGTACAAAACTCTGGTGAGACCGCACCTGGAGTATTGCGTGCAGTTCTGGTCACCGCATTATAGGAAGGATGTGGAAGCTATGGAAAGGGCGCAGAGGAGATTTACTAGGATATTGCATGGTATGGAGGGAAGGTCTTACGAGGAAAGGCTGAGGGACTTGAAGTTGTTTTCATTGGAGAGAAGGAGGAGGAGAGGTGACTTAATAGAGACATATAAGATAATCAGAGGGTTAGATAGGGTGGATAGTGAGAGTCTTTTTCCTCGGATGGTGATGGCAAACACGAGGGGACATAGCTTTAAGTTGAGGGGTGATAGATATAGGACAGATGTCAGAGGTAGTTTCTTTACTCAGAGAGAAGTAGGGGCGTGGAACGCCCTGCCTGCAACAGTAGTAGACTCGCCAACTTTAAGGGCATTTAAGTGGTCATTGGATAGACATATGGATGAAAATGGAATAGTGTAGGTCAGATGGTTTCACAGGTCGGCGCAACATCGAGGGCCGAAGGGCCTGTACTGCGCTGTAATGTTCTAATTCTAATTCTAATTCTAATTCACTATTTCTAGGGCCACTTCCTTAAGTACTCTGGGATGCAGACCATCAGGCCCTGGGGATTTATCGGCCTTCAATCCCATCAATTTCCCCAACACCATTTCTCTACTCATACTGATTTCCTTCAGTTGTTCTCTCTCACTAAACCCTATGTTCCCCAATATGTCTGGTATGATATTTATGTCCTCCTTTGTGAAGACAGAACCAAAGTATGCATTTAGTTGGTCAGCCATTTCTTTGTTCCCATAATAAATTCCCCTGTTTCTTACTGTAAGGGACCTACATTTGTCTTCACTAATCTTTTTCTCTTCACATACCTATAGAAACTTTTACAGTCAGTTTTTATGTTCCCCACAAGCTTGCTCTCATACTCTATTTTCCCCTTCTTAATCAATCCCTTGGTCCTCCTTTGCTGAATTCTAAACTGCTCCCAATCCTCAGGTCTGTTGTTTTTTCTGGCGAATTTATATGCCTCTTCCTTGGATCTAATGCTGTCTCTAATTTCCCTTGTAAGCCATGGCTTGGCTACCTTTCCCGTTTTACTTTTCTGCCAGACAGGAATAAACAATTGTTGCAGTTCATCCATGCTGTCTTTGAATGTTTGCCATTGCCTTTCCACCATCGTCCCTTTAAGTAACGTTTCCCAATCCATCATAGCCAATTCGCACCTCATACCTTTGTAGTTTCCTTTACTAAGATTCAGGACCCTAGTCTTGGAATCAACTATGTCACAGATATCTGCACTCCTCTAATTCTGGTCTCTTGAAAATCTCTGATTTTAATCACTCCACCATTGGGGGTCATGCCTTCAGTTGCCTTGGCCCCAAGCTCTGGAACACACTCCCTACACCTCTCTGCCTCTCCACCCCGCTTTCCTCCTTTAAGACACTCCTTAAAACCTGCCTCTTTGACGAAGCTTTTGGTCATCTGACTTAATATCTCCTTATGTGACTCCGTGTCATATTTTGTTTTATAATGCTCCTGTGAAGCGTCTTGGGACATTTTATTACGTTAAAGGTGCTATATAAGTATAAATTGTTGTTGTAGTGAAGGGAAGGCCAAAATCAGAGCAACAGACTGTCTGAAGGGTGGGGCAAGCTCATGGAGGGATTTAAAGATGAGAGCAAGACTTGACAATTTAGTGAAATAGGGAGCCAATGTGAGGAGAAGCTGAGTCCAACTCCAGAGGATGCATTTGAGCAGGTATGCCCTCTACTGCTGGAAGTGGGAAATGGCAGGGGCACAAGAGGCAGGGATGTGGAGAAGTGTATCACTGCGCAATTTTTCAGCACTGTCTGACCCAGACTCTGAAAAATTAGCGGAGGCTGATAGGAAATCTAGGCTACTGTCTTCATAGGAAGAGTTCTGAGAATGTGGAACACATTGCTCTGTAGGTGTAATATTGATTGGGGTATTTTAAAATTAAGATATTTAGAATTGAAAGCATTGTGGAAAAAGGATGGGAATTTGATTAAGATTAAGAGCTGCGATGTTTAGTAAAATGGCCTGTTCCTGTTACCATGTTGCCATTAAACAGTAATATGGTATATCACTTTTCCCAGGAGATTTCATGGCATTTGGTGAAGTAGGGAGTCTGTAGTATGGTGCACAAAGCCAAATATAATTTTTTTCTTGTATGTATTTTGTTAAACTCCAAACAGAATAAATTATAAGACATAGTGTCACTAAACTGGCTGTTCGTGCCCACAGACCCACCTTCCTGCTCCCACATATTCAGACTGCAGCCATCAGCATGGTTTGTACAACAGTGCACAGTATCTCCATTCTTGCTTCAGTGTCTATGACCCAAGAAATGGCCTGACTCATCTGGATATTTAAAAGTCTATGCCGAGGTAAGTAGTGTATGTCCTTATATGCACCATGATTCTTCAGTCATGTAACATATTTGCAGATGTGAATGTAATGTGAATCCATGACTGGAATTTTGCGCTCCTCACAGGAGCGGACTAGTGGCAGGGGTGGGGTGGCTGTAAAATTGAGTAGGAGGCGGGGGCTGGCGGGCAGCTCAGGCCCCCAGAATGCTGCCAGGTCAAACCTGACAGCCTCCTTGCGGGCTGCAGGGGGCCCTCCTGATTGGGCACCCGCCTCACAGAGGCCCTCCCCACGAAGGCCCAACACCCCCCCACTGAAATAAAATCGTCCCCCCACAACTGACACCTCCTTGCCTCACCGGGGCCCGGCCAATTGTCCCCACTGAGGCCCCAAAAACGTACCTTTCTTCCGAGGCCGGCATCCACAATCTTGTTGTGGCTGGGTGGAGTCCCAGCAGTAGCCACCGTTCCTGATAGCGCGGCTGGGACTGAGAGCTGCCGGCCCACTGATTGGCTGGCAATTCTTGGAGGGGGACTTCCTGCCTCAGAGAGGCGGCAGTCCCACGCAAGTCTAATTAAGAGCCTGGGCCATATAAAATCCTGGCCCAGGCCCGGCGGAGGCAGATGCGCCCCTGACATTTTGGCCATTGGGCAGGGCTTCCTGCCCAACATAAAATTCTAGCCCATGTTTCGTAACTTACCTGATATGTATACTTTGCAGATAGCAGTAGAATTTCATAATTTGGAAAAACTCTCAAAAATTTACATCTTCCATTGCTGCCACTAACCATCATTATTGCAGCTGCTGGGTGATGGGCAAAAGGGCATTTACAACAAAAGGTGCATTTATATAATACCTCTTAGTTAGTTAGTTAGTTAGTGATACAGCACTGAAACAGGCCCTTCGGCCCACCAAGTCTGTGCCGACCATCAACCACCCATTTATACTAATCCTACACTAATTCCATATTCCTACCACAGCCCCACCTGTCCCTATATTTCCCTACCACCTACCTATACTAGGTACAATTTATATTGGCCAATCTACCTATCAACCTGCAAGTCTTTTGGCATGTGGGAGGAAACCGGAGCACCCGGAGGAAACCCACGCAGACACAGGGAGAACTTGCAAACTCCACACAGGCAGTACCCAGAATTGAACCCGGGTCGCTGGAGCTGTGAGGCTGCGGTGCTAACCACTGCGCCACTGTGCCGCCCCTAACATGGTAAAATGGCCAAGGGTACTTCACAGGATCGTGATCAGATGAAAATTGACATCAAGTGAAAGAAGGAGGCATTAGAATAAGTGACTATAAGCTTGGACAAGGAGCGTTTTTAAGAAGTAGAGAGAGGTGGAGTGTTTTAGGGAGCAAATTCCAGAGCTCATGGCTTCGGCAACATTCCTCATTGATATCAATGGAGAAACCCGTGCAGACTGTGCAATTATCAGCCCGTGGCACTGCCTGTCCCGGGGGAATTAACGTAGTCTGTGTAGGTGCTTGGCAAACAAATTTCTCCCTCAGAATTGGAAGCATTAGCGACTAAGGCCACATCAGAGAAAAATAATAAAAAACGAAAATTAAAGGCACTGCATGTGAATGTCTGAAGCATTTGTAATAAAATGGATGAATTAATGGCATAAATAGAAATAAATGGGTTGAATCTGTTGTCTGATTGCCTTTAAGAGTGATATCCGTTTAAGATCTTAGTATCCAATGAGCTAAGTACCAGGACGTAGTCACTTGACTCAAAGCCAAAGTCACTCTGCAACTGTAACACCTAGAGCAAGGTTCTGTAAATGGTTTGCTCTGTACCGTATATAACTATAATTATATATAATAACTAATTAATGTAATAAACCTGTTAGAGATCTTCAACCAACTGGACTCCATGCATCTCATTTATGTTGCATCAGACAACATGAAGAACTCATTACATGGTGCAGCCATGGTGAGAAGACAAAGTCTAAGTTGAAGACCATGGGTAAAACAGCTTTGAAAACGATCCTTCCTACAGGCAAAAGAAAGTTCCACAGAAATACTGGCCCAAACATGGACAGAAAACAGAGTTTAACTCCAGCTGTAGAAGACAGAGCTCAGAATGACAGGCTGCAAGTAAATCAGGTGAGTCATTGTGCAAAGGGTCAAGAGATACTATTTTTTTCAAAATGAGCCTTGAAGTGCTTAAAAGATTGATTTTTTTCCTAAAGGCTCCGTGAAACAAAAACAGGGAAGACGCGACTCCTCTCCCGGGCTAATTGAGGTCGATGCCATTACAGGAGGCGCCCGATTGCAAAAGCGCAGGAAAACCCCGCTCACTGCAGAGCTTCCATGCACACAGCCAAAGTTTTTAAAAAATCATTAAACTACATGAGCGTGAAGAAGAGCTTCCATTCATGAAGCCACAGTCTAAAAAAAAACATTAAACCACTCGAACGTGAAGAACATAAACAAACTCTAGAAAATAAAAATGCTATTGAACTGCCTATTGAACAGCTCTGTAAACAGACAAGCTTAATGCTGCAAGGAAGATAAACACTGAACACTATCAAACGCCTGCACCTCTCCATCAAAGCAGCTAGTCTAAATAACAGAGGGTTTCTTAAAGAGGAAACAGAGCAGAGTCATAAAACAAGTCTTAAGGCAGGTTTTAAGCAAAAGAACAGCAGGATACCAAATTTCACAGCATGAACTTGAAGGCCATGGATATCCTATCCGAGTTCCAACTTTTCAAACAAAGAATACAATTATGCTTCACAAGCGATTGCAGAACCAGAAAAACAAGCTCTAAAAATACTGATAACAGTTGGAGATGAGGGATTGCACAGAATTAATACCTCTGGCTTATCTGAAGAAGACCAGAAAGATCCCACAAAAATATGGAATGTGCTAGAGGATCAGCTCCAATTAAGAGTGAATTTTAGAATTCACTGCCTGGAATTGATGCCCTACTGGCAACAGCCACAGGAATCAATAGGCCAGTTCATCAGTAGATGCCGTAGTAAGGGCAACGAATGTGATTTCTCAGAAACTGAGATGTCAGAGCGACTAATGGAGCTGGTGATTGTCTCGACACCCATTGAACCATTTCAGAAAGACCTCTTGGGGAAAAAGAAAGGTCACAGCATTGATGCTCTGCTAGAAGATGGGAGGAAATATGAAGCCATTGTAGCTGGACAACAGCGTCTGCAAGCACTAGGTGCAGCTAACAGTATCAGCACGATAGCCAGGTCGAAAAAGCAAGCAAGCTGTGTGGTAAGTGTGGTTTGTCCCACTCACGGTGAAGTTGTCCCGCGTTTCAAGACCTGTGCAAGGCATGCAGTGCAAATAGACACTGGGCCTGCCTGTACAGGAAATCTGGCTCCAAAGACGCAGCCAGAATTCACAGTAAGACACAAGCAAATAGACAACACATGCAGCAACAGGGCAACAGCAGCAAGGAGAGGGCTGGAGACATGCATAAACAGAAGCCAATACACGAAGTCCACGGTGAAACAGATCTGAGACAAGACTCAGAGAGAAGCAATTCTCAGACAGAAGATGAGCAAGAAGTCCACATTGTGAACCTGACTCATCATACTGATGAAGTCAAAAAACTGGGAAGCTTTCGGCACTCTTAACATCATGTGCCCAAAGAAAGCTGGCAAACATACACTCAGAGTTAAGATTGACACCGGTGCTAGAGTAAATATCCTACCAATTCGAATCCTGAGGGATATGTACCGAACTCGTTGGAAATCAATGATACAACTGACAACTGCAAAGTTATCTGCATACAATGGGTAACCCATCCTTTGCAGTGGCACATTAACAATGCAATGCAGCTATGGCAAGTTGGCATGGAAATCACAAATCTTCTACCTACGGACCAGCAGTGGCAGGAGTACCAGTGTGTAAGGATCTTGACATCATGACTATCCACAAGGTCACCAAGGCACCCATTGCAACAAAAGAGACTAAGGGTATCCACATTGAGTCACAGTTCTGCCAGGATCTCAATGTCTCTGGTTTGAAGAGTATCATCCCATGTCTCAGAGAATGAAGATCCAAGTTCAGATGGTGAAAGTTCGTTGTCAACAGGCAGTGTCTCTTCGCGCTCCAGCGACTCAGAAGAAGAGATTGACATTTTAACTGCTGAGAAGCAAAGGCTGGCAGTGCCAAGGGGAAATCGCCAAGGACCGCAACCCGCTCGCAGACTCTGATCAGCATTAAACGGTGCAGTCTGGAAATCCAGCGACAGCACCTCTATGCCACGCCTTCACTTCTGCTCTCTAAAGAACCACCAGCACCACAACGAGCCAGAGCTGACAGGTACCTCCATGTGACCAACTACTCCATCCCTAACAAGTCCTCGACCTTGAGCCCCCCTGGCCTTCAGATGCAAAGAATGAGGAGAGATGAAGGACACGCAATGTCCTGAAGAGGCAGGGGAGGAATGAGTTAAAGCATTGTCTGTTGGCTCTTCGAAATGAGGCACCGGAACTTTCCAAGAATGACAAGGCCTCAAAAGTGGTCATCTCGAGAAAAGCAACAGAGTATGTTAGCAGGCTCAAGGCAGAGCAACAGAAATGGAATGCAGTAAGGGAGAAACTTCAGAAAAAACAGCAACACCTGAGACGCAAATTCTCTGAGCAAGAGTTGTCAAACCACCAAAACAATATATGAACTCTTAAACTTCTGCAAGAGTAAAGTTCATAATCTGTAGCTTTGTGTAAATAATTTTGATGTTATCTAATGTTATGTGTTTTTTACTTGTAGCACATGACTCTTATCTTTGGAAAGAAAGGGGATGTTGTATGATTGCCTTTAAGAATGATATCCCTTTAAGATCTTAGTATGCTAATGAGCTAAGTACCAGGATATAGTCATGTGACTAGAAGCCAGAGTCTCTCTGCAACTGCAACACCTAGAGGAAGGTTCTGTAAATAGTTTGCTTGGTACTGTATGTAATAGTTTAGCTGTAATAAACCTGTTAGAGATCTTCAACCAACTGAACTCCACGCATCTCATTTATGTTACATCCGACAACATAAAAAACTCAATACATGATCTAGTAGCCATTACCGGTGACCAAGGTTGGGAACTAAATATTATAGGGTACTTGATGTTTAGAAAAGGTGTGCCAAATGCAAAAGGATGTGGGGTGGACCTGATAATAAAGAATTAATTAAATGCAGTGGCAAGAAAGGATCATAGCTCAGAAAATCAGGATGTAGAATCAGTATGGATGGAGCTATAAAATAACAAAGGGCAGAAAACATTGGTGGAAGTAGTTTATAGGTCTCCTAACAGTAATCATCGTGTTGGACAGAGTATAAATAAGGAAATTGGTGAAGCATGTAACAAGGATAATGCAATAATCCCAGTGGACTTCAATCTCCATTTAGACCGAATAGACTAAATTGGCAAAAGTAGCTTGGAGAATGAGTTTATGGAATGCATTCAAGAGAATTTTCTTGAACAAACGTTGCCGTAAAAGAAACAGGTAATTATAAATCTAGTTTTAGTTTAGTGATACAGCACTGAAACAGGCCTTTCGGCCCACCGAGTCTGTGCCGACCATCAACCACCCATTTATACTAATCCTACACTAATCCCAGATTCCTACTACATCCCCACCTGTCCCTCTATTTCCCTACCACCTACCTATACTAGGGGCAATTTTATAATGGCCAATTAACCTATCAACCTGCAAGTCTTTGGCATGTGGGAGGAAACCGGAGCACCCGGAAAAAACCCACGCAGACACAGGGAGAACTTGCAAACTCCACACAGGCAGTACCCAGAATCGAACCCGGGTCCCTGGAGCTGTGAGGCTGCGGTGCTAACCACTGCGCCACTGTACCGCCCATCTAACCACTGCACCACTGTGCCGACCATCATTGTGTAATGAGACAGAGTTACTTAGTAATTTCAAAGTCAAGCATCCACTGGGGAAGAGTGATCATAATACAATAGAATTTCATGTTAAGTTTGAGAGTGATGTGGTTATGTTCAAAGCTAGGGTCTTAATTTTAAACAAAGTCAGTTATAGAGGTACGAGGGGTGAGCTGGCTGAGGTAGATTAGGAAATTAGGTTAAAATATTATGTTAGATAAGCAATGGTAAACATTTAAAGAAATAATACATAACTAGCAGAGATCTGCAAAACATTTAAGGTGAAATTAGTATCTTTATTGTAACTACTTATTTAAACCCCCAATCCATGCCATTTCATCCTTCCCATGCCATCTCTCGCACACCATACCCATCCCATTCCTTTCATCCTTCTCATATCATGCCCTTCGCATCCTTATCTCATCCCTTCTTCCTTTGGCATCCCATCCCACATTTCATAACTCCCATGCCGTTTCCCTCCCATTCTGTTTCCCTCTTCCCATACTGTCCCCTTCCTATGCTATCTATCCCACCCCACTCCTATGCCACCCCCATCCCATGCAGACCCTCCACCACCCCCCCCCACCATGCCATCCCACCCCAATCCATCCAACCAGGGTAACTTTGTTGTTGTGCGCCCATTAACTTCCACTGATTTTCTCTTCCAACACCCCTGGCTACAGAGTCTAGAACCAGGAGTCACATAAGGGTTCAGCCATTAAGAACTGAGATGAGGAAAAACGTCTTCACTCAGAGGGTGGTGAATGGTTGAAATTCTCTGCCCAGAGGGCTGTGGATGCAAAGTCGATGAGTATATTCAAGACGGAAATCGCTAGATTTTTGGGTGCTCAGGGAATCAAGGGATATGGGGATAGGACAGTGAAGTGGTGTTAATGTAGAAGTTCAGCCATGATCATATTGAATGGCACAGCAGGCTCGATGGGCTGTACGCCCTACTCCTGCTCCTATTTCTTATGTTCCTTAAAGGGCTTTTGGACAACCTAAGGTCGTGAAAGGTGCTATCTGAATGTGAGTTCCTTCTTTTCAGTTAACAACTGAAAAATCTATAGCTCCAGTGAACTAGATCAACAAGAAGTTTCCTCCTGCTAGCGTTGCTTAGCAACGCACTACTCTTTGCTAAATAATGTAATATTTTGCACCTGCGGTGTCACCTATAACTTTAGAAAACATGCAAACTGTCATTTGGGTTGTACAAAATGAGTACTTTGATCAGAAACTTATGGCAATGGCACTTTACAAACCACTTCAAAGGTGCAACACGGAATATTATTGCAGTACTAAATTTGAATGTGGAGAGCATGGAATAGCAATAGCAATTCTTTAAATGCTTTATTACATTTTCAAAGAAGACCTCCTATTTTTCTGCACTGTGGCTACAATTTCCTATGCCTTCTTGTGCCATTTATAAAACCATTGTGTACATGTTTTATGTACAGCAATTACTCTTGGGATACTTTGGAATGCTTTGCTTGGAATACATCAAGCCGTTGAAGCATTAAATGTATTTTGGAACTTTGAAAGTACAGCATGGTCCATATAATTGTCACATTTGTCTGTGATTAAGAGGGAATACATTGTATAACACAAAGATGGTATATCAAAACCTCACTATTTTACTCATTTATGAGATGAAACTGCGACCAATTAGCAAGGATGCCGTGTGTCTCGGGGTTTGCTATTTTACACCAGCATTGAGAAGTAATATTTGCAGATATTTTACACAGAATATTATACAGAATTGGAAAATAATTTCGCCAAGATTTGGTCACACTTAGGCTAGCGGCAGGATTATAAGGTGTGGGTGCAATTTACAGTACCAGAGATAGCTCACGGGCTGCAGGGTTGAGGTGTGGGGGTTGGGGTGGTAGTGCAGTGACAGCACAATCAGCTGGCATCTGGGCTGGTCAAGGTCCTCAGTATAATCTGGGGGAGGAGGCCATTAGGAGGTGGGTAGCCAGTGGCTGGCAGTAATCCATAGTTTTAATGTGAAGTTGGCAGCAGCCATCCTGCTCCTCCGAGCTCCACAATGTGGTAAATAAAAAGAAGTACCTTACGGGCTGTGGTCTCTGATGGTCCTTTTAAGGACCATTGGTTTGGCTATTGAGTGGCTGAAAAAACTGACCGCAGCATGCATAGCTTGTGCATTCAATTATACATTCAATTTGACAAAGGGGCATAAAAAGGTGTTATGCCTCTATTTTGCATATGCAGTGGGCTTAACGGCAGTTTCAGGCACAGGCCCTGGATGCCTAGTGACAGTCCTGATATGGGGGGCAGCACACTTCCGGCAGGAAGTTATTGCACATCACTACCTACCATATGGATCTTTAAGCGCCCGATTTACATCTGTAAAACAGGCACTGTGTCATCTAATTTCCAGACCAGTGTATGTAACAAGGCACAGAGGATGGTGCAGTGTGTTGTTGTGTTGTGCAAGGGGCATGACAGGATTTTAGCTTGTGCCCAAGTTTCCCCCATGATGAGTTCCTGCTCTCAGCTGGGTCATCAGGAAGGCAAAAAGCAGGTGTCACATGGTTTCCATGTTGAGTAAGGAGTGGATGGGGTGGGGCACCTCTCAATCCACTGTCATAAACTTCATCAGGAAAGTGCTGTTGGAGCTCTGAGAACAGATTCCTCCCTCCCACGATTACATAACACATAAGGTGGCAATCAGTAATAGAAGGAAAGAAAATATAATAGATTGGAAATAACATAGAGGCCATTCAGCCCCTCGGGCTGACTCTGCCATTTAATTAGATCATGCCTGATCAGTAGCTCTATTCCATTTATCCACTTTAACTCCATATCTCTTGATACCTCTTAGCTAAAAAATAATTAACCACCTCAGCATTGAAAGCTTCAATTGGCCCAGCAACCACAGCCTTTTGGAGGAAGAGAATTTCAGATTACTGCTATCCTTTGTATGAAAAAATGATTGCTCTCCTGAATGGCCGAGGTCTAATTTTAATATTGTGGGGCTGAAACTAATATCGGGCCCACTACCAGGTCCCAAACCTACCACAGGTGTGGGAGGGAAGCAGTCACAGCCCCTGATTTTCACAGAGGCAAGCTGCTAATTGGCTGAAAGGTAGGTTTGGCGGCCAATTAGCGGCCACTGAGGCGGGAATGGAGGCGGGACTGTGCAAATGTGGGCCCAATTTAAACACACCGCGGCAGCACATTGTGGCTGCCATTTCACCTGAAGGGATGGATGCAGCAGTGATGGGAGAGGAAAGGCAGAGGGCTGGAACCCAGGTCAGGACTGCCCCTCACTTTGCCGACACTGACCTGGAGGTCCTCCTTGAGACAGTGAGGGAGAGGAGGGAAGTCCTCTTTCTGGAGAATGGCAGGAGAATGCCACTTTTCCAAAACAAGCAGGCCTGGATTGAGGCTGCTGAAACTATCAGAAGACCAAGGGCTGAATCTTGTGCGCCTGCCACCGACATCGGGCCGCATGTCGTGGAGCCGCCGCAATATTCCGTGCGGCAGCTCATTTAAATAGCCGGGGTGGGGCCCCCCCCAATCACATGGAGAGGGCTGTTTGTCCAACCCGGCAATGGCATTAGCTGCCTGTGTGCAGGCGCTGACGCCATTTTTAAAGGGCTTTCAGCCCTATCGGGAAATTTACGTATTTAAAGATAAAGTTAATAAAAATAAATAAAGACATTTCTTTTGCCCCTCTCCCCCCACCATAACAATTCAATTAATGATTTGCCTTCCCCCTCCAAAACACCTACCTTGTCCATCTGACCTCCCCCCCACCCCCACAAGCAGCAGAAATTTTAAACTCCAACTCATCCCACCATCCCCTGCACCCATGGCCCCGCACCCTCCCCCCCCACCGCCCAGATTCTGCACTGATAAACTTACCTCCCCCCTGCCCCACCAGTGTGGTGCCTCGTTTCCCCGGACGGGGATCCAAAAGCAGGGGAATGCCGGCCACTGGGCCAAAGATCGCAGCAGGACATCAGGCAGCGACGTGAACTTCATTAATTAATTCATTTTAATTTATTCAAATATTCAAATAGGGATCTCATCGCTGAGTGGCAGGGGGGCTGCCATAAGGCCTCGCCACTGCCAGTAATATCGGGCCGGGCCCACCTGGCGTCGGGGCACGTGGCGGCCCTCTCCCAAAGGCATCTTCAGGCCCCCTCCCCGCCATGGACCCCGACACCTCGGGGAGAACAAAATCCAGCCCCAAGTGTGGTCAGGAGGAATTGGGTCCTGTGACGAAACTTTTCAATTATCTTATTCACTTTGGCAAGGTAAGTGCAATTCCAAACCCTCATGCCGAGCCTCTGGGTATTCAACCTCCAGCAGACACTCCAACTGAGGAGAGAGGGCGCATGCTCCTCCTGACCATTTGAGGAATGTGTGCCCAGAATACCTAGTGGCCCTCAGCAAGGCTCAGAGCCCTAGAGCTGTTAAGGAATTGCCAGTGCTGATACATGCAGCTTCCTGTGTCAATGAACCTCTAGCATAGGCCATTAAGGCCAGCAGTGCTTTATCTCTCCCTTTTGTCCTTGCAGGAGAAGTGGTCTCATAATGCCTGAGAAAGGGTGCTGAGAGGAGGAGGAGTGAGTCTGCACATCACTACTGCCGTGGAGGAGGGAGCCCTGGAATTCACAAGAGTTGACCCCCACAGGAACAGGGGAAGGCGAGATGGGCATTCCTGGTGGAGAGGATGAAAAGATATTGTAATCTGTAGAGCCATAGAACCATAGAAAAGTTATGGCACAGAAGGAGGCCATTCAGCCCATTGTGTCTGCACAGCTGAAAAAAAACTAGCCGCCCAATCTAATCTCACCACCAGCACCTGGTCTGTCGCCTTGCAGCACTTCAGTTGCAGGTCCAGGTACCTATTAAATGAGTTGACGGTTTCTGCCTCCACCACTGTTCCTGGCAGTGAATTCCAGACACCCACCACCCTCTGGGTGAAAAAGTTTTTCCTCATTTTCCCTCTAATCCTTCTAGCAATCACCTTAAATCTGTGTTGGCTGGTAATTGATCTCTCCGCTAGAGGAAACAGGTTCTTCCTGTCTCCTCTATCTAGGCCCTTCATAATTTTGTACACTGCAATTAAGTCACCCCTCAGCCTCCTCTGTTCTAAGGAAAACACCCTAGCCTATCCAATCTTTCCTCGTAGCTGCAACTTTCAATCCCTGGTAACATTCCTGTAAATTTCCTTCGTACTCTCTCCAGAGCAATTATGTCCTGCCTGTAATGTAATGTAGATGAAGGGGTGGAGTGCGCTTCTCCACGTCCGACAGCATGCCAAAGATTCAGCGATATTGGGAAGCTTCTGCTCTCCAAGTCTAGTTCTCATGAACTCTTCTTTTGTCTCTCATAAGTTCTGACATACAGGGGGAAGGACAGGTTCCTGTGGCAGCACCAGAACAAGTACTGGGAGCAGAGACATCAGAGCAAGCACCGTCACATCTTACAAGCGCACCCTCCACCAGCGCAGACATATTCGCATCAGTAGGTCCTCGCACATGTTTAGATAAGGTGGCACTGGGTGATGAGCACGTCATGAGTGAGCAGGAGGTGACAGGCAGAGGCAGCTGTGGGCAGTCTGTGGACAGACAGTGCCATGCTCAGCTGGGCACAGTTACAGGGACACAGGAGTCACAAGAAAGGAGGCTCTACTTAGACCAGCAGCAACAGATGTACTCACACATGTTGGTGTTCCCTGAGGCAATGTGAGGTGATGGACTGAGAATGGAGGAGTCCATTCAACTCTTGGGCACCATCATGGTTCAGTGCTTTGAGCGCATGTGCTCCTCCATTGAGAGAGTGGCCAACTTCATGGCAAGCCATATGTGGCAGCACTTGGAGTGCATGCAGGAACTGTGAACAGACATTCACAGGATGTATGCCACACTTTATAGCATTGACCGGTCAGTGGTGCTGGTGGCACAGAGATATTTGGAGTGGATGCCAGTTTCTCCCCTCCAGTCATCTGGAGCGCCATTCAAGGGCTGAGGTAGTCACCGAGGAGGATAAGGGTGCCACCCCTCATGAGGCACCTTCATCGTCATTGACCTCCTTGGCCCCTCTAACTGAGGTCCTTCTATGCAGCGGGACCCAGTGATGGAAGCTACCCCTGCATTGACGCCAGTGCAGCAGCCTCTGGAGGTGCCCCACTGGCACTTCCATGATGAGGATGACCACCACGTGCATCTCAGCCACAAGCAGGGACAAGCAAGCAGACTGTCTGAACCTCCTCCAAAGCGACAAGGGGGACACGGCGTAGAAGTGGCCAAGAGCGAGGCCACAGCATTGGGCAGAGCACTGAGTGGTTCATTGGGGTTTGCCTCACCTGTAAATGTGCACCTTTCACTTTTGCACACAATGTCAATATTTACACATGACACCAGACATGTGAGCTTCCATTCTTTAACGGCGAGTTTGGAAAAGAGGGAAGAAGTGGTGAAGGAAAGCAAGGGTCATATAAGAGGACAGTGAGACCTCTGGACAGATCTCCATCATTTATTGGAAATAAGAATGGATCAATTCAAGACTGTGTCTTCAATGGAAGTGTTCTCACAGGCAGTTCAAAGTGAGTTCCCGACCATGTCGTCCTCCTGGGTGAGAAGAGCGCAGCTGAAATGTGCCTGAATCAGATGATTCCTGACGTTGATGGCATCCTAACAAGACCCACGAGTCCTGCATCGGCCCCAGCCACCTCCCTGTACAGCCAAGGCACCTCTGTCTCCTGCATCTTCCTCCTCCTCTTCCTCCTCCTTATCCATGTACTGCTCCTGCTCTTCCTCCGATGATCTGTGTCATTCCAGGCCTCACCCTCTTCAAGATCCATATCTCTCTGGAGGGCCACGTTACAGAGAGCACAGCAGACAACCACAATATGTGAGACCCTTGCAGGAGTGTACTGCAGGGCATCAGCCGACTGGTCCAGGCACCAGAACTGTATCTTTAGAAGCCTGATGACCTGCTTGATGGTGGTCCTTGTGATAGATGACTTCAGTTGTAGTGCCTCTGTGGCTCTGTGTCGGGGTCTTGTAACGAGGTGAGTAACCATCTCATCAAAGGATATCCCTTGTCCGCTACAATCCATTCATGGAGTTTGGGTTGGGTTGAAGAGCTGCAGCACCCTGGACTGCAGGAGGATGAAGGTGTCCTGGCAGTTGCCAGGAAAGTGAACTCATACATACCAAAAGCCCTTGTTGTGGTCACAGACCAGGTGAATGTTGAGGGAATGGAAAGCCTTCCTCCTAATGAATCTAACTGGCTGGTACCTTGTTGCCTTGATGGCCACATAGGTGCAATCGATGATGCACCTAGGGGAATCCAGCAATGGTGGCAAAACTCACTGTTCTTTGTGCCTGCGAAGCCCCAAATATCTGGAATTGAATGTACTGCCCAACTCTCACAAATAGGGCATCAGTGACCTGCGAGATGCAGTGGCGTGCAACCGCCAAGGATCACTGCTGATCCTTGGAAAGAGCAAGAGGTGAAGAAGTTCAAGGCCACAGTGACTTTGACCGCTACTGGCAGGGCATGGCAAGCAGTGCTGTGAGGTGTGAGGTCTTCCACTACAAGGGCACAAATTTCAGTGACCATCTGCCTGGATAGGCGCAGTTTCCTGCAGCAATGGTTCTTCGACGTCCAGGTAGCTCCATCTTCAGAGGTAGATACTGTGCTGAGGGTATGACCTCCATTGCCTTCCTGCCTCTTGTCCCTCATCATTGCCCTCCTCATGCCTGGGGCTCTGCATCTGCTGCTGAGGGTCTTGCTCCTCATCGCCACTGACCCAAAATCTGAGAGTCGTGCTTCCATTGCCAACTATTGCCTTCCTTGCAATCAGCTGGACTCCCTATTATGTCTGGAAGCTCTCCCGCTCTCCTCTTATGCGCCCATGATTCCAGGAGGGTGATGACCCCCTGCACTGTCAAAACATGTAGAGACCATTTTCCCTGCCCCTCAGCACACTTGACACCAGCGTGCCATTGGCTGTGCCTCTCTTAGCCGTTCTCCCTTTTATGGGCCCACCTAAGTTGATGGTGTGGACATGACTTGATTCCCGCTGTGTTGCCGCCTCTATGCATCTGGTCTGTCCATGACCCAGTGTGCAATCCGTGTGTCCCACCAAACTCCCAAACTCCCCTCAATGAACTCTCAATGAGCTCCTTAACTACCTTAATTGGCTTCACTACAGAATTGGGCAGGTAATCGGGGCCCGACGTTCCCCCCAGCCACCCATCCTGATGAAACACGCCAGCAGTGGGAACAGTGACTGGAAACCAGCGGGCCGGTCGCTGTGCTATTTTTAGCACCAGCCCATCTCCATTCCAGTCCCCAGCCCAATCTAACAATCCTGCCCGAGCTCTCCTCATTCTTGATTCCCCCACCAGTGTGAAAAAGTTCTTCCTGATTTTGTTCCTGATGACCTAGCTCTAATTATGCCCCTTGTTCTTGATACTCCTGCCAGAGTAAATAGTTTCTTTGTACCTACCCTATTGAATCCTTTTATCATTTCAAATACCTCACTCAGATCACCCATCAATCTTCTATATTCAAGCAAATATTAGCCCATAGAATTATCTGAACAAATAAAAATCAAAGTTTTTTTAGGGAACAAATAATAATGGAGTTCTGAAAGACAGTTCTGAAAGAATTAATAAAATAAGGGGTAAATTTGATGAATTAATTCATTCCTTGGGGAGATGGGGGGGTGGGGGTGGAGGGGTGGTGGGTGGGAGCAGGGTAGATTGTCATGTCCTGGGAACCAAAGTATCAAAATCATACAAAATTGTTAATGACAAGTAATAACTGTGTTTAAAATGAAATTACTTGGATTATTAAAGAAAACTTTGGAACAAAACTAAAGCTGTTGCTACACGCTGGTGTATGTTGACATGGAGTGTCCCTGGAGTATCACATCACCCAAGTAAAGTTTGTGATTCCTCTACATCTGCCAACATTCTCTGTGACCCACCCACTGGGCATGTGTTGCAAGCCCTAGTGCAATTCAGGCAACTGATGCAACACCCTATACTCAAGGCCATCAATGTGCAATTTTCATTAAAAATGGACAGACTCATGCAATCCTATTCCCAGAGAAACACGGAAATTCCCATCTTATAAGAATGATATTTGGCTTATTCAGTCATTGTGAAAAGAGGCCCTGCTTATAATACATATGTGTCATGACATGATAATGTGCGACTGTGTCATTGTTTGTACCTATTTATCCAGTCTCAGATTTACACACAAAGGGCTGAATTTTACAGCCCCCACCCCCCAACATTGAGGGTTGTGGTGGGGGTGGCTGGAAAATGCCTCTGGGAGAGGCCCGCCACGGGCCTCGAGGCTAGGAAGGCCCGGCCCAATATTGACGGCGGCGGCGAGGCCTTGTGGCGGCCCCTCAGCCGCTCAGTGATGGGACCAAAATTTACATTTTTAAATTGAGTTAAATTAATGAATTGAATACTTACCTGCTCCTGCTGTCCATTCCGGTGCCATATTGGTGGCGGTGTCCCAGACACTGCCATCACCATCCCCGGGTATGTCCTGTCCCACGAGCAGGACAGACCCAGCAGAGGTGGTGGCACAGTGGTATACAGTAGGGAGGGAGTTGCCCTGGGAGTCCTCAACATCGCCTCCAGACCCCATAAAGTCTCATGGCATCAGGTCAAACATGGACAAGGAAACCTCCTGCTGATTACCACCGACCGCCCTCCATCAGCTGATAAGTCAGTACTGCTCCATGTTGAACACCACTTGGAGGAAGCACTGAGTGTGGCAAGGGCACAGAATGTACTCTGGGTGGAGGATTTCAATGTCTATCACCAAGAGTGGCTCAGTAGCACCACTACTGATCGAGATGGCCGAGTCCTAAAGGACATAGCTGCTAGATTGGGTCTGCGGCAGGTGGTGAGGGAACCAACAAGAAGGAAAAGCATGCTTGACCTCGTCCTCACCAATCTGCCTGTCGCAGATGCATCTGTCCATGACAGTATTTGTAGGAATGACCACCGCACAGTCCTTGTGGAGACGAAGCCCCGCCTTCACATTGAGGATATCCTTCAACATGTTGTGTGGCTCTACTGCCGTGCTAAATGGGATAGATTTTGAACAGATCTAGCAATGCAAAACTGGGCATCCATGAGGCGCTGTGGGCCATCAGCAGCAGCAGAACTGTATTCAACCACAATCTGTAACCTCATGGCCCGGCATATCCCCCACTCTACCATTACCATCAAGCCAGGAGACCAACCCTGGTTCAATGAAGAGTGCAAGAGGGCATGCCAGGTGCAGCACCAGGCATACCTCAAAATGAGGTGTCAACCTGGTGAAGCAACAACACGGGACAATCTGCATGCCAAACTGCGTAAGCAGCATGCGATAGACAGAGCGAAGCGATCCCATAACCAACGGATCAGATCTAAACTCTGCAGTCCTGCCACATCCAGCCGTGAATGGTGGTGGACAATTAAACAACTAACTGGAGAAGGTGGCTCCACTAATATCCCGATCCTCAATGATGGGGGAGCCCAGCACATCAGTGCAAAAGACAAGGCTGAAGCATTGGCAACAAGCTTCAGCCAGAAGTGCCGAGTTGATGCTCCATCTCGGCCTCCTCCTGAAGTCCCCAGCATCACAGATGCCAGACTTCAGCCAATTCAATTCACTCCACGTGATATCAAGAAACGACTGAAGGCACTGGATACTTCAAAGGCTATGGGTCCTGACAATATTCCAGCAATACTACTGAAGACCTGTGCTCCAGAACTTGCCACGCCCCTAGCCACGCTGTTCCAGTCCAGCTACAACACGGCATCTACCCTGCAATGTGGAAAATTGCCCAGGTATGTCCTGTACACAAAAGCAGGACAAATCCAACCCGGCCAATTATCGCCCCATCAGCCTACTCTCAATCATCAGTAAAGTGATGGAAGGTGTCATCAACAGTGCCATCAAACGGCACTTGCTTAGCAATAACCTGCTCAGTGATGCTCAGTTTGGGTTATGCCAGGGCCACTCAGTTCTTGACCTCATTACAGCCTTGGTTCAACCATGGACAAAAGAGCTGAACTCAAGAGGTGAGGTGAGAGTGAATGCCCTTGACATCAAGGCAGCATTTGACTGAGATGGCATCAAGGAGCCCTAGCAAAACTGAAGTCAATGGGAATCAGGGGGAAACCTCTCTGCTGGTTGGAGTCATACCTAGCGCAAAGGTTGTGGTTGTTGAAGGCCAATCATCTGAGCTCCAGGACATCACTGCAGGAGTTCCTCAGGGTAGTGTCATAGGCCCAAACATCTTCAACTGCTTCATCAATGACCTTCCCTCCATCATAATGTCAGAAGTGGGGATGTTCGCTGATGATTGCACAATGTTCAGCACCATTCGCAACTCCTCAGATACTGAAGCTGTCCATGTAGAAACGCAGAAAGACTTGGACAATATCCAGGCTTGGGCTGATAAGTGGCAAGGAACATTCGCGCCACACAAGTGCCAGGCAATGACCATCTCCAACAAGAGAGAATCTAACTATCTCCCCTTGACATTCAATGGCATTACCATCGCTGAAACCCTACTATCAACATCCTTGGCGCTACCATTGACCAGAAACTGACCTGGAGCAGCCATATAAGGACACTGGCTACAAGAGCAGGTCAGAGGCTAGGAATCCTGCTGCGAGTAACTCACCTCCTGACTCCCCAAAGCCTGTCCACCATCTACAAGGCACAAGTCAGGAATGTGATGTGATACTCTCCACTTGCCTGGATGGGTGCAGCTCCAACAACACTCAAGAAGCTCGACACCATCCAGGACAAAGCAACTCGTTTGATTGGCACCCCATCCACAAACATTCAGGCCCTTTACCACCGACTTACAGTGGCAGCAGTGTGTACCATCTACAAAATGCACTGCAGCAATGTACCATGGCTCCTTAGACAGCACCTTTCAAACCTATGACCTCTATCAACTAAAAGAACAATGGCAGAAATTACATGGGAACACCACCACCTGCAAGTTCCCCTCCAAGTCACACACCATCCTGACTTGGAACTATATCGCCGTTCCTTCACTGTCGCTGGGTCAAAATCTTGGAACTCTCTTCCTAACAGCACTGTAGGTGTACCTACCTTGTATGGACTGCAGTAGTTCAAGAAGGCAGCTCACCACCACCTTCTCAAGGGCAATTAGGGATGGGCAATAAATGCTGGCCTGGCCAGCGATGCTCACATCCCATGAATGAATTTTAAAAAATGATTCCCGTGCCTTCAGTTCTCCATTCGGAGTCCCGATGCGGGATACTGGTGGGGAGGGGGGAGCAGGTAAGTATTTCAGTGCGGGAATGGGGGGAGCGGGTTCAATCTAATAAGATTGGTGGAGGGGATAGTGGGATGGGGTTGAAGTTGAAAGTTTGTGAACTTTGGTGGGGGGGGGGAGGATGGTCAGGAACACAAGGTAAGTATTTTGGGGGAGGGGGAGAGGGCAAGGAATGAGTGTATGGTTATTGGGGGGTGGTGGGAGAGGGGCTTGAAACATGTTTAATGTTTTAAAAATAAATTTTAATGGACCAACGCTTTAAAACTTTAAAATGTAATGGTGATGCTCGAAGCCCTTTAAAAATGGCGTCGGCGTCTGCGCAGTGGCGCCTGGTGCCATTGCCGGGGATGGATCACCCGCTCCTTCCACGTCATCGGGTGGGGTGATCCGGCCATTTAAATGAGTTATCGTGTTTAATCTAGCAGTGGCTCCGCGATGAGCGGTTCGCAGGTGCGGACTGCCATAGTTTACGGCAGCTGTCTTTTTTGGCAGTGGCAATGTAAAATCTAGGACAAATAAAGAACACAAAGGAAAGAGTTCGTGTTTATATGGCAGTCTTCACATACTCAGGATCTTTCAAAGTGCTTCACAGCCAATTATTAACTTTTGAAGTGTAGTCATAATATGCCATTCAATTTCACATGGCAAGATCAAATAAACGGCAGAGATGAATGATCAGTCAATCTATTTTGAATGTGTTGGTTAGGAATAAATGTTGACCGTGAAAATTTCCTCTTCCTCAGAAAAGTGCCTAAGGATCTTTTACATCCACTTGAACAGGCTGGCAGGGTCTCAGTTTAAGAGTTTGATAATGGCTTCAGGCAAACTGATCAACTGACAGTTTATTTTCTCCACTAAAAATGTTACAAAAAACAATAATGGCATGTCCATGTCCATATTCCTATTAGACACACAAAAGGGCAGGGTGACTTTGACATGCACATTTGTACGCAATGGGAACATATATTTTAGCCACAGTTCAGAATGCACACAGGAATTTTGAGATCTAATCACCTTAAAAAACATGAGCTCCCTGCCGTCTAAAAATTTTTGTTGAAATGAACACATGAAAAATTCACACACCGTTTGACCAGGCAAATCATCCGAGGGGATGTGTTATAAAAACATTACTGAGTTGTGGATTTGGTACCATGACTAGATCCCTGTAGTCAGTTCTTACACGCATGAACTGCCCTCAGTCTCAGGACAACATCTCAATCAATAACCTGTTAGTACGCTTCTCCTACTTTTCACAATTCAATGAGCCATTGTAACACTTTTTAAAGGCCCAGAGTCACTTGAAATTCTTTTCTTCATCCTTTTTTTCAAATGTCTTAAACCTTTCTGCAATTTACCACAGTGTTTCCTCTTTGATGTAGAGTATGGCCTGGCTCATGGAATGCTTTATAGATATCATGGTGGTAGGAATTCAGGTGAGAACATTTTTGGGCACATAGTGGGGTGGGAGGGGGTTGTGGGGTGGTGAGAGCCTGGATCTGCAGGGGCTCAGGCCTCAGGTCTCATTAATATAAAGCCAGTGTGGTGCAAATCTCCTCCCATCACAGAGGCCCTCAGGAAAGAGAGGGCCAGGGAGCGAGAGACGGAGGTGCTGTTCCTGGACCCCAAGCTTATGGTTGCTTGCTATTTTAATTCAATAACCTACTCTCATGCCCACATTTCTGTCCTCAGCTTTATGCAGTGTTCCAGTGAAGCTCAACACATGCTCAAGGAACAGCACCTCATCTTGCGATTAGGCCTTTTGGACTCAACATTGATTTCAACAATTTCAGAGCATGACTGCCATTTTTTAATTTATATTTTTATATTTATTTTATTTTTTAACCATGTGCCTGTCTTAAACTTGTTTTTCATGTTTTTGCTTTCAGATAGAGATACTCATTATTCTGTCATTAACCCTCTCTCTGGACTAATGCTTTGTCTTTTACTACAATTATCAGCGCTCCCTTTGCCTTTTATTCCATTACATCGCCGTCATTTAATCTCTCCTGCCCTCCGCCCTATCACACACCTTTCCTTTTGTTCTTCCCTCCCCCTCTTTTACTTGCTCAAAGGCTATTACATTTCTAACCTTTGCCAGTTCAGATGAATATATATATACACACCAGTGACCAATTCATTCTCCCTGGCAGAAGTACCCCTTATGCAGATGATCTTTGTGTTACCATTCAATACTGAGTTTTTGATAAGATCAAAGGTCACCATGAATGATACTATAGCTGGCCTGACATGACACTATTCGTCCAATCAACTGAGGGCCAATTACATATTGCGTGGAATAGGAAAAGACTTGACCATTGCTTCAATCCTGCCTACCTTGGTGTGACTCTAGATCACACTTTTGTGTTACAAAGAGCACATTATCAAGATCAAAGGTAAAGGTGGAGCTAGGAATAACATTGTATGAAATCTGGATAACTCAAAGTGGGATATTGGTCCAACCACCATCAAGACTATAGTTCTAGCGCTCTGTTTTCCTGCTGCCGAGTATATTTGCCTGATATGGAACACTCTGGCCATGCAACAAAGTTGAACTCAATTATTAATATTGGCTACCGTTGTATTACTGTCGTCTTAGTCCTACAATCCTTATCTACTGGTGGGTATAGCAAGTCAAGATTTATAAAGAGCAGCTATAAATAGAGCCGAAAGAAACAGACAGTCTCATGTTTCTCTTCATCCATTGTGCTAGCATCATGCTGCTCAGATTAGACTGAAGTCGAGATGCAGCTTCTTGCACTCTGTCTACCCACTTGACTCCCGTGTGAAATAGTGGAGAATTAACTCCTGGAGAACACATCTACAGAATAAGCCACATCATCTGGATGTGAAATATGAAGAGCATATCCCAACTGGAGCCTCTGAACCATGACCAATTTGGCAATGCTTCAATCATTTACACAATGGCACTGGTCGTTCAAAAGTAATGATGTGGGAGTGGGGTTACAATAACAGTAATTTTGTGATGTGTGCCTGTGGTAACAAGCTGCAAACCGTGGATCATCTACTCTGCTGCCAACTCCTACTGACTTTATCAAATACAATGATAGTGCCAAGGCATGTGCATCCTTGTGGCGGTGTAGCATGTAAAGATATATTATGACCCTTGAATTACAAGTTCAAATCCAGGCAGACAAATTGTAATATAGACTTGCTGACTGTAAGGGAATAGTGTGAAATTATTTTTGGCGAGCCAAACCAGTACCCAATCAGCACAAAACAACAGCACAAAACTATCTAATACTAAATTAACATTCAGAAAACCCAGAAGGGTGACTGTTATAGGAAACTCAAATATCATAATAATACAATTACCATGGGAAGATGATCCTCCAAGGTTGGTTGAAACACGGGGTGGAGGTGGTTAAAATTGATAAATTTCACTTACCGCTCTGTTCCTGCTGTAATCGTGCTGTTCACCATCTTAACCCATGATCTCACTTAAGCATCCACTGGAAGCCCAGCCAGTACATCACATTTCAATCAGAGAGGCCAGGCATCAGTTGATAGAACAACACTTCCAGTGACCCCTCCCTGGAGTGCTCCAGAGAACCGCCCCCTTCATGAATAGAATCTGTTACATTCTTCAACACTCTTAATCCTATATTAAAGAACACTGAAATAATTATTTTATGTGAATTTATCTGCCAGTGACTTACTGACAATGCAGACTAAGGAGCTGCTATGAAAAGACACTGCAGACCAAAGTGTCAAATGTGATAACGGTGATTAATTTAATGCCAAATACAATAATTGCCTTGAACTTTTCTCTTACTCAAATGTCAACCCAAAGTGCTTTTCTTAAATGGTTTATTAACTTTACTACTCCTATAGGGTGCTGCCCTAATGTCTTCAGCAGAGCTGGTGAAAGGCTGCAGTTGCTCATTTTGAAACCCTTATGGCTGGTGATTTCTGAGTGCTAAAGTCTATTAGGGCCCAGCTGCAAACTGCAGCTTTTTGGCTACTGCTGGGTCAATCTGGTCCAGCTGCTTTTCTGGCATCGTGGCAGGTGATGGGCTGGTGAGAAAGCAGATGTGCTGACATCCTGAGAGAGGGCAACATGTACAGCTCCTCTCCCATAGGGCTGCAGCTAATCAGTCCCAATGATCTGCAGGAGAGCAGGCTGCAGGAAATGAGAGGCACCTTGAAAGCCCTTATCTATTCGGAACAATCTAAGTCTGTCCAAGGAGCAGTTCAAAATTTGGATGCAGCCGTTTAAGCTCCCACCAAAGCTGCAAAAAGTCTGGTAGCAAGGACTCCCGTTGTGAGGGCCCAGCTGCAGCACTCATGGAGGTGGCTACACTCTTCAGAATAGAGTGCTAATGCTGTGTGAGATGACATCACTCAGGTTACAAGCAGAATCCTCCATACTTTCAGCTACAGTGATGAAACTCCTTTGTATAGCTACTTGTGCTGAATGCTTCACTGTGTGCAGACCCCTTCAACCAGCTCTATATTTTGTCTGGATGCCACTCTCTAGGCTGGTGTTTGACAGGACTGAGGCTTGTGACAGTGCCACCTCAGAAAGGTTGCCCTCCTCAGAGTCTTGCAACTGAGAAGAATCTAGAGGAAAAATAAAGGGACCTAGAGTTAGTCCAGCACTGACAGTCTTCACAAAGCAGCTGGATTTCGTCAACATGCATTTTTCTGAGGAACATGATTGGTACAAGTAGGTAGCAGTCTTAAAGTTGCCAACTCACATAGCTCTGGGTGGGCCACTGATCTCCAGAGCATGCCAGTTCAGCTCAGAAAGGATCATCAGTTTGGCTGTTTCTCTCCCTGGTACTCTGAGCCATCTTCTCCAGCAGAAAAAGAGGGTAAGAGTTAATAAGTATTGATTGAAAAGGACAGTGCACATATGCGGAGCCTCTGCCCGAGGAGTATATGCTGAGAACGAGGGAAGTATGATGTAAGCAGGATGGGGAGTTGTTGAAAGCAAAGTAAGTGGCCGGAGTATGAAACTGGAAAGGAGTCACAAGAGAAATACCCGATTCTGCAAAGAAGAAAATGCTGTAACTGGCTACTGCAGCGAGAACAAGGAAGAGTGAATATATGTTTGGAATGACATTGAGAGCTAATTTAATGCATTCTTATGATGAATGGTGAAGGACATGTTGCAGGGAAGGAAATTGTTCAGAATGCTGGAGGGAATGGGGGAGAAATGTTGACATGTGTTTTTGAAAGAGGTGGAGAAATGAAAAGCTTGCTACTTGCTACTCTTTTGAGTAAATATTCCCTGCACTGATCCAGTTGCTTCTGGAGTTGACAATCTCAGCCACCTCCCTTCAGGCCTGATGGACATCAAGTTTGAGAATTGAGGAAGAGAACATCTCTCTCCACTGCCCCCCTTGCCCTCACCTCATCCACCAATGCCCCCAAAGAGGCCTTAGAGAACTTGGGGTCTTGTTTCTAACTTATTTGTCAATGAATGAATCTTTTTGCAGCAATCTTCCAGAAGTGAACTTCCCTTTAAAAGCATTCCCACTTTAAACAGGCCTCTGCAGACCCACCAGAAATTACACGGCCACTTACTTTGCTTTCAACAATTCCCCACCCTGCTTACATCATACTTCTCTCGTTCTCAGCATATACTCCTCGGGCAGAGGCTTCCTGTTCCCAACACAATTGAATGGGAAGCTTGCTATTTTAATTTGGATGAGCTATGTAACTTATACCAGTGAGCGTATTCACAGTCATCCTGTTCCACCTCACCACTCCTTCCACTGTCTGCCCAAAAACCATCCCGTGTTAAAATCCAGCCATGTTAGAGAAAGATGTCTCTGGTCAATATATTTAGCAAAATTGTGAAGGCAATTTCTTTCAAACCCGTTGATGATTTTACTAGAAATAGAATATACAGGAAATCTTCCTGTAATGTTTACGACATCACTAACAACAACAACTTAGATTTACATAGCACCTTTAATGTAGTAAAACATCCCAAGGCACTTCACAGGAGCATTATAAAACACAATATGACACTGAACCACATAGGATATTAGGTCAGGTGACCAAAAGCTTGCTCAGAGCCAGGTTTTAAAGAGTGTCTTAAAGGAGGAAAGCATGATAGAGAGACAGAGAGGTGCATGGAGGGAAACACAGAGCTTAAGGCCTAGGCAGCTAAAAGCACAGCCACCAATGGTGGAGCGATTAAAATGATGGATACTCAGAAGGCCAGGTTTAGATGTATGCAGATATCATGGAGGGTTGTGTGGCTGGAGGAGATTACTGAAATAGGGTGGGGCAAAGACATGGAGGGATTTGAAAACAAGGATGAGAATTTTAAAATCAAGACGTTGCTTAAGTGGGAGCCAATGTAAGCCAGTGAGCGCAGGGTTGTTGGGTGAACGGGACTTGATGTGAGTTAATACATGGGCAACAGAGTTTTGGATGACTTCAAGTTTACGGAGGGTTTTATGGGCCAATTTTCTTCTGCCTCTTTCACAAGCCTCCAAAAGTGTTGATTCTTGTTAGGATAAGGTTCCACAGATATCAGCAGCTCTCCATCACTTGGGAATAGTGCCCATTCTTCACGTGCTCAGCAGAACATATTTCATCTGGTCAGCATGAAGGACATCATGACCAAGTTCAATCCTGTCCTCACCCAATGCCATGCAGGCATACTTGCAGCTGCTATCTGGCTGAGATCAGATAACAGCAACAGTTTCAACATTTTTAGTTGAGCACACATTCACTAAATGCTATCAGCAGATAAGAGAAAAATGCACTGAATTCGACAGATTTACAGCAAAACATGTTTGTGTTTTTTTATTGAATAAAAGTTTCTATCTTTCTCTAAGTTGCAACATTTTAAGATGACGTGTTGTACAATTTAATTGAAGACCTTTTCAGATTTTCAGAGTACTGCTGAATGACTTGCTTTGAATATCAAGAAATACATTTCTTATTCCTAACAGCAATGGACATCATTTTGCAGTCTGCAAAGCACACACAAAATTTTCACCATATAAACCACCTATGAAAATATTTCATTTAATGGAAATACAGAACATTAAGGATCAGTTGGACGATAAGAAATTGATCATTGTGAGATGATTGAAAAGCATTTACCTCACATATAAAATTATTTCTTTACATCCCCTTTATTTGCTCTTGAAGTCTGTGGAAGCAAAATCTACACTAAAATTAACTACAAATCTGAATAGTATTTCCAAAGATTTCCCCTGTACAACATTCAGATAGCGAAGATGCAGTTATAGAGGCATAAAGTTATTTACAGCACAGAAGGAGGCCATTTGGCCCATTGAGTCCATGTCAGCTCTCCAGGAGCTATTCAGTCAGTCCACTCCGCCGCTCCATCCCCATAGACCTGCAAGTCTATTTCTTTAAACTGGCTATCCAATATCCTTTTGAAGTCATTGATTGTCTCCACTTCCACCACCCTTGTGGGCAGCAACTTCCATTACCACCCACAGTATAAAAAAGTTCTTCCTCATATTCCCCCTGCATCTCTTGCTCAAAGCCTTCAATCTGTGTCCCCTAGTCCTTGAACCATCAGTTAATGGGACAAGCTTTTCCTTGTCTAACTTATCTAAGCCTGTCATAATCTTGTACAATTTGTTATGACCGAGTGATGCCAAGAATGAGGCTTATTAATTTTGTCATGAACATTGATTTTAAACTGTTACTGGAGTGAAGAAAGGACTTGTTAAACCTATCAGCGGTGGTTGGAAAAGACATTTGCATATTAACAGACAGTGTTCAGAAGGACAAAGCAGCCATTCACTGACACATTCAACCCCAATGGACTTTTGATCACCAGACGTTGAAGGTGGGGGTGCTCGCATTCAAGGTTGACTGCTAAGATAGCCGAATACACAAATGGACATGGTCAAACCAGCTAGTCACATGACTAACCTGCTGGGCAACCTGAGTTTTTTGCATTTGTACAAACAGTTTGGGCAGAAAGTCTGTTTTCTCCTGGACCGAGAAGATCTCCCTCCTGTCTGCTCCACTGCCGACCACTGTCTACCATCCTCCTGTCTGAAGAACAGCCATTTACTACGACTTGCTATTTTCTGTCCCTAAGCCAAAGTTTTATCTAACTGGACACTGACCCTCCTATTCCATGAGCTTCAATTTTCTTAACCATCCTTTTATGTGGTATCTTATCAAATGCTTTCTTAAAATCCATATAAACAAGATCCACCACATTCCCTTCATCAACCTTCTCTGTGACTTCATCAAAAAGTTCAAGTACAAAGCAGTCAAAATGTCAAAAGAAAATAAGCACAGAAAAGTGATGGAAGGTGTTGTCAACAGCATTATCAAGCAGCACTTACTCAGCAATAACCTGCTCACCAATGCTCAGTTTAGGTTCTGCCAGGGCCACTTGGTTCCAAACCTCATTTCAGCCTTGGTCCAAACATGGACAAAAGAGGTGAATTCAAGAGGTGAGGTGAGAGTGACTACCCTTGACTTCAAGGCAGCATTTGACTGTTGGGGCATCAAGGAGCCCTAGCAAAAATTTTTGTAATAGGAATCTGGGGAGAACTCTCCATTGGTTGGAGGCATACCTAGCACAAAGGAGGAGATTGTAGTTGTTGGAGGCCAATCATCACAACCCCAGGACATTGCTGCAGGGGCTCCTCAGGGTAATATCCTAGGCCTAACCATCTTCAGTTGCTTCATAATGACCTTCCCTCCATCCTAAGGTCAAAAATGGGGATGTTCACTGATGATTGCACAGTGTTCAGCACCATTTCACACTCCTCAGATACTGAAGCAGTCTGTGCATGCATGCAGCAAGACCTGGCATGCAACATTCGTGCCACACAAGTGTCAGGCAATGACCATCTCCAGCAAGAAAGAATCTAACCATCTCCCCTTAATGTTCAGCAGCATTAAAATCACTGAATCCCCCACCATCATCATCCTGGCAGTTATCATTAACCAGCCATATAAATACAGTGGCTACAAGAACAGGTCAGAGGCTGGGAATTCTGCAATGATTAATTCACCTCCTGTCTTCCCAAAACTTGTCCACCATCTACAAGGCACAAGGCAGGAGTGTGATGGAATGCTCTCCACTTGCCTGCAGCTCTAACAGCATTCAAAAAGCTCAACGCCATCCAGGACAAAACATCCCAACTTGATGAGCACCCCATTAAATATTCAATTAAGCATTCATTCCCTCCACCACTGGCGCACTGTGGCAACATTGTGTAACATCTACAAGATGCACTGCTGCAACTGCCAAGGTTCCTTTGACAGCACCTTCCAAACCCACAGCCTCTACTACCTAGATTAGACAAGGGCAGCAGACACATTGGAACACCATCACCTGCAAGTTCCCCTCCAAGCTACACACCATTCTGATTTGGAACTGTATCAAAGTATCAAAGATCCTTCACTGTCATCGGTCAAAAACCTGGAACTCCCTCACTAACAGCACTGTGGATGTACCCACACCACATGGACTGCAGAGGTTCAAGAAGGCTGAACAACCTGACTTAGGGCGGCACAGTGGCGCAGTGGTTAGCACCGCAGCCTCACAGCTCCAGCGACCCGGGTTCAATTCTGGGTACTGCCTGTGTGGAGTTTGCAAGTTCTCCTTGTGTCTGCGTGGGTTTCCTCCGGGTGCTCCGGTTTCCTCCCACAGCCAAAAGACTTGCAGGTTGATAGGTAAATTGGCCATTATAAATTGCCCCTAGTATAGGTAGGTGGTAGGAGAATATAGGGACAGGTGAGGATGTGGTAGGAATATGGGATTAGTGTAGGATTAGTATAAAAATGGGTGGTTAATGGTCGGCACAGACTCAGTGGGCCGAAGGGCCCGTTTCAGTGCTGTATCTCTAAATCTAAATCAAAGGCAGCTCACCACCACCTACTCAAGGGCAATTAGAGATGAGAATAATTGCTGGCCTTGCCAGTGATGCTCACAATCCAAGAACAAATGAAAAATGATTCTGTTTTAGTACCGGTGACTGAAACTTCGATTTTATTTCTGTTTGTCCAGGAGGAGCGGTTTGGGTGGGCGGGATTAAAATCAGGTTTGGTAACTTGCTGCCCTGTTCCTGAAACATTTATGCCAGCTGCCATTTTAATGCAATCTTGTTTCTTGCTTCAGGATAATGTTAAAAAAGGTTTTATTTTTGTACTAAAATCTTAGACTCGTGTCTGTTATAAAAACTGAAAAAAGGAATTTCAGTGGACTTGGACACCTGCAAATAGCTGGAATTTTTGGATGTTGACTTTGTATGCCAGAATAGGAGAAGCAAGCAGTTTCAAGAAAGCCAGCCAGGGGCTTGACCTCCTCAAAGCAACATTTTGAATGACAGTGGAGACTCTCTGGTCACATGATCAGCTCTGGAAGGCGTTTGCTTTCACTTTGGACTTTAAAAACAACCAGTGAGTTGGCCAAAGAGCAGACATTTGAAACTTAGACCTGACCTGCCTGGAGACCAGAGAAAAAGACCTCTCTGTAAAGGAAACTTGCATCTCATGAGAAGAAATCCTGCATTTGAAAGGTGACAGATTTCTATTGCCTCCTGTCTCTGAAGAATTCCTACATCCAGTGAGATTCCTGTTGCCTCCTGTGTTTTTGGGAAATCCTGGAACCTGAACAAAGCTTCTACTGCTGTGTTGCTGCTGTGAGTCCAGAGCAGACCAGTTGCTGCACCCCTGCTGAAAGACCTGTGTGATGCCTGCTGTAGTCAAATTACCTTGGATGCCTACAGATCAAAGACTGTTCATCAACCTCACCTGGAGAGACTGCGACTGGCATCCAACTATTCAACTCTGGGACACCTCACTATACCGAAAACGTCCTACCAGAATGTGACGAACTGATTTATTTTTATTATTCCTTTTAATTCTAAGAAACAGCTATAAACCAAAATCCTTTTTCCCTGGTTAACCATTTTTTTGAATGTATGTGTGTGTGCATGAGAGCTAAGGAACTAAGGAGCTTTTCATATATTGATTTATCTCATTAGTAGTTGAGACTTATTATTTCTTTTCTAATAAATTGTTCATGTTGTTGTTGTTGTTTAAAGAAACCTGGGTTGGTGTGCTTTATTCTGGGGGACAAATAGAGTGTCTAATTTGGCTATTCTTCAGTAGGTGGGAAACTTTATTGATATGCTGTGATCTGTGGAGCAGTGGGACTGAATAAACAGTGCATGTCTCCCGCCTTGGTTGTAACAATAAGTACTCACTCCAGAGAGGCGAGAGCCTCAATAAATGACAAAGTCGCATTTCAATGGCATAAATCCAGACACATGTGCCATTTTAATTCCATATAGACAAAAGCCTGTCTATACATAGTCCTGCCAGTAAAACCTGATGCGGACAGATTGGCTTACAACCAGCAGAAACCTGTCTAAGTTTTATTTTTTGATTTTTTTAAAAGATGGTGATCTGTTCCTCTGGGCCCAACAAGAAAACCTTGTGCTTCCCCTGCCCCAGGTTTCTCTCTCCCTTCCCTGACTGTGATCACCTCAGGACCTCCCTGATCAACTTAACTGACTGTTGGAAATTGCTCCATTGGATCCCAGCCTCCTGCTGCCTGAAATCCCGCTCCCACCCACCGGCTTAATTCCACATAATTCCTACCACTTTCTGGCAGGAGTTCCATTTAAATGAAACCTGGGAGTTTTAACCTCCTGGGTTTCACTTGAAGTGGTGGGCAGATAGATAAAACAGGCCTTAAATATTTTACACCAATTAAATTGTTTGAACTGATTTCTACATTTACACCTGATTATACTTGGGGAACAATTGGTACAGAAGGCCCCTGAACATCAAACAATCAAAAACGTAAGAAGATTAAAAAGTACTTCAGCCCAATTGGCTCACCCTGTCATTTAAGTACATTGTTAGATCTTGTACAAACCTTTTCATTCCTCCCCATCCCACAGACCTCTTCTCCTTATTAAATCAGCAATCTCTTTCCCATTTGAATGCTTCAGTTAAGTCTGCATTCACTCTGTTGGCTGTCATTTCATTCCATAAGGTGGTAACTGTAATTATTTTTTAAGTCATATTTAACTTCATATTCCCTCAGCTAATAATTCTTTTCCCTTTTAAATAGTTCAGCATAAACATCAGTTTAATTATTAAGTGTAAGGAATGTTGCTAGGGTTGCGTGTTCCTTGAACCTCTGTTTTAGTAGAGATTGTACACAAAGACTGACCACTCCAGCTGGGATCAGTAGCACTATATTGTGGGTTCTTTATTGAGTAATGGTAGAGCAGCTTAGTATATTGAGATGTGCAGTGTATAGGTGTTTATTCAAGACTGCTAAACACTCAGGATCACATGGTGTGTTACATCATACCTCTTACATGGCAAACATGGGGCTGAATCTTATGGTCAGGGGGGCATGGAAAATGGCGCTGGCACGCATGGGACATCATGCTGCTACGATCCTGAGCCCAGTGGCTCATTATCATATGCAGAGCGGCCACCCTCACCGCCATCCCACGACTCCCCCCCCCCTCCACCAACACAATCACGTGCCGAGGGCGGCCTTGGCGATGCCGTGAACGGCATCAACTGTTTCTGCACAGGCACTGGCACCATTTCTAAAGGGCTGCCAGCCCTGTGAAGAAACTGCAGATTTGCCCCCATCCCCCTCCCCCACACCTAAAATAAATATTTGTCCCATCCCTGAAGGAGCGTGAGTGCCTCCTGTCGCGCTGAAGATCCGTAGCTGTAGGTAAGATTGCTGCAGGGTAGATTTTAATTGATGCAAACAGGTAATTTAAATATGTAAAGTTGAGTCCCGTCGCAGTGCGGTGGACGGCCCGTCATGGAGCTTCCCCGCCGCCAGGAAGATCGGGCCTGGCAATTCTGGTGTCGGGTTCTGTGGCAGGTCGCTGCTGTTCCTATCTTCTGCACCACCCACCACCCCCCCCCACCTCCCCACCCCTGCCAACCACCATGGAGCCTGACATCAGGAGGAGAACAAAGTCCAGCCCATGATCTTGCAGCCACATCTCTTAAAGGTATACACATGCAACAGCGAGTTCAAAGAATGAAACAGAAGTTTTAGAATCATGTTAACCATCCTAATTATCAGCCTTGACTCAGTAGTAGCATTCTTGCCTCTGTGTCACAAGGTTGTGAGTTTAAATCCTATTCCAGACATTTGAGGACATAATCTAAGATGAAACTTCAATGCAGTACTGAGGGAGCACTGTACTGTTGAAAGTGCCATTGCTTGGATAAGATGCTAAGCTAAGTCCCAGTCTGCCCTCTCAGATATATGTAAAAGATCCCATGGCACTATTTGAGGAAGAACAGGAGAGTTCTCCCAGTGTCCTGACCAATATTTATCTTTCCACCAATGCCTCATTGCTGTGTGCAAAATAGCTTCCGCATTTCCGTACTTTGCAACAGTGCTTACACCTCAAAATAAAAGTAGTTAGTTGTCTGTAATGCATTTGGGATGTCCTGAGGTCATGAAAGATGTTATATAAATGCAAGTTATTTCTTTCTTTATGTAAGTCTCATTTTGCATATTTTGCAGAAGTTTGCTATGTATTAGAAATAATTGCATTAATAATCAACAAATATATAAAAATACAGCAGCTACCTATGGTACAGTCTTTCCCAACAGCATATAACAGTGTTAAGCACACTATGATATGCCAAAAGCACATGGAACACAAGTATGTTCAAGATGGGGTGTCCATCAAACAGAATGCATTCTGATCCAAAGTAACCCCACCATGTGCAAGTAAATGTGATTACAATTTGAATAGTGATAGGAGAACATTGAGGGCTGAATTTCATTCTCAGTGCACAGAATAGGGGAAAACAAAATTGTAGAAAATGCACAGTTCAGTTGTACTGTTCTCCATGGAAGGAATCAGAAAACATTTAGAAACACTGTTAATTGCTGTACGTGCACCTGACAAAATACTTCAATATGATGTTATTTTGCAAGCAACCATCTGGTTGACCACAGGCAACATTCTGAAAAGCAGTTTCATTTTGGGCAACGCTCACAGTTTTAGTCATTACAAATAATCACTCATAATAATCAAGGAGCAGTCCTTGACGTGCTTGTCTCAGTGCAACTGTTCTCTATTATCTATTAAACAGCTTGATCAATGATTATGATCTGTGAATTATCCACCCTGATGCATAAATTTTATTTCACAGGATTCTCTCCCTTCATTTTATCACATGGTGAGTTTCTGAAGAATGCCTGAAATCTAAATTTAATTTCATAAATTAAAGATTATCCAGGGGCTGAAAATGTATTTTATTACAATGTATTACACCAATGTTAGGTCAGTGGTGCTGTTACCAGTATTCTCTTCATAAGGACAAAACTTACAATCTATTTTGACTTTTATCAAATATTTATTCTAAAATTAATCAAATATGTATTTAAATGATGTCCAATTAACAGGATGAATGTGTATACCTTGATAGCAGAACAATTACACTCTCCAAGACAGGACTCATACTTTGAATTATGGGAAGGTCTATTTTTAATGAACGTAATGTAGAAAATTAATTTCTACCTTAATCAGTATAATTCATTAATCTGTTATTCCTAACGGCATAATAACCCTGTTCTGAAAGTGATATAAAGATAGAATTTAGGGTTTTTACAGTTATAGCACAGACAATTTCCTAATTTTTCTAATTTGCATGTGAAATTAGATTTAATTAACATAATCAATGTGTTAATTATCCCTAATATCATAGCACTTTATCCTTGAATTGGTTTAAAAATCAGAGTTTACAGTGTGTGGTATAAAAATATAATGAGTTTATACCATCAGTTTCACACCTTTCCCAGTCTTTATTGAGAAGATACTAACATATATAAAACAAAATTAAGTGGCTTTTTTCTCAATTCTACTTCCGAGCTCCAATGAGATTGAGATATTTCTAAATCATAGCAGAAAATCTCATCTATGAGTGAAACTGTTGCTTCATATTACAAGATATTCAGAAGTTCAGTATAAATTGCCAAATTCCTTCTATGAACACAGGCATAGAATGGATATATTCCAAAATAACTTTGAAAGTGTGGAATCCTGATGAATTATGCAACCAACCTTATAACTGATGGGTTTAAACAGAGGCAGAGCATTACATAGACTGACATTTTTCATATCAGCCATGTTTTACTTTTACTTACAGAGGATATGAGCTCCCCTTTAACATTTTTAGATGATTTTCAGCTCGTCCCTTGTTTTTCCACGACGCAAGACATGAGAGTCCAATGATAGCTTTCTCCCTTTCTCTCTCATAATTCCCTTAACTGATCTTGTCATCTCACACAAAGACATGGTAAGGTCATGAACTAAAGGGTGTGGTGGAATCATGGGTTATAACCCATGGACTACCACCCCATGGTTCTACAAGCTGGTGCTTGTCACATATTTTTTTTTACAGTCAATATTTTCTCAGGTTCAGCATCACTGGCCAATTTCATAAGTGAGCATCATGGACCGGATTTTTAAAGCCCATTGGGAGCAGAAGAGGTGCACGCGTGCTTTGAAGATTGCATTCTCAGAGGTCAGCACTGGCTCCTGCCATCTCCAGAAAGTGAAGCTATTTTTAAAGGGGTGCCAGGAGGGAGGGATTGGCAAGCATGCACACCTCCAATTAATTGCCTATTGAGCTCATTGAGGAGCTCATTAAAAGGCTTGATAGGAGCAGTTTGAGAGTTTCAATGGAAGGGCACAGGGAAAACGTTATGTCTGGGACACAGCAGGCTATTGAGGATATGAACTATACAGTGGGACATGAGGGCTATGGGCAGGGCTGATTACCATAATGCAGAGGCCCAAAATAATGCTCAGCTGCTCCAAACGTGCCAGAGAGTAGCCATTGCTAGAGGTGAAAGACTTGCATTTGTCAGTGGTGAGATTGGAATCTAGAGAGGGACATGAGCTGCTAGCATCACTTGGGTAGCTGGGGTTGGCAAGGGAAGGCCTGGTGAACGCACAAAGCTGAGCTGAGGGAGTTCAGATGGGAACAAGCTACTCTGACTTTGCACAGAGCAGCCAGGATGATTTTCAGCAGATGCAGACTCCAGGACAGCAGAAGAACTCTTCAGGCCTACATGCAAACACAGTGGGTGGCTGCTGAGTCTAAGGTTATCCCCTAAGGAGGTGGCTCCTGATGCCTGTCTGAAACCCAGATATGGATACAACAAGAGCCATCTCCTAACACAGACCTGCATTGAATAAACCTTTGACTTCTTGAAGATGCACTTCCGTTGCCTTCACCAGTCAGGTTGTGCCCTCCAGTACGAGCCAGGCAAAGTGTCCCGTATTGTGGTTATCTGCTGAGCCTTGCACAACACAACAATGCAGAGAGACCTGGAGCGGGATGAAGAAGAGGAGTTAGAATGTCACTCCACCTCAGAGAAGGACTGGGAGGAGGAAGAAGAGGAGGAAGAGGAGGAGGAAGGGCTCACTCAAGAGGTGGCCAGTGACCACCAAGAGGATGCCCAGCGATGTCGTCACAGACCTCAGGGTGAACAGCAGGCTGGCATGGCAGCAAGGTCTAATGACCCCAAAACTCACCTCCCAGCATAGAGAGCTATCATACCACTATGACCCACTATCTGCGAGGTCCCATTGCCAGCCATGAGCATGGAGAATGAGATATCCTCCACCAACATTATCCAACATCACAAAGCATGGGCACATAACATTCCCAGGGTCCCACATACCTCCCATCTTCCCCACAATGCTACATCCCCCTTCTGAGATGAAACATCAATAACACATATATCAGAGAGATAACATAAACAAGTTATGTTGTGATGACAACAAAAGAACAATGTGCGGAACAGCACCCAGGTGACCCATTAAGTGAAAACAACGGCATGGTGCCTTCCTTTCCTGATCCCCCTGTAGTAGAGGTTGGGGTGGGCGCAGCCTACTCCCTAGTCTCTGCCTCTGGCTTAGATATCCTTCTTATTTTGGAAGTGCCTATGGGGGCTCTCTACAAGCTGCTGCACCTGCATCATTGCAGGGGCTGTCTCAGTCACAGGGCCTTGACATATAGATATTTCTTGAGTCGGAGGGGATGAGGGGCCGAAGGGTGACGCCAGTGCCTCCTGAGGGGAAACCCCTTCACTTGCCACTTCAACCATCTCAACCCTTTCCCGGCACGCTGGATGAAGCCACTGACTGGGGCGCAGCTGGAATCTAGTCTGAGAACCTCTGTGCCATCAACAACACTGAGTGGTCTATGCTAAAGAGAGTCTCATTCCTTCTGTGCATATCAGCATGCTGCTCCTGCACCTGCTCAGAGGGGTGCTGCATATGGCTCTCCAAGAGG